>NW_026975065.1:1471021-1792157 GCF_030014295.1 Loxodonta africana
AAAAGTATGTGTTCTTCTCAGTTTATACTATTTCTCAAATCTTATAATAGTGATCTTATACAATATTTGTCCTTTTGCCTCTAATTTCACTCAGCATAATGCCTTCCAGGTTCCTCCATGTTATGAAATATTTCACAGATTCGTCACTGTTCTTTATCGATGCGTAGTATTCCATTGTGTGAATACACCACAATTTATTTAACCATTCATCCGTTGATGGACACCTTGGTTGCTTCCAGCTTTTTGCTATTGTAAACAGAGCTGCAATAAACATGGATGTGCATGTATCTGTTTCTGTGAAGGCTCTTATTTCTCTAGGGTATATTCCGAGGAGTGGGATTTCTGGGTTGTATGGTAGTTCTATTTCTAACTGTTTAAGATAACGCCAGATAGATTTCCAAAGCGGTTGTACCATTTTACTTTCCCACCAGCAGTGTATAAGAGTTCCAATCTCTCTCCGCAGCCTCTCCAACATTTATTATTTTGTGTTTTTTGGATTAATGCCAGCCTTGTTGGAGTGAGATGGAATCTCATCGTAGTTTGAATTTGCATTTCTCTAATGGCTAATGATCAAGAGCATTTTCTCATGTATCTGTTAGTTACCTGAATATCTTCTTTGGTGAAGTGCGTGTTCATATCCTTTGCCCACTTCTTGATTGGGTTGTTTGTCTTTTTGTGGTTGAGTTTTAACAGAATCATATAGATTTTAGAGATCAGGCGCTGGTCGGAGATGTCATAGCTGAAAATTCTTTCCCACTCTATAGGTGGTCTTTTTACTCTTTTGGTGAAGTCTTTAGATGAGCATAGGTGTTTGATTTTTAGGAGCTCCCAGTTATCTGGTTTCTCTTCGTCATTTTTGGTAATGTTTTGTATTCTGTTTATGCCTTGTATCAGGGCTCCTAAGGTTGTCCCTATTTTTTCCTCCATGATCTTTATCATTTTAGTCTTTATGTTTAGGTCTTTGATCCACTTGGAGTTAGTTTTTGTGCATGGTGTGAGGTATGGGTCCTGTTTCATTTTCTTGCAAATGGATATCCAGTTATGCAGCACCATTTGTTAAAAAGACTATCTTTTCCCCACTTAACTGACACTGGGCCTTTGTCAAATATCAGCTGCTCATATGTGGATGGATTTATATCTGGGTTCTCAATTCTGTTCCATTGGTCTATGTGTCTGTTGTTGTACCAGTACCAGGCTGTTTTGACTACTGTGGCTGTATAATAGGTTCTGAAATCAGGTAGAGTGAGGCCTCCCACTTTCTTCTTTTTCAGTAATGCTTTGCTTATCCGAGGCTTCTTTCCCTTCCATATGAAGTTGGTGATTTGTTTCTCTATCACATTAAAAAATGACATTGGAATTTGGATCGGAAGTGCATTGTATGTATAGATGGCTTTTGGTAGAATAGACATTTTTACTATGTTAATTCTTCCTATCCATGAGCAAGGTATGTTTTTCCACTTAAGTAGGTCCTTTTTAGTTTCTTGTAGTAGTACTTTGTAGTTTTCTTTGTATAGGTCTTTTACATCTTTGGTAAGATTTATTCCTAAATATTTTATCTTCTTGGTGGCTACTGTGAATGGTATTGATTTGGTATTTCCTCTTCGATGTTCTTTTTGTTAATGTAGAGGAATCCAAGTGATTTTTGTATGTTTATCTTATAACCTGAGACTCTGCCAAACTCTTCTATTAGTTTCAGTAGTTTTCTGGAGGATTCCTTAGGGTTTTCTGTGTATAAGATCATGTCATCTGCAAACAGAGATAACTTTACTTCCTCCTTGCAATGCCGATGCCCTTTATTTCTTTGTCTAGCCTAATTGCTCTGGCTAGGACCTCTAGCACAATGTTGAATAAGAGCGGTGATAAAGGGCATCCCTGTCTGGTTCCCGTTCTCAAGGGAAATGCTTTCAGGCTCTCTCCATTTAGAGTGATGTTGGCTGTTGGCTTTGTATAGATGCCCTTCATTATGTCGAGGAATTTTCCTTCAATTCCTATTTTGCTGAGAGTTTTTATCATAAATGGTTTTTGGACTTTGTCAAATGCCTTTTCTGCATCAATTGATAAGATCATGTGGTTTTTGTCTTTTGTTTTATTTATATGGTGGGTTACATTAATGGTTTTTCTAATATTAAACCAGCCTTGCATACCTGGTATAAATCCCACTTGGTCACGATGGATTAATTTTTTGATATGTTTTTGAATTCTATTGGCTAGAATTTTGTTGAGGTTTTTGCATCTATGTTTTTGTGATGTCTTTATCTGGTTTTGGTATCAGGGAGATGGTGGCTTCATGGAATGAGTTAGGTAGTATTCCGTCATTTTCTATGCTTTGAAATACCTTTAATAGTAGCGGTGTTAACTCTTCTCTGAAAGTTTGGTAGAACTCTGCAGTAAAGCCATCCAGGCCAGGGCTTTTTTTTTTGTTGGGAGTTTTTTGATTACCGTTTCAATCTCTTTTTTTGTTATGGGTCTATTTAGTTGTTCTACTTCTGATTGTGTTAGGTAGGTAGTGTTTTTCCAGGAATTCATCCATTTCTTCTAGGTTTGCAAATTCGTTAGAGTACAATTTTTCGTAATAATCTGATACGATTCTTTTAATTTCTGTTGGGTCTGTTGTGATGTGGCCCATCTCGTTTCTTATTCAGGTTATTTGTTTCCTTTCCTGTATTTCTTTACTCAGTCTGGCCAATGGTTTATCAATTTCTTTAATTTTTTCAAAGAACCAGCTTTTGGCTTTGTTAATTCTTTCAATTGTTTTCCTGTTCTGTAATTCATTTAGTTCAGCTCTAATTTTCATTATTTGTTTTCTTCTGGTGCTGATGGATTCTTTTGTTGCTCACTTTCTATTTGTTCAAGTTGTAGGGACAGTTCTCTGCTTTTGGCTCTTTCTTCTTTTTGTATTTGTGCATTTATCGATATAAATTGACCTCTGAGCACTGCTTTTGCTGTGTCCCAGAGGTTTTGATAGAAAGTGTTTTCATTCTCGTTGCATTGTATGAATTTCTTTATTCCCTCCTTAATGTCTTCTATAACCCAGTGTTTTTTCAGGAGGGTATTGTTCAGTTTCCAAGTATCTGATTTCTTTTCCCTAATTTTTCTGTTATTGATTTCCACTTTTATGGCCTTATGGTCTGAGAAGATGCTTTGTAATATTTCGATGTTTTGGATTCTGCAAAAGTTTTTGTTATGACCTAATATGTGGTCTATTCTGGAGAATGTTCCATGTGCGCTAGAAAAAAAGTATACTTTGCAGCAGTTGGGTGGAGTGTTCTGTATAAGTCAATGAGGTCAAGTTGGTTGACTGTAGCAATTAGATGTTCCGTGTGTCTGTTGAGCTTCTTACTGGATGTCCTGTCCTTCTCCGAAAGTGGTGTGTTGAAGTCTCCTACTATAATTGTGGAGATGTCTATCTCATTTTTCAGTTCTGTTAAAGTTTGTTTTATGTATCTTGCAGCCCTGTCATTGGGTGCATAAATATTTAATATGGTTATATCTTCCTGGTCAATTGTCCCTTTAATCATTATGTAGTGTCCTTCTTTATCCTTTGTGGTGGATTTAACTTTAAAGTCTATTTTGTCAGAAATTAATATTGCTACTCCTGCTCTTTTTTGCTTATTGTTTGCTTCATATATTTTTTTCCATCCTTTGAGTTTTAGTTCGTTTGTGTCTCTAAGTCTAAGGTGTGTCTCTTGTAGGCAGCATATAGACAGATCATGTTTCTTTATCCAGTCTGAGACTCCCTGTCTCTTTATTGGTGCATTTAGTCCATTTACATTCAGTGTAATTATAGATAAATTTTTTTTTATGTGTTTAGCGCTGTCATTTTGATGCTGTTTTATGTGTGTTGTTGACAATTTCATTTTTCCACTTACTTTTTTGTGCTGAGACGGTTTTCTTTGTAGATTGTGTGTTCCTCATTTTCATAGCATTTGACTTTGTGTTTGCTGAGTCATTATGTTTTTCTTGGTTTTTATTTTGAGTTATGGAGTTGTTATACCTCTTGGTAGTTACCTTAATATTTACCCCTATTTTTCTAAGTAAAAACCTAACTTGTATTGTCCTATATCGCCTTGTATCTCTCTCCATATGGCAGTTCTATGCCACCTGTATTTAGTCCCTCTTTTTGATTATTGTGATCTTTTACATATTGACTTCAACGATTCCCTGTTTTGAGCATTTTTTTTTAATTAATCTTAATTTGTTTTTGTGATTTCCCTATTTGAGTTGATATCAGGATGTTTTGTGACCTTGTGTTGTTTTGGTATCTGATATTATTGGTTTTCTGACCAAACGATTTCCTTTAGTATTTCTTGTAGCTTTGGTTTGGTTGTTGCAAATTCTCTAAGCTTGTGTTTATCTGTAAATATCTTAATTTCACCTTCATATTTCAGAGAGAGTTTTTCTGGGTATATGATCCTTGGCTGGCAGTTTTTCTCCTTCAGTGCTCTGTATATGTCATCCCACTGCCTTCTTGCCTGCATGGTTTCTGCTGAGTAAAAGTCTGAACTTATTCTTATTGATTCTCCCTCGTAGGAGACCTTTCATTTATCCCTGGCTGCTTTTAAAATTTTATCTTTGGTTTTGGCAAGTTTGATGATAATATGTCTTGGTGATTTTCTTTTTGGATCAATCTTAAATGGGGTTCGATGAGCATCTTGGATAGATATCCTTTTGTCTTTCATGATGTCAGGGAAGTTTTCTGTCAGCAGATCTTCAATTATTCTCTCTGTGTTTTCCTTCCTCCCTCCCTGTTCTGGGACTCCAATCACACGCAAGTTATCCTTCTTGATAGAGTCCCACATGAGTCTTAGGGTTTCTTCATTTTTTAAAATTCTTTTATCTGATTGTTTTTTCAGCTATGTTGGTGTTAATTCCCTGGTCCTCCAGATCTCCGACTCTGCATTCTAATTGCTCGAGTCTGCTCCTCTGACTTCATATTGCGTTGTCTAATTCTGTAATTTTATTGTTAATCTTTTGGATTTCTGAATGCTGTCTCTCTATGGATTCGTGCAACTTATTAATTTTTCCACTATGTTCTTGAATAATCTTTTTGAGTTCTTCAACTGTTTTATCAGTGTATTCCTTGGCTTTTTCTGCAGATTGCCTTATTTCATTTCTGAGGTCATCCCTGATGTCTTGAAGCATTCTGTAAATTAGTTTTTTATATTCTGTATCTGATAATTCCAAGATTGTATCTTCATTTGGGAAAGATTTTGATTCATTTGGGGGGTTGTAGAAGCAGTCATGGTCTGCTTCTTTATGTGCTTTGATATCGACTGCTGTCTCCGAGCCAACACTAAGATATTGTAGTGATTTATTCTATATTTGCTCACTGAGTCTTATCTTGTTTTGTTTTCTTTCAATATACATGGATGGGCTACTAGATTGTGCTGTCTTGATTGTTGTAGCCCTTGACTTACTTATGACCTATTACCAGCTGGTTTGGGTTGTTACCAGATATATATGCCTGAGTCCATTCACTATTCTTGAGTAGAGTCTGATTTTGGGTCAAGTGTGTGATGCAGCCTATCACCTATCCACCTTGAGAAGTAGTGGGGATAGCTGTGTGCCCCAGATTCTAGTAGCAGCTGAGGTTCACACTCTGGGGGGGGGGCAGGATGCTGACAGGCTTCCCCCATATGTCAGTGAGGTAGGTGTGTCTCTATTCCCAAAGCACTTTGGTGGGTGGGCTCTGCAGCTGTACCTTAGGCCCCCAATGCAAGTACCTCTACAGATTGGTAGGTGTCACCCTCCTTAGACCCCTAAAGCAGGAGGCTAGGTGGTGTGGGGGGAGCTTCAGCCCTCAGTTCCGTGTTGTGGGTCAGTGAGGGCTCTGTTCAGTACGCAGAGATAGCAGACCTGGGAAACTTGTCTTTCCAGTAAATCCGCTAAAAAAATGCAGTCAGATCCCTATCAGAAATGCCTTTGCATTATAATAGCCACCTTGTTCCCTGTAGGGATGAAAGCTGGAGACTGGATCACATATGCTTGGCTGGAGCTGGTTCTGTGTTTTTAGTCCAATTAGGGAAGGATTTTTGGTTCCTGGGTTTTTTGTGGTTGCTTTTCTCAGGCCGGAAGAATGGGTTAGAAAAAGACCAAAAAAAAAAAAGGGGGGGAGGGGAAGAAAAACTGTGGAGCAGTTCTCCCTCTGGCTCAGGAAATTCCAATGTTAATGAAGCCGCCTGGGAAGGGGAGGAGAGGGTTCATAAAAACAGGAGAGAGTAGCACCTCGGAATATAGACAAAGTTACTTATCTTGCTTGGGATGACTTTTATCTGAGATTCCCGAGGGGCGTGTTGCCTATGTGCGCTGGCTGGGTAAAGATTGCCCCCAAGGGTCTGGCCCGCAGACCCCGCGGTGAGTTCCTCCACTGCCACTCCAAAGCCCAGCATCAAGGTTCCCTGGCTGAGACGCTGCACTCCCAGCTCCAAAACCAGACGCTGCCTCCCAGGGACTTCTCCTCCCATCAGCCGCATCACTGCGCCGCCCGCGCTGACTGGCTGGCCCCCCTCCCGAGGTCAGTTCAGGGGGGTAGGGCTGCGCTCCGTGTTTGCACCTTCACAGGATGTCCTGCTCAGCTCCCCTGCACCCAGTCCAAAGCCCTGAGTCAAGGTTCCTCGGCTGGGACGCTGCACTCCCGGCTCCAATACCAGTCGCTGCCTCCCGGGGACTTCTCCCGCCAGCCGCATCCCCGCGCCGCCCGCGCAGACCAGCTGGGCCCCCTCCCAGTGTCAGTTCAGGGGCGTAGGGCTGTGCCCCGTGTTTGCACCATCACAGGATGTTGTGTTCAGCTCCCCTGCATCCATTCCTAAGCCCGGCGCCAAGGTTACCTGACTGAGATGGTGGCTCCAGGCTCCGAAAACAGTCCCTACTTCCCCGTAGTTGTTCATTCTCCGTCTCTGTCACTCAGATCAACTCTTTAAATCTGTGTTTGTTGCTCAGGGTTTGTAGATTGTCATGTATGTGATCGATTCACTTGTTTTTCTGAGTCTTTGTTGCAAGAGGGATCCGAGGTAGCGTCTACCTAGTCAGCCATCTTGGCTGGAAGCCCTTGTTGGGAGTTTTTGATTAACTTTTCAATCGCTTCTTTTGTTATGGGTCTATTTAGTTGTTCTACTTCTGATCGTGTTAGTTTAGGTAGGTAGTATGTTTCTAGGAATTCATCCGTTTCTTCTAAGTTTTCAATTTGTTAGAGTACAATTTTTGTAGTAATCTGATATGATTCTTTTAATTTCTGTTGGGTCTGTTGTGATATGGCCCATCTCATTTCTCATCTGGGTTATTTGTTTCCTTTCCTGTATTTCTTTAGTCAGTCTGGCCAATGGTTTATCAATTTTTTATATTTTTTCAAAGAACCCTCTTCTGGCTTTGTTAATTCCTTCAGTTGTTTTTCTGTCCTCTAATTCATTTAATTCTGCTGTTATTTTTATTATTTTTCTTCTGGTGCCTGATGGATTCTTTTGTTGCTCGCTTTCTATTTGTTCAAGTTGTAGGGACAGTTCTCTAATTTTAGCTCTTTCTTCTTTATGTATGTGCGCATTTATCAATATAAATTGACCTCTGAGCACTGTTTTCGCTGTGTCCCAGAGGTTTGATAGGAAGTGTTTCAGTCTCGTTGCACTCTATGAATTTCTTTATTCCCTCCTTAATGTCTTCTATAACCCAGTCTTTTTTGAGCAGGGTATAGTTCAGTTTCGAAGTATTTGATTTCTTTTCCCTGATTTTTCTGTTATTGATTTCTACTTTTATGGCCTTATGGTCTGAGAAGATGCTTTGTAATATTTCAACGTTTTGGATTCTGCAAAGGATTGTTTTATGACCTAATATGTGATCTATTTTAGAGAATGTTCCATGTGCACTAGAAAAAAAGTATACTTTGCAGCAGTTGGGTGGAGTGTTCTGTATAAGTCAATGAGGTCAAGTTGGTTGACTGTAGCAATTAGATGTTCCGTGTGTCTGTTGAGCTTCTTACTGGATGTCCTGTCCTTCTCCGAAAGTGGTGTGTTGAAGTCTCCTACTATAATTGTGGAGGCGTCTATCTCACTTCAATTCTGTTAAAGTTTGTTTTATGTATTGTACAACCCTGTCATTGGGTGCATAAATATTTAATATGGTTATATCTTCCTGGTCAATTGTCCCTTTAATCATTATGTAGTGTCCTTCTTTATCCTTTGTGGTGGATTTAACTTCAGAGTCTATTTTGTCAGAAATTAATATTGCCACTCCTGCTGTTTTTTGATTGTTGTTTGCATGATGTATTTTTTCCATCCTTTGAATTTTAGTGTGTGTCGCTAAGTCTAAGGTGTGTCTCTTGTAGGCAGCATATAGAAACATCGTGTTTTTTTATCCAGTCTGCAACTCTCTATTGGTGCATTTAGTCCATTTACATTTAGCGTAATAATAGATAAGTATGAATTTAGTGCTGCCATTTTGATGCCTTTTTCTGTGTGTTGTTGACAATGTCATTTTTCCACTTACTTTTTTTGTGCTGAGAAGTTTTTCTATGTAAATTGTGTGCTCCTCATTTTCATAGTAGTTGAATTTATTTTTGCTGAGTCGTTATGTTTATCTTGGTTTTCATTTTGAAGTACAGACTTGTTAGACCTCTTTTTGTTACCTTAATATTTACTCCTATTTTTCTAAGTAAAAGCCTAATTTGTATCATCCTTTTTTTTTGTATCTCCATGTTTTCCTCTCCATATGGAAGATCTATGCCTCCTGTATTTAGTCCCTCTTTTTTGATTATTGTAATCTTTTACATAATGACTTCAACTATCCCCTGTTTTGAGCATTTTTTCTTTTTTAAATAAATCATATTTTTGTGTGTGATTTCCCTATTTGAGTTTATATCAGGATGTTTTGTTCCGTGACCTTGTTTTGTATTTGTATCTGATATTATTGATTTTCTGACCAAAGAATTTCCTTTAGTAATTCTTGTAGCTTTGGTTTGGTTTTTGCAAATTATCTAAGCTTGCGTTTATCTGTAAATGTCTTAATTTCACCTTCATTTTTGAGAGAGAGTTTTGCTGGATATATGATCCTTGGCTGGCAGTTTTTCTCCTTCAGTGCTCTACATATGTCATCCCATTGCCTTCTTGACTGCATAGTTTCTGCCGAGTAGTCAGAACTTATTCTTATTGATTCTCTTTGTAGGTGACTTTTCGTTTATCCCTGGCTGCTTTTCAGATTTTCTCTTTATCTTTGGTTTTGGCCAGTTTGATGATAATATGCTTTGGTGATTTTCTTTTGGGATCTATCTTGTATGGTGTTCGATGAGCATCTTGTATAGATATCCTTTCATCTTTCACAATGCCAGGGTAGTTTTCTGCCAACAGATCTTCAACTATTCTCTCTGTATTTTCTGTTTTCCCTCCCTGTTCTGGAACTCCAAACACATGCAAGTTATTCTTCTTGATAAGAGTCCCACATGATTTTTGGGTTTCTTCCTTTTTTTAAATTCTTTTATCTGATTTTTCTTTTTTTTTATATTGGTGTCAATTGCCTTATCCTCTAACTCCCTCACTCTGCATTCCAGTTCCTCAATTCTGCTCCTCTGACTTCCTGTGGAGTTGTCTAATTCTGTAATTTTATTATTAATCCTTTGGATTTCTGAATGCTGTCTCTCTATGGATTCTTGCAGCTCATTAATTTTTTCACTATGTTCTTGAATAATCTTTTTGGTTTCTTCAACTGCTTTATCAGTGTGTTCCTTGGCTTTTTCTGCAGATTTCCTTATTTCATTTCTGAGATCATCTCTGACGTCTTGAAGCGTTCTGTGTATTGGTTTTTTATATTCTACATCTGGCAATTCCAGGAATGTATCTTCGTTTGGTAAAGATTTTGATTCTTTAATTTGGGGATTTGTAGAAGCAATCATGGTCTGCTTCTTTATGTGATTTGATATCGACTGCTGTCTTCGAGCCATCTATAATATATTGTAATGATTTATTTTATATTTGCTCACTGAGGTTTATCTTCTTGTTTTGGTTTGTTTCAATATACCCACATGGGCTACTAGATTGTGCTATCTTGATTACTGTAGTCTTTGAATCAGTTATGTCCTATTACCAGCTGGTTTGAGCTGTTACCAAATATATGAGCCTATGAGTCCATTCACTATTCTTGAACAGAATCAGCTTAGGTGTGCTGATTATGGGTCACCTAGTGTGTGGTGTAGGCTGTCACCTCTTTACTTAGAGGAGTAGTGGTTGTATGCACCAGATTCTAGTTGCAGCATGGGGTCACACTCCGAGGAGGGCAGGATGCTGACAGCCTTCCCCCATGTGCCAGTGAGGTAGGAGTTTCTCTATTCCTAGAGCACTTTGGTGGGTGTGCTCTGCTTCTGTACCTTAGGCACCCAATGCTTGTACCTCTAAAGAGTGGTAGGCCTCACTATCCTCAGACCCCTTTAGCAGATGGTTAGGTGGTGTGGGTGGAGCTTTAGCCCTCAGTTCCCTGCTGTGGATCAGCGAGGGCTCTGTTTAATAGGTAGAGAGGTATCAGACCTCCAAAACTTGTCTTTCCACTGCTTTGCTAAAACTATTACAGTCAGATCTCTATTAGAATTGCCTTTGCATTATAATAGCCACCTGGTTCCCTGTACGGATGAAAGCCAGAGTCTGTGGATCTCTTTTGCTTGGCTGGAGCTGGTTCTGTATGATTCCAGTTAAGGAAAGTCAGTGAAGGATTTTTCTCTCCCAGATTGTTAATTGCTGCTTCTCTCAGGCCAGGAGAATGGGTTAGAAAAAAAAAAAAAAAACCCGCAGAGCACTTCACTCCCTGGCCCAGGAAATTCCAATGTTAATGAAGCCATCTGGGGCAGGGAGGGGAGGGATCAGATAGATAGGAAAGAGTAGCACAATATAGACAAAGTTACTTATCTTGTTTGGTGAAGACTTTTATCTGAGATTCCAGAAAGGCGTGTAGCCTGTGTGTGCTGGCTGGGTTGAGATTGCCCCCGAGGGTCAGGCCTGCATCCTGTGCTTGCGCTGTCTCAGGAAGCCGTGATCAGCTCCTTCGCTCCTAGTCCAAAGCCCATTGCCAAGGTTTTCTGGCTGGGAAGCTGCACTCCAGGCACCAAAGCCAGTTGCTCCTTCCCCGTGATTTCTCCTACTTCTGTTAGCTGCGTCAGCATGTAGCCTGCATGCGCTGGCTGGGTTTCCCACTGAGGTTTCTCCAAGGGGTTAGGGCTTTTTCCCGTGCTTTTGCCACCTCAGAAAGCTGTGATCTGCTCCTCTGTACTTAGACCAAAGGCCAGGGCCAATGTTTTCTGACTGGGACACTGGCTCCAGGTTCTGAAAACAGTCTCTGCTTCCCCGTGGGTTCTCGTTCTCCTGTCAGCCGCGTCAGTGTGCAGCCTGCTTGCACTGGCTGAGTCTCTGCCGAGGTTACTCCAGGGGGTTAGGGGTTAGGGGTTAGGGCTACGTCCTGTGTTTGCCCCATCTCAGTAAGCTGTGATCAGCCCAACCACTCTGGCACCAGGGAAGTGCAAGGGCTCAAGGGCTGTGGCGGAGGACGCCAGTTCCAGAAGCAGTCGTTGCTTCACCATGCGGCTTTTCTCTCCCTTGTCACTCAGGTCAACTCCTTAGTTCCGTGTTTGATGGCCAGGTTCATAGATTGTCATGTATGTGATCGATTCACTTGTTTTTCAGAGTCTTTTTTGCAAAAGGGATCTGTGGTAGCTTCTACCTAGTCAGCCATCTTGGCCCTGCCTCCAGCAAATGGAGTTTCTTAAAAGGAAGTGTAACTATAATTCTCCACCAGAAAAGGAAGAAGAAGGGAGGAAAGGAGGCATTCCTAACAAAACAAGAAAACGTGTGCTCTGCTGCTGTTGTCTTTCTTTTTATCCAATGATATTTCTGCCTACAATTTTCTCTGACCAACATCAAGTCAAATAAGCACAAAATATTGATCCCTATCTGCCATTCTGCTTAAGCAGTGATAATGGGATGAACTTGAAAACCTGGATTACACAGATATTTCTTTAAGAGGAATGAAAATTGGTGCAACAGTACATGTAATTCAAAAGTTAATAGGACTCCTATTTATTCTACTTGCCTTCTTTAAAATTAGCTTAATTTTCATATCTCAGTGTCAATCAAGCAAAAAAAAAAAATACTACCATAAAGAATTAATAGTGGACTGACTGGTATTAGTTTTGTTTTTTTTTTCCTCTCTTCCAGAATGTTCTGAAATCAGATGGTGGTGATGGTTGCACAATACAGTGAATAGAGTAAAAGCAACAGAATTGGACACTCCAAAATATTGAATTTTATGTTATATGAAGTATATCTAAACTTAAGTAAAGAATTAACAGCAGTCTTTATCGGCAATAAGACATTCATCCTTGATCAGAAGCAAAGAGCCCTTTACGTGGTATTAAGGACAAAAAACAGTGAAAATTCTAAGACAGTATCTGGAGTTCTTTTTTCTCTTGGTTTTCCCCTTTCCCCAAACCATCACTATTCTTTTTGCCCTGTCTTCTTCTAGTTTTACCCAACATTGCTAAATAGGGAAGACATTTTATATCATTACAAAGCATCCTAAATCAGCCAAGGGTTTTTCTCCTTCACCAAGCTTGGACTAACTGGAAACCTCTCATGGGTGTGAAAGCTCCTGGCCTTGAAGCTTTCTTCTTTCAGTTCCCCCAAATCAAGGGGGTTTTGTTTCAAAATCAAAATACAGCTGAATGAGCTTTTCAAAATGGACTTGACGGCAGGGCTCTGACCACACTAATTTAAGGAAAGTATTAAAAGCTGAGTACAGTTTCAAACAACAAAAGTGGGTCGACTCTCAGAGATTCTGCAGTAATCTAGCCCCTATCTCTTTCTCCAGCCTCATGTGGCACGACATCCTTGCCTTATACCCTTGGCTCCAGAGACTCTATCTGATATCCTGTTTCCCATTTTCCCTGCCATGCACAGGGCCTTTACACGTGCTATTCCCTCTACCCAGGGCACACTCTCCTCCCGTCTTTGCCTAGTTTATTCCCACTCATCTTTCAGATCTTTCTGAACCAAGTCAAAATATTGGAAGGAGTCTTCCAAACACTGGCCTTGCCTTCTGAAGACACATTTCTTAGATGTTGAGAAATGAAGGATGGTGGAAAATTAAATCTCTGCAGAATAGGTTTGAGGGCACCCTAGAGGCAACTTTATCTTAAAGAATTTTCGTGCAGATCTTGGGAAAGCTAGTGGAGGGACTGAAGGCTGACCACAGGCTCCCTCCGGATTCACCTGGTGCTAAAGGGAAGGTTCAGCGGCACAGAGAGAGTGCCGGAACCAGGGCAAGAGGAGACTTGAAGGGTCCGGATAGGGATGCTGGGTCACAGGAGGACTGTTTGCTTCATTCCCTCCCAGGCTCTCTGCTTGCCCATTCCTTCTGAAGGAACAGCCTCAGTGAGCTTCCCCTTCCCCACTGGGACCCCAGGCACCACCCCAGGCCCTGCACCTCCCAGCCACTCACCATCCACTGGCACTGAGGGACACGGCAGACCAAGCTGGAGCAGCGCTGCTGCCCAGCGTCCTGGTAGGCAGCTGGGCAGTGGGCCACGGGGCGCTGGCTCGCTCTTCAGCCATGCCATGGTCTGGGCATTCACGGGGTGACACACTCTGGTGTGGGCTCTTCGGTAGGTGGCTTAGTTACCTAGTGCTGCTATAACAGAAATACCACAAGTAGATGGCTTAACAAAGGCAAATTTATTCTCTTACAGTCTAGGAGGCTAGAAGTCTGAATTCAAGGTGCCAGTTACAGGGGAAGGCTTTCTCTCTCTGTTGGCTCTAGAGGAAGGTCCTTGTCATCAATTCTGCCCTGGTCTAGGGGCTTCTCAGCACAGGGACCCTGCATCCCAAGGATACATTCTGCTCCTGGCACTACTTTCTTGGTGGTATGAGGTCCCCCTGTCTCTCTGTTCTTTTTTCTCTTTTATACCTCAAAAGAGATTGACTTAATACAAAACCTAATCTTATAGATTGAGTCCTGTCTCATTAACATACCTGCCGATAATCCCACCTCATTGACATCATAGAGGTAGGGTTTACAGTGCATAGGAAAATCACATCAGATCACAAAATCTTGGACAGCACACAATACTGCGAATCATTGCATAGCCAGGGTGATACACAATTTTAGGGGTAGGATTCAATCCATGACAGTAGGAAATAGTAATGTCTTAGAGAAAGTATAGCCAGAATTCTCATTTGAAGTGAGGATGGTGAGATTTTGTCTCACATCTTTGGACATGTTATCAGGAGGGACCAGTCTCTGGAAAAGGACATCTTGCTTAGTAAATTAGGGGGTCAGCAAAAAAGAAAAAAAAAAATTCCCTCAACTAGATAAATTAACACAGTGGCTACAACAATAGATTCAAATATAGAAATGATTGTGAGGATGGTGGGTGCAGGACCAAGCAGTGTTTTATTCTGTTGTACCTACAGCTGCTATGAGTTGGAATGAACTCAACCGTGTCTCACAACAAAAACAACAGTAATAGCAATATGTAATAATATGGAGGCATTCTCATTTCCATCTTTTGGGTTTTAGACCATTGCATACTGTCTATAAGGGAAATGACACCGTACATTTGTTGCTGGTATAAGACACATACTGTATGCTGAAGGAGTGCCCAACCTCACAGGGTATTGTCTCCCAGATGGTGTCCTGTGACTTCACATTTCAATCAAGCCACCTGCTTCTGGGTGATGGGGCATATAGTAAAACTCATGGCATAAGCCCATAGCCCCAGTGCCTTTTCTGTAAGACCATCTTCTTGGTTATAGATGGTGTTATGTGTGATTCTGTGGTATAGATGAGGCATTTATGAGTCCACATATGGTGGTGCTACTAGAAGCAAAAATCAAACGACCGTGCGTTGCGAAAATCTGCTGCAAAGGACCTCTTTAAAGTGTTATAAAGCAAAGATGTCATTTTAAGGAATAAGGTGCGCCTGACCCTAGCCATGGTGTTTTCATTCACTTCATATGCATGTGAAAGCTGGACAATGAAGGAAGACCAAAAAAGAATTGACAGCTTTCTGTTACAGTGTTGGCAAAGAATGTTGAGTGTACCACAGACTGCCAAAAGAATGAACATATCTGCCTTGGAAGAAGTACAGCCAGAATGCTCCTTAGAAATGAGGATGGTGAGACTTCATTTCACATACTTTGGACATGTTATCAGGAGGGACCAGTCACTGGGGAAGGACACCAGGCTTGGTAAAGTCGAGGGTCAGTGAAAAAGAGGAAGACCAAAAATGAGGTGAATTGACACAGTGGCTGCAACAATGGACTCAAGCATAACAATGATCATGAGAGCAGTGTAGGACTGGGCAGTGTTTCATTCTGTTGTACATAGTGTTACCATGAGCTGGAGCTGACTAGATGGCACCTAACAATAACAAAGTAGAAGCAAGGCTAGCAAGGAAAGAAAAATCGTATGTAGAATAAGGATCTATTCCAATGTTGGTAAGTAACTGTAACTTCCATGATAAAAGGGCTCCAATGTACGCAATCTGTCCCCATAGCCAACATCAGGGGCCAACTTGGGAATGATGCTTATGGAGGTTCTTATTCTGCTTTTGTCAAGTTGAACACTCAGCAGTGATGATAACCAGATCGATAGCCCCTCGTAAGCATTAATCTGTCTCTATGCATTTTGCCTAATTTCAGTATTTCATAGAAATGAAATCATACAATATTGGTCCCTTTGTGTCTAGCTTATTTCACTTAGCATAATGTTTTCAATGTTCGTACATGTTGTAGCATAAATCAGAAATTCATTTCTCTTTATGGCTGAATAATATTTGTATGGATATATGACATTTTGTTTATCCAATAGTTCATTGATAGACATTGGGTTGTTTCTACCTTTTGGCTATTGTTCATAATTCTGCTATGAGTTGTCACGTACAAATTTCTGTCTGGACATATGTTTTCATTTCTCTTGGGTGTATATCTACTAGGGTGGAATTGCTGGGTCATACGGTAACACCGTGTTTAATCGTTTGAGAGCTGCCAGACTGATTTCCAGCTGCACAATTTTACATCTCTACCAGCAGTGTATCAGCGTTCCTAATTCTCCACATCCTCGTCAGCACTTGATGTTATCTGACTTTTTGATTCTAGTCATCTTAATGGGTGTGGAGTGTTATCTCATTGTGGTTTTTATTTACATGTCTTGGCATGAAAAGATGCCAAATATCTTCTCATGTGCTTATTAGCTGTATGTATACATACTTTGGAGAAACATGTATTCAGGTCCTTTGCATATTTTTTAGTTGGATTGTTTGTCTCTTTATTCTTGGGTTGTGAGAGTTCCTTATTCTAGATATAAGTACCTTACCAGATACATGATTTGCAAAAAATTTCCCATATTTTGTGGGTCGTCTTTTCATTTCCTTGTTTCTTGAAATGCTGATTTATGGTTCCAATTACCTCTTTTCTGATAGAGGCAGCTAAGGTCTCATACTCACATGGTGTCTTGCGATCAAGAGGTCAGTATTTACCACTGCCCAATACTTAGGTACTACTAGACTACCAGTTCCATTGACTTGACTCTGACTCATGGGCACCCTATGCATGTCAGAGTAGAACTGTGCTCCATAGGGTTTTCAATGGCAGGTTTTTCAGAAGTAGATTTGCAGGCCTTTTTTCCGACATGCCTCTGGGAGGGCTTAAACCGTCAAACTTCCAGTTATCATTCAAGAATATAAACTATTTATACCACCCAGGGAAAATAGCCAGGTAGGAACTGCCTATCAAATGGAGAATAGTTGACAGTACTCTAAAAACGCTAAGGGTCTCAACTGCAATTCTACTCTTTGATTTTTCCAAGGCTTTATAAGGCATCCCTATGGAGAACCTGGTGGTGTAGTGGTTAAGAGTTTGGCTGCCAATCAAAAGGTCAGCAGTTCGAATCCACCAGGCAGTCCCTGGAAACCCTATGGGGCAGTTCTACTCGGTACTACAGGGTTTCTGTGAGTTAGAATCTACTCAAAGGCAAGGGGATCTACCATAGAAAAAAGAAAGAATACCCATTGCTGTCGAGTTGCTTTTGACTCAGTGACCCTGCAGGACAGAGTAGAACTGCCTTATAGGGTTTCCAAGGATGTAATCTTTACGAAAGCAGACTCCCATATCTTTCCCCCACAGAGCACCTGGTGGGTTCGAACTGCCAACCTTTCAGTTAGCAGCTAAGTGCTTTAATTACTGCACCACCAGGGCTCCTTTTCTATCTGCCATAGACATTTAAATTAGCATTGCATTTCTTGTGGCATGAGGCCAAAGTGGTAAGACAGCTTGCACTGCAGTCTGGATCTGCTCCAGAGCGCTCTCTTGCTGTGAACTGCCTTTAGAGCTGTAAGCCTTATGGGTTACCACATAGTAAGTGGTCCCAAAAACACTGTGTCCTTTATTCATGGTGGTAGTACATGAAAGTTCCCTGGGTTCTAAATATAGTCATAGATCAATCGTCTGTAGACATAGTCCTGAGAAAGTGTGCTGCTGTCCTTGCCAGGTGAAGGCAAACTGCTTCTGATTATTTTTGCTGATAGAATACAACTTAAACCATTTACTGAATCAAAAGCTACATAAGAGTTTCCAGTAGTGACAATGGATCTGGAACACAGCTGCAATTGGCATCAACAATTAAGTTGAGGATTAACCACCAATATTCTCCAACTCGTCTGGTTTTTGCTCTGGCAAATCAGACAAGTAACACTGAATGATTAAATATCCTGATTTAACTGTCTTGTTTACACCTCTTGTCTTACCACCCCATGCAATTTAATATTTGACCAAGGTTTTTCATTTTTTAAAGAAATGTCATTAGTAGAACTAACATAAGCTGAAAGTAGAGACCTCAGTTTTGCACTTCCATCTCTTGCATGTTCCCATCTAGTACCGTAATATGTGAGATACACATGCAGCTCTCAGCTGAAAATGTTATTAAACATGGACAATAACCAGTGTCCCAACTCTTTTTTCCTGATCCTGTCCTGGTGCAATATAACTAACTTCTATCATCCAAGGACAGTATACAGAATGATCAATAATAAAAATCATGCATCTCTAGATAATTCATTATGGCCTCTGGTCCTGGTAGGAGAAGTATTAAAGCTTCTGCCAGCTACTTCATTTAGCAGGTAGTTTTTCAGTGGCTTGTGCTATGGCCTGTAAGATGCATAAAGTCACCAGGCTGCCAGTCAGATGGTCAGTGAATGTGGGACATTATATATTAGGTTTATGTGAAATATAGGCAAAACATAGGGACTGAGAGAAATCCTGTCATAGAGCACTTAGCGTGTAGTTTGAATGCTCTTGCTTCATAGAACGAGCATTTTTGTCTGGTGTAAATCTACAATGATTTAGTTATTTTTTGTTTAGTAACACTTTTTATTTTGCAAAAAATACTTTTAGTAGCAATTGGTTTAAGAACTGAAGTGCATGTCTAGTAAAATATTAAGTACTATATTTTCATGTCTCAGGATAGTTGATGATGAACATGTAAGTTCCCAAAATGTCTGTTGACATTTTCCGTCCATCATGGAGCTCAGGGATATCACTGACAATCTGAAAATCTAAATGCACATATCTGCTGAAGAAACATCAGCAACCACTTCAAAAGTTCCTGGTTATTTTAAGAACATTGCTCAAAGACAGTATTTTTTAAAGACATTTTGACATATACAGCACAGGTCTATTACATATCACTCTATGAAACATGACTTTTCAATTAGATCAAATGGCTGGCCTTCTAAATTAATTTTGTTCATTTTTTCAAGTTTTCTTGTGCACATATGTTGGTTCTATTAATGGGTAAATGATGCCAGTTCTATAGTGGTACCAACAGATACTTTAAATAGAAAATCAGTTAACCCCATTCATGGTTCAATTTTTTTTTTTTTTTTGTCTAATACATGACATCCAAATAATTGTTTTCAAAACTCCTTCTGTTAAAGAAAAACATTTGACACTATATAAAGGCTGTTGTAAATTTAATCCCCCCCCAGTGATTATATAAATTCGGTTGGTAAAATAATACAATTAATAAACTTCTCGATGTTTCTTGAATAAATTTTGATGCCGTAATTCATAATTCCAGGAAGCTATGATATTCTTTAGTTACTGAAAAATTTTTGAAGTATTTGATGTTTTCTTCCCCCACTGAAACTCCTTCTTCTCTCTCTCCCCCCACCCCCCCATTTGATTCCCTATTTTTAACAAGTTGGATCGCCTAGTTTTCTAATTTTCTACCTCTTTGCCTTTCTGCTATACCTTCTGAGAGATTTTTTTCAACTTTATCTTCTAATCCAGCTATTGAGTTGTCACTTTTGATACATCTTAATTTCCCAGAACTATATATATTTTTGTACACTGAATAGTCCCCCCCCCTTTTTTTGTTTTTATAACACCCTGTTCTACATTCCTGATAAAGAATAATGACAAATCTGTGAAGCATCTCCTAACAGGGATGAATCTGGAGGACATTATGCTGAGTGAAATGTCAGTTACAAAAGGACAAACATTGAGTGAGACCACTACTGTAAACACTCACGAAAAGGTTTAAGTACAAAAAGGAACAATCTTTGATAGTTATGAGGGCACGGAGAGGGGTGGGGATGGAAAAAGATTTAATAGACAATAGATAAGTAGAAGCTTTGATGAAGGATAAGATAGTACACAATACCGAGAAAGCCAGCACAACCTGAATGAGACATGGTCATGGTAGCTCCATAGACACACCCAGACTCCCTGAGGGCCTGAATTGCTGGGCTGAGAGCTGTGGGGAACATGATCTCAGGGAATATCTAGCTCGATTGGCATAACATAGTTTATAAAGAATATGTTCTACATTCTACTTTGGTGAGTAGCATCTGGGGACTTAAAAGCCCATGAGCAGCCATCTAGGATACTCCACTGGTCTCAGCCCTTCGGGAGCAAGGAATAATGAAGAAAACTGAAGATACAAGGGAGAGATTAGTCCAAAGGACTAATGGACCATGTCTACCATTGCCTCTACCAGACTGAGTCCGGAACAACAACATGGTGCCTGGCTACCAATATTGACTCCTGTGACATGGATCACAATTTAGGGTCCCAGACAGAGCTGTAGAAAAATGTAGAACAAAATTCCAACTCAAAAAGAAAGATCAGGCTTGCTGGCCTGACAGAGATTGGAGAAACCCTGAGAGTATGGCCCCCAGGCAAACTTTCAGGTTGCTCCTGAGGTTCACCCTTTAGCCAAAAATTGAACAGGTCCATGGAACAAAGCAAGACTGAAGGGGAACACCAGCCCTGGGGCAGGGACTGGAAGGTAGGGGGTAACAGGAAATCTGGTAATGGGGAAACCAGGGTTGAGAGTGGAGAGTGTTGACATGTCATGGGGTTGTTAACCAATGTCATAAAACAATGTGTGTACTGACTCTCTGATGAGAAACTAGTTTGTTCTGTAAACCTTCATCTAAAGTACAATAAAATGAAAAATAAAAAAGGAGAAAAAAATGGGCAAAGGAAATTAACAGATACTTCACCAAAGAAAATATTCAAGAGACCAACAGACACATGCAGAAATGCTCACAATTCACTAGCTATTCCCCACCAGAGAAATGTAATTCAAATCACAATGAGCTACCATCTCACCCCAACATTACCGGCCCAAATCACTAAAACAGGAAATAGCAAATGTTGGAGAGGCTGCAGAGAGATCGGAACCCTTATGCATTGCTGGTGGGAATGCAAAATGATACAACCATTTTGGAAAACAATATGGCACTTCCTTAGGAAGCTAGAAATAGAAATACCATATGATCCAGCAATCCCACTCCTAGGAATATATCCTAGAGAAATAGGAGTCATCACAGGAATAGACATAAGAACACCCATGTTCATTACAGTATCGTTCACAATAGCAAAAAGATGGAAACAACCTAGATGCTCATTAACGGATGAATGGATAAGCAAACTGTGGTACATACACACAATGGAGTATTAAACAATGATAAAGAACAACGATGAATCCGTGAAGCGTGTCATAACGTGGATGAACCTGAATCTGGAGTGCATTATGCTGAGTGAAATAAGTTAATCACAAAAGGACAAATATTGTATGAGACCACTATTGTACTGAAGAGGTTTATACAGAAAAAGAAACAATCTTTGATGGTTACAAGGCAAGGGAGGGGGACTGGAGAAACACTAAATAGACAATTCATAAGTGGTATCTTTGGTGAAGGGTAAGGCAGTAAACAATATTGGGGAAGCCAGCACAATTTGTAGAAGGCAAGGCCAGGGAAGCTCCACTGACATATCCAAACTCCCTGAGGGACCAAATTACTGGGCTGAGGGCTGTGGGGACCATGGTCTCGGGTAATGTCTAGCTCAATTGGCATCACATAGTTTATAAAGAAAATGTTCTACATTCTACTTTGGGGAGTAGCGTCTGGAGTCGTAAAGTCTGTAAGTGGCCATCTAGGATACTCCACTGGTATCACCCCTTCAGGAGCAAGGAAGAATGAAGAAAACTAAAGACATAAGAGAAAGATTATTCCAAAGGAGTAATGGACCACATCTATGATGGCCTCCACCAGTTTGAGTCCAGTACAACTAGATGGTGCCTGGCTACCACCACTGCGTGCTCTGACAGGGATCACAATAGAGAGTCATGGACAGAGCTGGAGAAAAACGAAGAACAAAATTCTAACTTAAAAAGGAAGACAGGAGAGGCGGGGCCAAGACGGCTGACTAGGTAGAAGCTACCTCGGATCCCTCTTGTGACAAAGACTCAGAAAAACAAGTGAATCGATCACATACATGACAATCTACGAACGCTGACCATCAAACACAGATCTAAAGAGTTGACCTGAGTGACAGAGACTGAGAACAAACAACCACGGGGAAGCAGCGACTATTTTCAGAGCCTGGAGCCTGCGTCCCAGTCAGGAAACCTTGGTGCCAGGCTTTGGACTGGGCGCAGGGGATCTGAGCATGGCATCCTGAGAGGGCACAAATATGGGGCGCAGCCCTAGCCCCCTGAACTGACCTGAGGGGAAGCCCAGCCAGTGCATGCAGGCAGCACAGTGACACGGCTGACAGGAGGAGAAGTCACTGGGAGGCAGCGACTGGTTTTGGAGCCAGAAGTGCAGCATCCCAGCCGGGGAACCTTGGCACTGGGCTGTGGACTGGGAGCGGAGGAACTAACTGTGGCTTCTGAGACAGCACAAGCACGGGTCACGGGCCTGACCCTCGGGGGCAATCTCTACCCAGCCAGCACACATAGGAGAGACGCCCCTCGGGAATCTCAGATAAAATAGTCATCCCAAGCAAGATAAGTAACTTTTGTCTATATTTTGGGGTGTTACTCTCTCCTGTTTTTCTGAACCCTCCCCTCCCCTTCCCAGGCGGCTTCATTAACTTTGGAATTTCCTGAGCCAGAGGGAGAACTGCTCACGGTTTTTCTTTCCCCTTTTTTTTTTTGGTCTTTTCCTAACCCATTCTTCTGGCCTGAGAGAAGCAACCACAAAAAACCCAGGGACCAAAAATCCTTCCCTAATTGGACTGAAAGCACAGAACCAGCTCTAGCCAAGCATATGTGATCCACAGTCTGGAGCTTTCATCCCTACAGGGAACAAGGTGGCTATTATAATGCAAAGGCATTTCTGATAGGGATCTGACTGCATTTTTTTTTTAGCGGATTTACTGGAAAGACAAGTTTCCCAGGTCTGATACCTCTGCATATTCAACAGAGCCCTCACTGACCCACCACAGGGAACTGAGGGCTGAAGCTCCCCCCAGACCACCTAGCCTCCTGCCTAGGGGCCTAAGGGGGGTGACACCTACCAATCTGTAGAGGTACTTGCATTGGGTGCCTAAGGTACAGCTGCAGAGCCCACACACCAAAGTGCTTTAGGAATAGAGAAGCGCCTACCTCACTGGCACTTGGCAGAAGCCTATCAGCATCCTGCCCCCCCGGAGTGTGAACCCTTGCTGCTACTAGAATCTGGTGCACACAACTATCACCACTACTTCTCTAGGTGGATAGGTGAAAGTCTACACCACACACTTGATGACCCAAAATCAGATTCTACTCAAGAATAGTGAATGGACTCTTAGGCTTATATATCTGGTAACAGCCCAGACCAGCTGGTAATAGGACATAACTGACTCAAGGGCTACAACAATCAAGACAGCGCAATCTAGTAGCCCATCTACGTATATTGAAAGAAAACAAAACAAGATAAGACTCAGTGAGCAAATATAAAACAAATCACTACAATATCTTAGTGATGGCTCGAAGACAGCAGTCAGTATCAAACCACATAAAGAAGCAGACCATAATTGCTTCTACAACTCCCCAAACTAAAGTATCAAAATCTTTCCCAAATGAAGATACAATCCTGGAATTGCCAGATGCAGAATATAAAAAAACTAATTTACAGAATGCTTCAAGACGTCAGGGATGACTTCAGAAATGAAATAAGGCAATCTACAGAAAAAGCCAAGGAACACACAAATAAAGCAGTTGAAGAACTCAAAAAGATTATTCAAGAACATAGTGGAAAAATTAGTAAGTTGCAAGAATCCACAGAGAGACAGCATTCAGAAACCCAAAAGATTAACAATAAAATTACACAATTAGACAATGCAATAGAAAGTCAGAGGAGCAGACTCGAGCAATTGGAATGCAGAGTGGGAAATCTGGAGGACCAGGGAATTAACACCAATATAGCTGGAAAAAAATCAGATAAAACAATTTTTGAAAATGAAGAAACCCTAAGAATCATGTGGGACTCTATCAAGAAGAATAACTTGCGTGTGATTGGAGTCCCAGAACAGGGAGAGATAACAGAAAACACAGAGAGAATAGTTGAAGATCTGTTGGCAGAAAACTTCCCTGACATCATGAAAAACAAAAGGATATCCATCCAAGATGCTCATCGAACCCCATTTAAGATTGATCCAGAAACAAAATCACCAAGACATATAATCATCAAACTTGCCAAAACCAAAGATAAAGAGAAAATTTTAAAAGCAGCCAGGGATAAAAGAAAGGTCTCCTACAAAGGAGAATCAATAAGAATAAGTTCAGACTACTCAGCAGAAACCATGCAGTCAAGAAGGGAATGGGATGACATATATAGAGCACTGAAGGAGAAAAACTGCCAACCAAGGATCATATTTCCAGTAAAACTCTCTCGAAAATATGAAGGCGAAATTAAAACCTTTACAGATAGACACAAGCTTAGAGAATTTGCAAAAACCAAACCAAAGCTACAAGAAATACTAAAGGAAATTCATCAGAAAACCAATAATATCAGACACAAGCACAACACAAGGTCACAGAACAGAACATCCTGATACCAACTCAAATAGGGAAATCACAAAAACAAATTAAGATTAATTTTAAAAAGAAAAAAATGCTCAAAACGGAATCATTGAAGTCAAAATGTAAAATCTCACAATAATCAAAAAGAGGGACTAAATACAGGTGGCATAGAACTGCCATATGGAGAGAGATACAAGGCGATATAGGACAATACAAGTTAGGTTTTTACTTAGAAAAATAGGGGTAAATATTAAGGTAACTACCAAGAGGTATAACAACTCCATAACTCAAAATAAAAACCAAGAAAAACATAACGACTCAGCAAACACAAAGTCAAATGCTATGAAAATGAGGAACACACAATCTACAAAGAAAACCGTCTCAGCACAAAAAAGTAAGTGGAAAAATGAAATTGTCAACAACACACATAAAAAAGCATCAAAATGACACCACTAAACACATACTTATCTATAATTACACTGAATGTAAATGGACTAAATGCACCAATATAGAGACAGAGAGTCTCAGACTGGATAAAGAAACACGATCCGTCTATATGCTGCCTACAAGAGACACACCTTAGACTTAGAGACACAAACAAACTAAAACTCAAAGGATGGAAAAAAAATATCAAGCAAACAATAAGCAAAACAGAGCAGGAGTAGCAATATTAATTTCTGACAAAATAGACTTTAAAGTTAAATCCACCACAAAGGATAAAGAAGGACACTACAAAATGATTAAAGGGACAATTGACCAGAAAGATATAACCATATTAAATATTTATGCACCCAATGACAGGGCTGCAAGATACATAAAACAAACTTTAACAGAACTGAAAAGTGAGATAAACACCTCCACAATTATAGTAGGAGACTTCAACACACCACTTTCAGAGGGGGACAGGACTTCCAGTAAGAAGCTCAAAAGAGACACAGAAGACCTAATTGCTACAATCAACAAACTTGACCTCATAGACTTATACAGAACACTCCACCCAACTGCTGCAAAGTATACTTTTTTTTTCTAGCGCACATGGAACATTCTCTAGAATAGACCACATATTAGGTCATAAAACAAACCTTTGCAAAATCCAAGACATTGAAATATTACAAAGCATCTTCTCAGATCACAAGACCATAAAAGTGGAAATCTAACAGAAAAATTAGGGAAAAGAAATCAAATACTTGGAAACTGAACAATACCCTGCTCAAAAAAGGTTGGGTTATAGAAGGTATTAAGGAGGGAATAAAGAAATTCATACAATGCAACGAGAATGAAAACACTTTCTATCAAAACCTCTGGGACACAGCAAAAGCAGTGCTCAGAGGTCAATTTATACCGATAAATGCACACATACAAAAAGAAGAAAGAGCCAAAATCAGAGAACTGTCCCTACAACTTGAACAAATAGAAAGCAAACAACAAAAGAATTCATCAGGCACCAGAAGACAAATAATAAAAATTAGAGCTGAACTAAATGAATTACAGAACAGGAAAACAATTGAAAGAATTAACAAAGCCAAAAGCTGGTTCTTTGAAAAAATTAACGAAATTGATAAATCATTGGCCAGACTGAGTAAAGAAATACAGGAAAGGAAACAAATAACCCGAATAAGAAATGAAATGGGCCACATCACAACAGACCCAACTGAAATTAATAGAATCACATCAGATTATTATGAAAAATTGTACTCTAACAAATTTGCAAACCTTGAAGAGATGGATGAATTCCTAGAAAAACACTACCTACCTAAACTAACACAATCAGAAGTAGAACAACTAAATAGACCCATAACAAAAAAAAGAGATTGAAACGGTAATCAAAAAACTCCCAACAAAAAAAGCCCTGGCCCAGATGGCTTTACTGCAGAGTTCTACCAAACTTTCAGAGAAGAGTTAACACCACTACTACTAAAGGTATTTCAAAGCATAGAAAATGACGGAATACTACCTAACTCATTCTATGAAGCCACCGTATCCCTGATACCAAAACCAGGTAAAGACATTACAAAAAAAGAAAATTACAGACCTATATCCCTCATGAACATAGATGCAAAAATCCTCAACAAAATTCTAGCCAATAGAATTCAACAAAATATCAAAAAAAAAAAAAAAAATCCAGCACGACCAAGTGGGATTTATACCAGGTATGCAAGGCTGGTTTAATATTAGAAAAACCATTAATGTAATCCACCACATAAATAAAACAAAAGACAAAACCCACATGATCTTATCAATTGATGCAGAAAAGGCATTTGACAAAGTCCAACGCCCATTCATGATAAAAACCCTCAGTAAAACAGGAACTGAAGGAAAATTCCTCAACATAATAAAGGACATTTTTTTTATACAAAGCCAACAGCCAACATCACTCTAAATGGAGAGAGCCTGAAAGCATTTCCCTTGAGAACGGGAACCAAACAAGGATGCCCTTTATTACCGCTCCTATTCAACATTGTGCTAGAGGTCCTAGCCAGAGCAATTAGGCTAGACAAAGAAATAAAGGGCATCCGAATTGGCATAGAGGAAGTAAAACTATCTCTATTTGTAGATGACATGATCTTATACACAGAAAACCCTAAGGAATCCTCCAGAAAACTACTGAAACTAATAGAAGAGTTCAGCAGAGTTTCAGGTTATAAGATAAACATACAAAAATCACTTGGATTCCTCTACACCAACAAAAACAACATCAAAGAGGAAATCACCAAATCAATACCATTCACAGTAGCCCCCAAGAAGATAAAATACTTAGGAATAAATCTTACCAAAGATGTAAAAGACCTATACAAAGAAAACTACAAAGTACTAGTGCAAGAAACTAAAAAGGACCTACTTAAGTGGAAAAACATACCTTGCTCATGGATAGGAAGACTTAACATAGTAAAAATGTCTATTCTACCAAAAGCCATCTATACATACAATGCACTTCCGATCCAAATTCCAATGACATTTTTTAATGTGATGGAGAAACAAATCACCAGCTTCATATGGAAGGGAAAGAAACCTCGGATAAGTAAAGCATTACTGAAAAAGAAGAAGAAAGTGGGAGGCCTCACTCTACCTGATTTCAGAACCTATTATACAGCCACAGCAGTCAAAACAGTCTGGTACTGGTACAACAACAGGCAAATAGACCAGTGGAATAGAATTGAGAATCCAGACAGAAATCCATCCACATATGAGCAGCTGATATTTGACAAAGGCCCAGTGTCAGTTAATTGGGGAAAAGATAGTCTTTTTAACAAATGATGCTGGCATAACTGGATACCCATTTGCAGAAAAATGAAACAGAACCGAAACCTCACACCATGCACAAAAACTAACTCCAAGTGGATCAAAGACCTAAACATAAAGACTAAAATGATAAAAATCACGGAAGAAAAAATAGGGACAACTTTAGGAGCCCTAATTCAAGGCATAAACAGAATACAAAATTTTACAAAAATGATGAAGAGAAACCAGATAACTGGGAGCTCCTAAAAATCAAACACCTATGCTCATCTAAAGACTTCACCAAAAGAGTAAAAAGACCACCTACAGATTGGGAAAGAATGTTCAGTTATGACATCTTCGACCAGCGCCTGATCTCTAAAATCTATATGATTCTGTTAAAACTCAACCACAAAAAGACAAACAACCCAATCAAGAAGTGGGCAAAGGATATGAACACGCACTTCACTAAAGATGATATTCAGGCAGCTAACAGATACATGAGAAAATGCTCTCGCTCATTAGCCATTAGAGAAATGCAAATTAAAACTACGATGAGATTCCATCTCACTCCAACAAAGCTGGCATTAATCCAAAAAACACAAAATAATAAATGTTGGAGAGGCTGCGGAGAGATTGGAACTCTTATACACTGCTGGTGGGAATGTAAAATGGTACAACCACTTTGGAAATCTATCTTGCGTTTTCTTAAAAAGTTAGAAATAGAACTACCATGGGACTCAGAAATCCCACTCCCTGGAATATACCGTAGAGAAATAAGAGCCTTCACGAAGAGATATATGCACACCCATGTTTATTGCAGCTCTGTTTACAATAGCAAAAAGCTGGAAGCAACCAAGGTGTCCATCAACGGATGAATGGTTAAATAAATTGTGGTATATTCACACAATGGAATACTACGCATCGATAAAGAACAGTGACGAATCTCTGAAACATTTCATAACATGGAGGAACCTGGAAGGCATTATGCTGAGTGAAATTAGTCAGAAGCCAAAGGACAAATATTGTATAAGGCCACTATTATAAGATCTTGAGAAATAGTATAAACTGAGAAGAACACATACTTTTGTGGTTACGAGGGGGGAGGGGGGAGGGAGGGAGAGGGTTATATACTGATTAGGTAGTAGATAAGAACTACTTGAGGTGAAGGGAAGGACAATACTCAATACACGGAAGGTCAGCTCAAATGGACTGGACCAAAAGCAAAGAAGTTTCCAGGATAAACTGAATGCTTCAAAGGTCAGCGAAGTAAGGGTGGGGGTTTGGGGACTAAGGCTTAAGGGGACTTCTAAGTCAATTGGCAAAATAATACTATTATGAAAACTTTCTACATCCCACTTTGAAATGTGGCATCTGGGGTCTTAAATGCTAAGAAGCGGCCATCTAAGATGCATCAATGGGTCTCAACCCACCTGGAGCAAAGGAGAATGAGGAACACCAAGGTCACACGACAACTATCAGCCCAAGAGACAGAAAGGGCCACGTGAAGCAGAGACTTACATCATCCTGAGACCAGAAGAACTAGATGGTGCCCGGCCACAACCGATGACTGCCCTGACAGGGAGCACAACAGAGAACCCCTGAGGGAGCTGGAGATCAGTGGGATGCAGACCCCAAATTCTCATAAAAGACCAGACTTAATGGTCTGACTGAGACTAGAGGAATCCTGGCGGTCATGGTCCCCAAACCTTCTGTTGGCCCAGGACAGGAACCATTCCCGAAGACAGCTCATCAGCCATGGAAGGGACTGGACAATGGGTTAGAGAGAGATGCTGATGAAGAGTGAGCTACTTGTATCAGGTGGACACTTGAGACTGTGATGGCATCTCCTGTCTGGAGGGGAGATAGGAGGGTAGAGAGGGTTAGAAACTGGCAAAATTATCAGAAAGGAGAGACTGGAAGGGCTGACTCATTAGTGGGAGAGTAAGTGGGAGTATGGAGTAAGGTGTATATAAGCTTATATGTGACAGACTGACTTGATTTGTAAACGTTCACTTAAAGCTCAATAAAAATTATTTTTTAAAAAAAGAATATACAAACTTAGAAATGAGATGAGGGGATAACCTGAAGGGGGAAAAAAAAAGGTTGAGTGCAGGGAACTTAAACCTCCCTTTCCACAGTGTATGAAGTGCTAACTTGGTTGACAAAATATGATGCTGAAACTACTATCCAACATGCCAACTCCAGTCTTTTTTCTCAAACTGTAGGCTTCAATGCCCTATATTTTGGGAACAACATACATTATATCATCTTTTTTCCAATTTGTATATTCTCTGCAGTGCACCATTGTCTTATTTTCCTTTTATTAGGTTATTACAAATCATCTCTGAAAAGAGACATACTGAAAGCTTTCTGAGAAGCTGTAGATCAAAACTAAGTACACTAGTTTGATAAGAATGGTTATGGTATTTTAGGAGTACTCCTGATACTTTCAACATATGTATTGGTTGGTCACTTAGCAGTTTTAGAGCGATCTCAATATACGAAACACCCTGAGTATTATTTACAGGGATTGGACCTCTTCTAGGACATCTTTTTATAGTTATACATTAAATATATTTTAATTATTACTGTTCTTTGTAATAAAACATTTTCTTAGAAGAACATGCTTAGTTTGGAAAAACTGGAATTAAAAATATCATATATGAGAAAAGGGCTTAAAAATACATTTAGTTCTGTAGAATGAGATAGGCATTCTTACTCCTCTTTCATGAAAATATGCGGTTCTACTTCAATGATGGAAACCCTGGTGGTATAGTGGTTAAGTGCTATGACTGTTAACCAAAAGATCAGCAATTTGAATCCACCAGGCTCTCCTTGGAAACTCTATGGGGCAGTTCTACTCTGTCCTATAGGGTCACTACGAGTTGGAATTGACTTGACGGCAATGGGTTTGGGCTTTATTTCAAAGACACATCAGGGAAAAAGTTACAGATTCAAATCCAAGACATTTTACAGCATATTACTTAAATCTTTTGTTCTTCCTTGTGTGGGTCAAGAGATACGCAAATTACTGAGATTTTATGTCAGTTCTCATGGTAAGGGATTTAAGATAATTGTTTTATTTCATTACTACAAAAATGCTGAAATATGAGTTAAATAATTTCCTTTAAAGAGATAAAAATTTAAGAAATGTATAGACATAAGATTCAAACCCAATTTATTTGACTTTAAAGAGCTTATATCTAACCATTACTCTTGCCTCCCTAAGAACTTAATTGTTAATTAGTAGTGAAAAATCTCAGGCTTTTTATGTACAGAAAATTACGTTTTGTGTACTTGCTGTTTTTTAGGGGGGTGGAGGGAGTTGAAAAATAAAAGTCAATGAAGGTACAAACACAATCCAGTTAAGGAATCCTAAAAAAAAAGTATTATTTAAAATAAAAATAACAAGTGTCACAAGAAATTTGGTTTATGTGGTTAACCTTATGGAGGATATAAAAGCAGGGCTTTAACTGCTACCATACACAAAAATTAATTGCGGATGGATTAAGAACTTGAATGTTAACTTTAAAAAATAAATAAAGGACTACAAAGACAAACGAACAACAAAAAACAAGACAGGACTTGATAGCCAGACAGAGATGGGAGAAACCCTGAAAGTATGACCCCTGGACACCATTTCAGCTCAGTAATGAAGTCACTCCTGAGGTTCACCCTTCAGGCAAAGATTGGACAGGCCTATCAAATAAGACTTAAAAGTTGAGAAAAGGAGGAAAACTCTGGGTATTTTAAATAATATACTATGGTTATGAAAAAGCAGGTTCTCTCCTGTAATTAGGGTTTTTTTTTTTTTTTTTTTAATTGTTGAGGGCCAATCATCCATTTACTTAGTGACATTTCCAAATTATTTCTGCAAAGCTTGTATTCCTTGTCATGTCTGGCCACGGAAGTTTCTGTTCTGTTATCTCAATGAGTGAGTTCATGATCTCACAGTGATTTCTTTAAATGCTTGTACCCAAAAAGAAAAAATAATACTCTCCCAGTCTTTGCAGATTGGCTCCAAACTGGGACATCCTTTCAATGCTAACACAGACTGCCTAAAACTCTGCCTTGGCATTCGCTTCCTGTTTGCATGGAGCCCAAAGATCAGCCAGAGGTGCAAGCCTAAGGCCTTGTCAGTATTTTTTTTTTTTTTTATGAGCATGTCTCCATCCTTAGGCATGCACATTACACTTCAGATTCCTCAGTATGTATGGTAGCCCTTCACAGTCCTTATTCCACCAACAATCTTCCTCCCAGACTTCTTTTTTTCCAAGGTTTTGGATCTCTGTTTTCTCTGTCCTCCATCCTTTGACCCAGAAGGGAGGACCATTTCTTGGAGCTTTGTACTCCTCAATTTCCATCATACATTTGTTGTTGTGTGCTGTTGAGTCAATTCCAACTCATAACTGACCCTACAGGACAGAGTAGAACTTTGGTCTGTGCCACCTTGAATGTGTGCTCTCTAGGTACATTTTTCCTCCAACCACTCTGAATCTGCTACCAGCGAATATGTGAGTGAGGAAATCAAATTCTATCTCTGGCGGCAGTGTCACAGGTCACTATGTAGGCTCAGGCTAACCTTGACTGTCTTTTGCCCCAGGCAAGGGCCTTCATCCTTCAAAGGAAATGATGACATGTGGGCACTGGCAGACATTATATTTTGAATCAACACAGGGGTCTGGCTGAGGGTCAATAGGCCAGGTGGCTAGGTAAAGGCCGAGTGGGTGGGGCTAAGGTTTCTTTCCCAATCACCATGGAGACAGCCACAGGAAGGCTGGGTGGAACTTCTGATGGGACATGTCACAAACACTGAGCCAAGAGGAGAGGTCCGGTCTAACTGGCCAGTTCAGCAGAGTCCTCCATTTTGTCCATGGACACTCAATGGCCTCTTCTGGTTTGGCCACAGGAATTGAGCACATCAGGGAATATCTTCACAGGTGGAAACCCCTGATGTGGACAGGTTCAAGACACTGGGAGAGCAGGCCAGGTACCTGCACTCTACTTACTTGATATCAGTAGACATGGTGACCTCGATTAGCATCTATGGTCTCTCTCTGGATGTGTTCATTTGGAGAAATCTCTTCATTCTACCCCTGAGAAACATCATGAGTGCCTGAGAGAGAGAATGGAGATGAAAGGGGGAAGTCTTTTGGCTGTACCGGTTCCCCATGGCCAGAGAATATGAGGTAGTCTATCGGGATGGTCTTAGATACTGATGATTGACATGGGAAATACACCACGGGTAGACCCTGGCCAGGTGGAGCTTGTGGGCAGATGCAAGCCCCTCTGGCGACTACTAATTCTGCTGATACGTTGTACGGTGGAAAACCCCGCCAAGTGGAAAGGGTAGATAAGATTGACCGATACCAGCCAGGGGCCTCTCCTGAGACTAAAGATCCCAACCTGGTCTCAACCTCATCACTTCAGCACACACTATGTCTGCACATATAATTCTGCCTTTATCTCTGAATGTTTTATGCTACTAGGAAAAAAAGCATGCCACTCAGCCAAAGGTAGTTCCGAGAAAATGAAGTGAACCTGCCATTTTCAAATGTTTGCTCTGTACGTGTCCCCTGCCTCTGGTGGAACAGGGTGTAGCTGGCCTCCGAAGACAAGGCCAAAACCCTGGCAGCCAGGGCCCCAGCAGTCCAGAGGCTTCTGGACGTGGGGATGTGGATGACCTGTTTGCCACATACAGGAGGGAGTCTTGGGCCCTAGACTGGCTCACCATTCAATTCTACGTAGCCCAGTAAGGTCACTGGCCCTTGGCTGGTGCCTCATTGAATGTGTGCTCTCTAGCGATATTTCTCCTCCTGTCATGATCATTCTGCCACCAGGGGATATGTGAATGTCAAAGTCACCGTCTATCACTGGCAGCAGTGTCACAAGTCACTAGAGATCGAGGCACAAGCTGACCTTAGCTGTCTCTGTCCCAGGAAAGGGCCCGAACCCTTTATTCCAGACGGTGACACCTCTGCCCTGGTGGACATTAATTCTGACAACACAGAGCACGGGGTGAGGGTCAGCAGGCGATGCAGGCTAAGTGAACATCGGGTGGGCGAAGCTAAGGCTTGTTTGCTATCACCAAGGAGACAAGCCTCAGAAGAGTGGGAGGAGCTTCTGATGGGCTAGCTGACAACTACTGAGCCAACGGTAGAGATCTGGCCCACCTGGCGGATGATACAGGGCCCTCCATTGTCACCTGTGACACAGTGGCCACCTCTGGCTGTGGCCAAAGGATTTCACCACACCCTGGGAAAGGCAATTCAGGCAGATGGGAGCCCCTGATGTGGACAGGTTCAGGGCATTGGCAGAGCATACCAGGTACCTGTTTTCCACTTTTCTGAGAGTATCAGTAGGCAAGGCATCCCCACTCAGCTTCTCTTACCTCTCTCTGTCTCTCTCTGGATGTGTTAATTCTGGGAACTCTCTTTATTCTACCCCTGAGACACATCACAGCTTGGAGTGCCTGAAAGAGTGCCTAGAGACAAAAGACCAAAGGGGGAAGGCCTCTGGCTGTACTGGTTGCTCATGGGCAGAGAAAGGCAGATAGTCTCTCTGGAAAGTCTAAATAGTAGTGATTGATGAGGGAGCTACACCACGGGCGGACCCTGGCCAGGTGAAGCTTGCTCACAGGTGGAAGCCTCTCCGGAGACTACTTATTCCAATGACAGCTTGTATGGAAACACCCAGGCAAGTGGAAGGGGCAGAAAACATTAATACATACCTTCCAGACACCTATCCTGGGTCAGAAGATCCCACCCTGACCTCCATCTTGTCATCTTCTCAGCACACACCTCCATGCACACATCAAATCCGCCTTTCGCCATGAACACCTTCACCTGCTAGGAAACACTTCAGCCACTCAGTCAAAGGAGATTACAGGCAAAATCATGCAAAACGAGCATTTTCAACATTGTGCCATCTGCTCGTCCACAGCCTCCGGTGGCACACTGCATATGCATCAGGTTTGCCAGGACAATGCCGAAATCCTGGCAGCCAGGGTCCCAGTAGTCCAGAGTCTATGGATGTGGGGATGTGGATGGCATGTTTGCAACCTACAACAGGGAGCCCTGGGCCCTAGCGAGGCTGAAACTTGAGCTCCACAATGTGTACTATATTTCTTTGCCTTTGGCCCGTGTCGCCTCGAATGTGTGCTCTCTAGGTACATTTCTTCTTCAACCACTCTGAATCTGCTGCCAGTGGATATGTGAGTGTGGAAATCAGTATCACTAGCAGCAGTGTCACAGGTCACTAGGTATCTAGGCTCAGGCTGACCTTGGCTGTCTTCTGCCCCAGGAAAGATCCCTAATCGTTCAAACTAAATGAAGACACATGGGCACTGGCCGTCATCATTTTTTTCATCAACACAGGGGCTGGGTGAGGGTCAACAGGCCAGGTGACCAGGTGAAGGCCGAGTGGGTGGGGCTACAGTTTGTTTCCAATCACCATGGAGACAGCCACAGAAAGTCTGGGTGGAACTTCTGATAGGACGCCACACGAACACTGAGCCAGTAAGAGAGGTGCGGCCTAACTGGCCAGTTCAGAAGAGTCCTATGTTTTGTCCATGGACGCTCAACGGCCTCTCCTGGCTTTGGCCACAGGAATTGAACATACCCAGGGAATATCTTCACAGGTGCCACCCCTGGATGTGAACAGGTTGAACATACTGGGAGAGCAGGCTAGGTCCCTGTGTTCCACCTACTTGAGGATATCAGTAGGCAAGGTGACCTCACTCAGCATTTATGGTCCCTCTCTGGATGTGTTCATTCATAGATATCTCTTTATTCTAACCCTGAGAAACATCACAAGTGCCTAAGGGAGAATCTGGAGATGAAAGGGTGAAGACTTCTGGCTGTACCAGTTCCCCATAAGCAGAGAATATCAGATAGACTATCTGGATGGTCTTAGAAACTTTTTATTGACATGGGAAACCATCAGAGATACGTGAGTGTTGAAATCAACATCTATCACTGGCGACAGTGTCACAGGGAACCAGGTATTTAGGCTCAGGCTGACCTTGGCTGTCTTCTGTCCCAGGAAGGGACATTTCAAAGGAAATGATGACACTTGGGCACTGGCGGACATTACTTTTTTCAATCAACACAGGGGTCACCGTGAGGGTCAGCAGGCCAGGTGAAGGTCAAGTAAAAATAAAATAATATTTTAGGTGGGGCTAAAACTTCTTTCCCAATCACCATGGAGACAGCCACGGCAGACTGGGCGGAACTTCTGTTGGGACTGGTCACAAACACCGAGCCAATAAGAGAGGTCCACCTTAACTGGCCAGTTCCTTAGAGTCCTCCATTTTGTCCATCGATACTCCATGGCCTCTTCTGGCTTTGGCCACAGGAATTGAGTACACCCAGGGAATATCTTTACTTCTGGCAACCCCTGATGTGGACATTTTCAAGACACTGAGAGAGCAGGCAAAGTACCTCTTTTACACTTAGTTGAGGATATAGGGTCGCTATGAGTCAGAATTGACTCGACGGCACTGGGTTTTTTTTTTTTTTTCAGGATATCAGTAGGCAAGGTGGCCTTATTTAGCATCTATGGTCCCTCTCTGTACGTGGTCCCTTGGAGAGTTCTCTTCATTCTACCCTTGAGACACATCACAAGTATGAGGGGCCTGAGAGCCTGGAGATGATAGGGGGAAGGCTTCTGGATGTACTGGTTCCCCATGGGCAGAGAATAGCAGTTAGCCTATCTGGATGGTTTCATATACTGTTGACTTACATGGGAAAGTCACCACTGGTGGACCTGGCCAGGTGGAGCTTGTGGGCAGATGCAACCTCTCTGGCGACTAATAATTCCGCTGATCCTTTGTATGGTGAAAAACCCCCTGCCAAGTGGGATGGGCAGAGAACATTGACCCACACCTGCCAGGAGCCTCTCCTGGAACTAAAGGTCCCAACCTGGTCTCAACCTTGTCACCCTCTCAGCACACACCTTGCATGCACACATAATTCTGCCTTTCTCCATCAGTGCCTTATCCTACTAGGAAAAACAGCATGCCACTCAGTCAAAGGCAGTACAGCCCAAATGAAGTGAAAATGCCATTTTCCAATTTTTGCTCCCGACAGGTCCACTGCCTCTGGTGGAACACTGTGTATGTGGCCTTCCTCCAAAGACAAGGCCGAAATCCTGGTAGCCAGGGCCCTAGCAGTCCAGCGGTTTGCCACATAAAGGAGGGATCCTTGGCCCTTGACTGGGTCGTCATTCATCTCCACGATGTCCACTAGTGGCCCTGGCCTTTGGTCGATGCGTCATTGAACATGTGCTCCCTAGCGATATTTCTCTACCCGTCACTATCATTCTGCCACCAGGGGATATGTAATTGTGGAAGTCACCATCTATCACTGGCAGCAGTGTCACAAGTCACTATAGATCTAGGCACAAGCTGACCTTAGCTGTCTTCTGCCCCAAGCAAGGGCCTGAATCCTTTATCCCAGATGGTGACACCTGGGCCATGGCGGACACTAATCTTTATCAAAACAGAGGGCTGGGTGATGGTCGGCAGGCCAAGTGAAGGCCGGGTTGGCGTGGCTAAGGCTTGTTCACCATCACCATGCAGACAGCAACTGGAAGAGCGGGCGCAGCTTCTGAGGGGCTGGGTAACATGTACTGAGCCAATGGGAGAGATCTGGCCCACCTGGCCAATGACATACGGCCCTCCTTTGTGAGCTATGACACTTAGTGGCTACCTCTGGCTGTGGCCACACGATTTCAGCACAACCTGGTAAAGGTTATGCAGGCAGATGGGAGCCTCTTGTGCAGAGAGGTTCAGGGCATTGGGAGAGTAGGCCAGGTATCTGTTTTCCACTTTCCTGAGGATATCAGTAGGCAAGGTGTCCCCACTCAGCATCTCTTGCCTCTCTCTGTCTCTGTATGTGTTCATCCTCCAAAATCTCTTCATTCTACCTCAGAGACACATCACAACTTGGAGTGTCTGAGAGACTAGAGATGAAAGGGTGGAGGCCTCTGGCTATATTGCTTGCCTATGGGCAGAGAAGAGCAGGTAGTCTGTGTAGAAGGTCTTGATTACTGAGAGGAGCTACACCACAGGCAGACCCTGGCCTGGTGAAGCTTGCAGGCAGATGGAAGCTTTTGTGGAGAGTACTAAATTTGGCTGACACATGGTATGGAAAAACTCGGCCAAGGGGAATGGGCAGAAAACATTGACACATACCTGCCAGAGGCCTAGCTTGGGTCTGTAGATCCCACTCTGGTCTCCACCTTGTCTGTACACATCAAATCCTCCTTTCTCCATGAATGCCTTCTCCTGCTAGGAAACACAGCATGGCAAACTCCACCAAGGAGAGTACAGGAAAAGACAACTGAAACTACCATTTTCCACATTTTGCCATCTGCTGGTCTACAGCCTCCAGTAACACACTGCACATGTGTCAGGTCTCCTAAGACAAGGCCGAAATCCTGGCAGCCAGGGCACCGGTATTCCAGTGTGTGTGGATGTGGGGATATGGATGACCTGGTTGCCATGTACAGGAGGGTGCCCTGGGCCCTAGACGGGCTCCCACTTGAGCTCCATGATGTCTGCTATTTTTCATGACCTTTGGCCCTTGCCCCCGTGACTATGTGCTCTCTAGCTCCATTTCTCCTCCAACCACTCTGAATCTGCCACCAGGGGATATGTGAACATGGAAATCAACACCTATCAGTGGCGGCAGTGTCACAGGTCACTAGGTATCTAGACTCAGGGTGACCTTGGCTGTCTTCTGCCCCAGGAAAGGGCCCTAAGCCTTCAAAGGAAATGATGACACTTGGGCACTAGCGGACATTATTTTTTTCATTAACACAGGGGTCTTTGTGAGGGTCAACAAGCCAGGTATTCCAGGTCAAGGACAAGTGGGCGGGGCTAAGGCTTCTTTCCCTATTCCCATGGAGACAGCCACTGGAAGACAGGGTGGAACTTCTGATGAGATGGGTCACAAACACTGAGCCAATAGGAGATGTCCACCCTAACTGGCCAATTCCTCAGAGTCCTCCATTTTGTCCACTGACACTCAACTGTCTCTTCTGGCATTCACCTCGGAAATTGAGCACACCCAGGGAATATCCTTACATGTGACAAACCCTGATGTGGACAGGTTCAAGACACTGGGAAGGTAGGCCAAGTGCCTTTTTTCCACTTACTTGAGGATATCAGTGGGCAAGGTGTCCTTATTCAGCATCTATGGTCCCTCTCTGTATGCATTCCTTCAGAGAGTTCTCTTCATTCCACCCCTGAGAAACATCACAAGTACCAGTGCTTCACAGAGAGCCTGGAGACGATAGGGGGAAGGCTTCTGGCTGTACTGGTTCCCCGTGGGCAGAGAATAGCAGGTAGTCTATCTGTATGGTCTTAGATACTATTGACTTACATAGGAAATTCACCACGGGCGAACCCTGGCCAGGTGGAGCTTGTGGGCAGATGCAAGCCTCTTCGGCGACTAGTAATTCCGCTGATCCTTTGTATGGCAAAAAAAAAACCCTGCCAAGTGGAATGGGCAGATAACATTGACCTATACCTGCCAGGAATATCTCCTGGGACTAAAGATGCCAACCTGGTCTCATCCTCATCGCCTTACAAGCACACACCTTGCCTGCACATATAATTCTGCCTTTCTCCGTGAATGCCTTATCCTGCTAGGAAAAATAACATGCCACTCAGTTAAAGGCAGTACCGCCCAAATGAAGTGACACTGCCATTTTCCGATTTTTGTTCCCGACAGGACCACTGCCTCCGGTGGAACACTGCTTATGTGGCTGCCCTCTGAAGACAAGGCTGAAATCCTGGCAGCCAGGGAGCCAACAGTCCAGTGGTTTCTGGATATGGGGAAATGGATGACCTGTTTGCCACATACAGGAGGGAGCCTTGGGCACTAGACTGGCTCGCCATTCAGCTCCACGACGTCCACTACTGGCCCTGGACTCTGTCTGGTGCCTCCGTGAATGTGTGCTCTCTAGCCATATTTCCCATCCCGTCACTATCATTCTGCCACCAGGGGATATGTGATCGTGGAAATCACCATTTATCACTGGTAGCAGTGTCACAAGTCACTAGAGTTCTAGGCACAAACTGACCTTGGCTGTCTTCTGCCCCAGGCAAGGGCGTGAATCCTTTATCCCAGATGGTGACACCTGGGCCGTGGTGGACATTAATTTTTATCAACACTGAGGTCTGGGCCAGGTCAGCATGCCAGGTGAAGGATGGGTGTGCGGGAATAAAGCTTGTTCACCATCACCATGTTTCCAGCCCCCGGAAGAGTGGGTACAGCTTCTGAGGTGCCAGGTCAGAAGTACCAAGCCAATGGGAGAGATCTGGCCCACCTGACCTATGACATAGGGCCCTCCATTGTGACCTATGACACTTAGTGGCCACCTCTGGCTGTGGCCACATGATTTTAGTACAACCTGGGAAAAGCTAAGCAGGCAGATGGGAGCCCCTGGTGCAGAGAGGTTCAGGGAACTGGGGGAGCACGCCAGGTACCCGTTTTCCACTTTCCTGAGCATATCAGTAGGCAAGGCATCCCCACTCACCATCTCTTGCCTCTCTCTCTCTCTCTCTGAGTTCATTGTACAAAAGCTCTTCATTCTACCCCTGAGACACATCACAACTTGGAGTGCCTGAGAGACTAGAGATGAAAGGATGGAGGCCTCTGGCTGTACTGCTTGCCCACGGGCCGAGAAGAGCAGGTAGTCTGTGTAGAAGGTCTTGATAGTAGTGATTGTTGAGGGGAGCTACACCACAGGCAGACCCTGGCCTGGTGAAGCTTGCAGGCAGATGGAAGCCTTTGCGGAGAATACTAATTTGGCTGAGACATGGTATGGGAAAACCAGGCCTAGAGGAATGGACAGAAAACACTGAAACATACCTGCCAGAAGCCTAGCCTGGGTATGAAAATCCCATCCTAGTCTCTACGCTGTCATCGTCTCAGCACATACCTTGCCTGCACACATCAGATCTGCCTTTCTCCATGAATGCCTTCTCCTGCTAGGAAAAACAGCACGTCACTCAACCAAAGGAGAGCACAGGCAAAGTCAACTGAAGCCCCCATTTTCAAGATTTTACCCTCTGCTGGTCCAAAGCCGCTGGTGGCACACTGCATGTGCGTCACTTCTCCGAAGAGAAGGCCGAAATCCAGGCATCCAGGGCCTCAGCAGTCCAGAGTCTGTGGATGTGGGCATATGGATCACCTGCTTGCCACGTACAGGAGGGAGGTCTGGGCCCTAGACCGGCTCTGCTTGAGCTCCACAACGTCAGATATTTTTCCTGAACTTTTGCCCATGCCCCCGTGAGTGTGTGATCTCTAGCTACACTTCTCCTCCGACCACTCTGAATCTGCCACCTGCAGATAGGTGAGCATGGAAATCAACATCTATCACTGGTGGCAGTGTCACAGGTCACAAGGTGTCTAGGCTCCGGCTGACTTTGGCTGTCTTCTGCCCCAGGCAAGGGCTCTGATCCTTCCAAGGAAATGAGGACACGTGGTCACTGGTCGACATCCTTTCTTTCATCCACACAGCATTCTGGGTGAGGGTCAAGAGGCCAGGTAGGCCAGGCGAAGGTCCACTGCAGGAGCTAAGGTTTGTTTCCCAATCACCGTGGTGGCAGCTACCGGAAGACTGGGTGGAACTTCTGATGGGACAGGTCACAAACACTGAGCCAATAGGAGAATTCTGGTCTAACTGGCCAGTTCTGCAGAGTCCTCCATTTTGTCCATGGACACTCAACCGCCTTTTTCTGGCTTTGGCCACAGGAATTAAGCACACCCAGGGAATATCTTTAAGACAGGTAGCAAAGGCCCTGAGATCGGAGGGTGACTCTTTGAGAAATAGCAAAGAGGCTACTGTGGTTATAAGACAGGGATCAAAGGCCTGAGAATAGAGGGTACCTGTTTGAGAAATAAAGAAGAGACTAGTGTAGTTAGAGGAGAAGCAAGTAAAAGAGAAATAGACTGTATTATAAGAGAGAAAATAGGGGGATGAGTGTGGAACCTAGAGACTTCGTAAGAGAAGGAGCAGAGGGCCCCCTTCTGACTTTCAGAAGCAGCTGGAGAAAACCAGACCCAGGGACATGCGCAGAATATACACGTGTGACCTCCCACCAGGGGCAGTGAGGGGCTACAGCCCCAGCCAGGGAATCGAACCCAGAGAGCGAGAGACTGCACAGGTGTGACACCCCATAATAAGTCCTGCTACGCATCCCAGAGGCCTCCAGGACAGGAGCCATCTTGGAAAGCTGCTGCGGCTGCACCTTAGTTAACATACCCCTGTCCTGAGCCTATGAATAAACATGGATCTTTTCCTGCCCAAGAACTTTGAAAAACTCGGGCCTGTCCTTTGTTCTGTGAGATGAGGGTAAGCCTTGCTCTAGGCTCTCCTTGTCTCCGCTTGCGAGACTCTTCAAAAATGCTTTGCTCTTGTGGAAAACTACGTGCCTTACCTGCTCATTCTTGACCAGTCAGGGGCAAGAACCTTATTCCAGCAACAATTTTGGTGAGCCAGGAGGCACAAAGGGATCCTTTGCGTCCCGTTCTTGGACCCAAGGCAGTGGAGAGGAGAATTGCCTGACCCTGGCGGTGAATGAAGCAGCTGCTGAGACTGATTTATTCTCGTGTTTCTCCGCCGGGTAAGGACTTCTCCCCTTTACTCCTCATGGCCCGACCTTAGTTTCATTTTCCTCCCAAGCAAACTTCCTGTTGTTGCGTCTGTTTTTCCTTGGAAATGTGAAGTACAATGATGAGGGCTCAAAAGCAATCCAAGTGGCAGATGAGTCGTCACCCGGGTAAGGCCACCCGGGAGTCCTCCATGGACGGGTGTCTCATACTATGGGGGCTGGAGGCACTAGTGAAGGGTGAAGCATCCCCAGAGTGACGGGCCTAAACTGACCCTAGGGACCAAGGGACACCTTCTAAAGGGTCTCCAGTGCGACAGGTCATTTGACCCTAGGGACTAAGAGATACCTTAAACCTTAGGGACTGGGGATCTCCCCATCAGAAATTACTACAGAAAGGTCTCAGCATTGTCCCCAGTGACATGGGTCATTTGACCCTAGGGACCAAGGGACACATTCCACGGAGCATCCCCAGAGCGATGGGCTCTCAAGCCCTAGGGACCAAGGGACACCTTCTGTTTGACCCCAGGGAGTAAGGAATTTCTGACCTGTTGGTAGTGCATTCTTGGCAGGAACTGCAGCCTGCCCCTTTTCCTCTCTTTGCTCTCCTCTCAAGCTGGCCTTTTGCCCAGCCACTTGTTCCAGTCGTCTTTTTTTGCGTCTGGATATTGTCTGCCTCTATTTTAGATGGTACACCGTGTTTCTGGGGGAATGGATGTAGAGGTCTCTATTTAGATGGAGAGATTGAAGCCCCTTTCTTCTGTATTGGGGTTAAGAGGTATCCGGAAAATCAAAGTGGAGATTCAGATATGCCTAGTAATGTGTTAGGCCTCACTAAGCCATTTCTGACTTGTCTAGTCCGAGCTTTCTCTGTTTGTCTTATATGTGACCAGGGCTCTATGGGAGATTGAGGCTGTGAGGTTGTCTCAGTCGCCTCTGTGTCTTATGTGTAATGTGTGTGTTGTATAGAAACTAATTGGTGAAGAGAAATTCAGGTTGAATTGGAGCATGCTTGTAGAGATTTCTGAGAATTTGCTGATTGGGCTGTTTACTGAGCAATTGGTCATCTTTTGCTGTAGGTGGTTTGAAGAAAAAAGGTAATTTTGTCTTAAAGGAAAAGTAGCTTCAGAACAGCAAAAGAGAAAGAAATTGTTGTCTTTTGCCTTTCAAAATGTCTGGAATTGGGATTACTCCCTCCAGCTTCTAGTCTCCCTAGCTACCAATTGGATTCCTTTACAAAATTGCTAAAGGGCTTTGGTATTTACTGGGTAGATAGCCTTTCAAAATGCCTCTGTATGTAAATGAATCCGAATGGGCTCATCTTGTCTTCTACCTTGAGTTAAAAGGTATGTAGGGTGGGGCAATATCAGACCTCCTTAGCCCCCAGCCCTCAGCTGCCAAGGCCACAATGGAACATGTCTGAAATGGCCTGGAGAAATGTTAATTGGTCAGTTGTGCAGGAACCTTGTGGTTTCCAAAGCCACTTGATAAAATTAAATTGGAAAATATGAGAAATAGTAAAGGTCGAATGAAAATTTGGAATATTTAAAGAAACTTTATTTCAATTAGTTATGTTTTATCTTTCAGGTAATTTATTGATGTTAAATTGAATCTGCTTCTAAGACAAAGGTTCAGTCTGTCATTAGAATAAGATTCCTGAGTCAGAAACCAAGCCATATGGCTTTAAGAAAAACTAAGGTTTTTAAAGATCTTTGGGTTAAATAACTATTGTTTCCTGGTAACTTACGATAAACTCCTGACAAGTTTGAAAGCCACAAAAATTTTCATAAATAAAAAGTCCTAAAAAGGTTTATTTAATATGATATAAATTACATGGAACATGTTTTTAAAGTCGTAAGAAGTGCCTGATTCTTTCTTTTTGGGTTGTTGCTAACTTCGTTGATTTATCTTTGGAGTCTAACCCCATTAAAAGCCAATGGTTTGACTGCAGAATTCACATCATTTACCTATGAAGTGATTTTTGTTGCTGTTCAGGTATTTAGAGCCCTAATGGTCTTGGTATATTCTTGATATATCCTGACTGCATGGTGTTGTGTCTCAATATTATGTGTTACATCTGAAGTTCTTTAAAAATATGGTTAATGGTTCGTAACTGATTTCTGTCAGGTCTTTCATTATCAAGGATTATGTGTTACCAATTAGTCATGCCTATATTAAGTTTTTGTCAGCTACAGATAAGTTTTTACTTTACTGATTTTCTGAAAACACTTGACCAAAATATCTAAACTAAAGGGCACTATGGGTTTTATGTGAGAATACTCCTGATGCTTTAAGGTCCGACTTTCTGGAGATAAGAAACCATATTCCTCTTTTCTCCTAAATTATCTAACTAGTGGGTTTAAATATTGTAACTCTTGAATTAAAAGTTCTTGTTGACAAACTTAACAAAGTTATGGATATCATGACCAGAAAGGTGTCTGAAATTTGCCCCATGAGTTTACAAATTAGAATAGCAATCTTAGGCTTGGCAGAATGCTGAGGCACATGAAAAACAGTTACTGATGCTGCTCATGCGTGAACAAACACCTCAGGAAATTTGTTTCCTTGGTTCAAAGGCCTTAGAGTCATGGTTTTGAAACAGGCTGCTCAGCCATATTTTGAACCGTACCTGAGCCATTTTTTCTCTTCTTCCTTCTTTCTCTTCTTTCCCTCCGCCAGCCCATCCTTGCCTCCAAGTAAGATCCTGATGTTAGCTCCCCAAATGGTTAAGTGTTAACCAATGTTTCCTCTAAGACTGTGGAAAACAAGTGATATTGATCTAAGCCTGTCAAATAAGACAAAGGATGGCGCCAGCTACGCCCTGAGCTGATGGGATAATGGCAGGAAAAGATCAACACGTTTGAGAAAGGACCATCAAAACCAAACAAGAAAAAGAGCGCACATTCCACAAGTCCCTAAAACTTATCGCCCCTTTTCCCTTAAAAACCCGAACCCATCGGTAGTCTGGTGAGACAGACGACTTTAGGAGGAGATCATTCCCCTCTGTCTCCATATACCGGTATATCTAATAAAGCTCTTGCTACCCACCTCACCCCGTCTCAAGAATTGGCTCTCTGCGGCAGGCTGCTCTAACTCGTGAACTTGCGGTAACAGCTTCAGTGGTGAATTCAGACAATTAGCCTAATGTTAGTGTTTCTGTTCTACCCCCTGATTTGCTGTAAGGTGCCTGAGATCTTAAAAAGAGATAGTATTGAATATTTTTAATCGAAGATTCTATAACAAGATCATGCCATGAAAGACTTGTACGTAATTCTCTTAGAATCCAGATTTCTGACTTTCATAGAAGTTGGGGCAACCCACACAGGCCATAGCCTTTGGGTATCCTTTTATAAACAATTGCCCAGATAAACTAGCAAGATGATTTTGCTCTGGGCAATGTGCTTTTTTTGAAGAATTCAGTCTGTTTTGAAAAACTGACTCCAAAGATTAGACTGAGTTATGTTTAGGGTAAATATGCAGAAAATTATGTATCTTAAACCAGATTCTCAGAGATCAACCTCATGGCACAGACTTCATCTTGTCTTAGATTCCAGTTCTGCTTCTGAATAAGTGATCCATGACTGTTAATAGGTAAACCAAAGAGGGACAGCTTGCCCTCAGTGAGAATGCTTAGTATGTTTTAGATGGATTAACTGAAGGCCTCCAACAAGAAAAGCCAGTGGTGAAAACTTAGTTGTCACATGTAAGTTTTTGTATATTTTCTGTTTTCTCTGGACAAACTTTGTGTGTTAAAGGTAATGTTAAGTTTATCATCCTTTGTAAAACAAGAGTCAGAAGGAAGCCCATTGGTCCAACACTCAGGGTATGGTTGGTAACTTTAATTCCTATTTATGGTATATTTAAATTGGAGAAATCTTTAAGAAATTTATGCAAAAAAAAAAAAATTAGAGAGTGTGTAGAAGACCCTGAGAGATTTAAGGATGAGTTCGTGAAATGCAGCTTGAATTTTAATCTGACCTAGAGAGATGTGATGGTCATTTTAACTCACTGTTGTAGTACGGATGAAGACACTAAGATCCTGACTAAGGCTAGAGGACAGACAGACGGTGGTAACTGGCTACAACCAACACATGTTATTTTCAGACTGGGAGGAAAAACAGTCCCCAATGCGGAGCCAAATTGGGATTACAATAGAGATGGTACAAAAAAAAAAAGAAAAAAAAAGCCAACTCTTTAGTTCCATGTGTAATAGGCAAGATTTAGAAGCGTATAGCCAAGCCTGTTAATTATAATAGAGTAAAAGAAATTACCCAGACAGAAGAGAACTCAGCAGGCTGATTGAGGCTTTTAAGAAATAGTCTGACCCTGAGTGTCCAAAAGAAAAGACTTTGCTAACTATTATTAAAAAGAAACTGCAAAAGATAGAGGCAGGACCCCAGATGCCACTCTCATGACTGGTTGAGGAAAACTTTAAGGTCTTTAAGAGCAGGGAACTGGAAGCAGAAGAGAAGATGAAGAAAAAGTCCTGATTGTTGGCAGTAGCACATCAGGACCCACCTCGAGGTAACCCAACGGGATCTTAAAGACGAAGGCCTCCACAAGAATTTCTTCATCGGCTGGTGAGTATCAAGCCAGACCAATGTGGGTATTGAAAAAAGGAGAGGCCATTAAGGTGGATTGCCCTGAGTGTTCTATAACAGGGTGCCCAGTTGACTTCCACCAGAAGCCAGTACAGGCAGGCCCACAGTGCCTGATGTCCCTCTTGGAAGAGAAGGAAGAGTAGCCCTATCGACAAGGCCCAGAAGTCCACTCACCTCCGGCCAGAAGACCATCACTATTTCCGCAACGGAGCCTTGGGTTACTCTTGACATGGGAGGTAAGGAGACTGAATTTTTGCTAGACACGAAAGCTACCTTCCCTGTTTTAACCCAAAATCCAGTCATGACTGTATAGTCATTGGGGTTGACAGAAAGCTTAAGGTAAACAACTTTACTTTTCCCCTTTCCTGTGGTGGGCCAAAGAATGTAAAAAACAAAAGAGGGGGAGGTCAAGATACTTGGTGGGCAGTGCAGAAAACATTCCCCTCTATTACTCCGTTTCTACCCTTTTGGGGCCCACCTCCTAGGTACCCCAGAGTTAAACTTAAAAGTGTGCCAAACCTTGAACCCTGCCACCCTTTTATACAATTATCAGCCAGACTGGTATTATTGAGACAAGAGCTTTACCACCAGAAACGTCAGCCCAAAAAGCTAACTGCCCTGGTGCGTGCCCTAAGAGAAAAGAAGGTTTTTTTCTTAGAATGAGACAGGATGGATGAAGAATGATGAGAGAATATATGTTCCCGAGTACTTATTATGGAAAATAGTAAAAGCGTTCCATGATGCCACACACTATGGCAGGGATGCCCTCCTAAGACTATTGTCTAAATGTATAAAAAGAAAAGGGCTATTAAAACAAATAGTTCCCTGATTTAGACCACTAAGGTCTTTCCGTGACAGAAGCCACGGTAGTGTCTACAGCCTTAACGGGAGGAATAATATTATTCACGTTCGGCCCCTGCCTGTTTAAGCTTTTAGTCAGGCCAAGCTCCTGGTCATGCAAGGCTACCAACTGATTCCCTAAGATGGGATACTGATAGTAACTTAGATCAGGTAGTGAAAGACTTCTGCTCCATTAGGAAAAACAATGCCCCAGTCCAGCAAGAGGAAGTTACAGAAGCAGAGACCTTCATCCACATTCCCATAAAGATTCATGGGGTTGAATCTCTCGGGGGAGTAAGACAAGTGAGCAAAGGCCTGAGATTAGAGGGTGCCTGTTTGAGAAATAGTGAAGAGACTGGTGTGCTTAGAGGAAAAGAAAGTAAAAGAGAAATACACTACATTATAAGAGAGGTAATAGGGGGATGAGTGTGGAACCCAGAGACTTTGTAAGACAAAGAACAGAGGGACCCACAAATCTGCAAAGTAACAAGAAATAGGCCAGGGTGCAAAAACAAAGCCATTCCCCAGAGGAACGGAGCAGGCAGGGTATCTAAAAACAGCTCACAAACTTCTTTAAAGTTGCATTTCAGAAAAAGCTGGAGAAAACCAGGCCCAAGGACATGCACAAAACATCCACCTGTGACCGCTGTGAGACCTTCCACCAGCGGCAATGAGGGGCTACAGACCCAGCCAGGGAATAGACCCCGGAGAGCAGGAAAATGCCCAGGCGTGACATCCCATAATACGTCCTGCTACGAATCCCAGCAGCATCCAGTACAGAAGCCATCTTGGAAAGCTACTACCCAAGCACCTTAGTTAACATATCTCCACCTACACCTATAAGTACACACAAACCTAATCCTGCCAAAGAACATTTAAAAACTCAGGCCGTTCTTTTATTCTGAGAGATCAGGGTAGGCATTGCTCTAGACTCTCCTCATCTCCAATTACAAGCATCTCTGATAAAACTACATGCCTTATATACTCATTCCTGACCAGCGAGAGGCAAGAACCTTATTCCAGTAACATCCTCATGGGTGGAAACCCCTGCTGTGGACAGGTTTGACACACCTGGAGAGCAGGCAGGCACCTCTTTTCCACTTAGGTTAGGATATCAGTAGGCAAGGCGCCCTTCCCCACCATGTATGGCTGCTCTCTGTATGTGTTCATTCAGGAAATCTCTTCATTCTACCCCTGACAACATCACAAGTATGAGGGGCTTGACAGAGAGCCTGGAGATTAAACAGGGGAGGCTTCTGGCTGTACCGCTTTCCAAAGGACACAGAATAGCAGGTAGACTCTCTGGACGGTATTAGCTTCTGTTAATTGGCGTGGGCAATACACTACGGGCAAACCCTAGCCAGGTGGACCTTGTGGGCAGATGCAACCTCTCAGGAGACTAATATTTCCGCTGATCCTTAGTGTGCTGAAAACCGCCCAGGGCCAAGTGGGATGGGTAGAGAACATTGACCCACACCTCCCCGGGGCCTTTTCTGGGACTAAAGATCCGACCTGGTCTGAACATCATCACCCTCTCACCACACATCTTTCCTGCACACATAATCCGGCCTTTCTCCATCAGTACCTCATCCTACTAAAAAAAAAAGCATGCCGCTAAAAAAGGCCAATGCCAGGTGAATCGAGGAGGCACTGCCATTTACCAAATTTTTGCTGTCTACACGTCCCCGCTTCCGGTGCAAGGCTCCGTATGTGGCCGGGCTCCGAAGGCAAGGCCAAAATCCTGGCAGCCTGGACCCCAGCACTCCAAAGCTTTATGGACGTGGGGACACGGATGACTTGTTTGCCACATACAGGACAATCCTTGGGGTCTTCACTGGCTCGCCATTCAGCTCCACGACGTCCACTTCTGCCCCTGGCCTTTGGCCGGTGCCCCATTAAACGTGTGCTCCGCAGCGATCTTTCTACACTCATCACTATCATTCTGCCACCAGGGGATAAGTGAGTGTGCGAGTCACCATTTGTCACTGGCAGCAGTGTCACAGGTCACTAGACTTCCAGATACCAGCTGACCTAGGCTGCCTTCTGCCCCAGGCAATGTCCGGAATACATTATTCCAGATGGTGACACCTGGGCACTGGCAGAAATTAATTTTCATCAACACAGAGGTCTGAGTAAGGGTCAACAGGCCAGGTAGGTGAAGTGAAGGCCAGGTGCGCGGGGCTAAGGCTTATTTGCCATCACCATGGAGACAGTCCCCCACAGGAAGAGTGGGCGGAGCTTATGAGGAGCCTGGTGACAAAAATCAGCAAATGGCAGAGATCTGGCCCAACAGGAAGACGACACAGGGCCCTCCATTATGACCTATGACACCCAGTGGCCACAGGATTTGAGCACACCCTGGGAAAGGCTCCACAGGCACAAGGGAGAACCTGGTGCGGACTGCTTCAGGGCATTGGCAGAGCAGGCCAGGGTCCAATTTTCCCACTTCCCCGAGGATATCAGTAGGCAAGGCATCCCCACTCAGCATCTCTTGCCTCTCTCTGTCTCTCTCTGCTTGTGTTCCTTCTCTGAAATCTCTTCCTTCTCCCCCTTGTCACTTCACACCTTGGAGTGCCTGACAGAGGGCCTAGAGACCAAAGAGCAAAGGGGGAAGGCCTCTGGCTCTACTGCTTGCCCATGGGGAGAGAAGTTCTGGTAGTCTATCTGGAAGGTCTAAAGAGTAGTGATTGATCGGGGAGCTACATCACGGGCGGACCTGGCCAGGGGAAGCTCGCTGACAAGTGGCAACCTCTCCGGAGACTACTAATTCCGCTGATAACATTCTATGCAAATAACCGGCTGAGTGCCATGGGCAGAAAACATTGACACATACCTGCCAGAGGCCTATTCTGGGTCTGAAGAGTCCACCCTGGTCTCTAGCAACTCATCATCTCAGCATACACTTTGCCTGCACGCATGGAAACCGCCTCTCTCCACGAATGTCTTCACCTGCTAGGAAACACACGATGTCACTCAGCCAAAGGAGAGCACAGGCAAAGTCAACTGAAGCCCCCATTTTCAAGATTTTGCCCTCTGCTGCTCCACAGCCTCCGGTGGCACACTGCATGTGCGTCACTTCTTGGTAGACAAGGCCGAAATCCGGGCATCCAGGGCCCAGCCGTCCAGAGTCTGCGGATGGCGGCATATGGATCACCTCTTTGCCTCGTACAGCAGGGAGGCCTGGGCCCTAGACTGGCTCCATTAGAGCTCCACGACCTCAGCTATTTTCCCTGACCTTTGGCCCGTGCCCTCGTGAGTGTGTCATCTCTACTTCCACTTCTCTTCCCACCACACTGAATCCGCCACCTGCGGATACCTGAGCGTGGACATCAACATCTATCACTGTCTGCAGTGTCACAGGTCACTAGGTGTCTAGGCTCAGGCTGACCTTGGCTGTCTTCTGCCCAGGCAAGGCGCCTAATCCTTCCAAGGAAATGAGGACACCTGCTCACTGGCCGACAACCTTTCTTTCATGCACACAGCGGTCTAGATGAGGGGAAAGAGGCCAGGTAGGCCAGGTGAAGGCTGAGTGCGGGGCCTAAGGCTTTTTTCCCAATCACCATGGTGACAGCCACCGGAAGGCTGGGCGGAACTTCTGACGGGGACGAGCCACAAACACTGAGCCAATAGGAGAGGTCCAGCCTAACCGGCCAGTTTCGCAGAGCCCTCCATTTTACCCATGGACAGACAACGGCCCCTTGCGTCTTTGGCCACAAAATCCAGGGCACCCAGGGAATAACTTCACAGTAGGCAACCCCTGATGTCAACACGTTCGACACACTGGGACAGCAGGCAGGTACCTCTTTTCCACTTACGCTAGGATATCACTAGGCAAGGCGCCCTTCCTCAGCATCTGTGGCCTCTCTGTATGTGTTCCCTCAGAGGAATCTCTTCATTCTACCCGAGACACATCACAAGTATGAGGGGCCTGAGAGAGAGCCTAGAGATGGAACGGGGGAGGCTTCTGGCTGTACTGCTTTCCCGTGGGTAGAGAATAGCAGGTAGCCTCTCTGGAAGGTCTTAGCTTCTGTTGACTGACACGCGCAATACAGTAGGGGCGGAGCGTGGCCAGGTGGAGCTTGTGGGCAGATGCAACCTCTCCGGCAACGAATAATTGCGCTGCTGCTTTGTATGGTGAATACCTCCCCCCGCCAAGGGGGATGAGTACAGAACATTGAACCACACCCGCCAGGGGCCTTTCCTGGGACTAAAGATCCCAACACGGTCTCAATGTCGTCACCCTCTCAACACACACCTTTCCTGCACACGTAATCCTGCCTTTCTCCGTCAGGGCCCTATCCTACCAGGAAAAAAAGCAAGCCGCTCAAAAAGGCCGATGCCAGGGAAATCGAGGAAACACTGCCAGTTTCCAAATTTTGGCTGTCTACACGTCCCCGCCTCCGGTGCAAGGCTGCCTATGTGGCCGGGCTCCCAAGGCAAGGCCGAAATCCTGGCAGCCTGGGCCCCAGCAGTGCAATGGTTGATGGACGTGGGGACACGGATGACCTGTTCGCCACATACAGGAGGGATCCTTGGGCCCTTCACTGGCTCGTCATTCAGCTCCACGACATCCACTACTGGCCCTGGCCTTTGCTTTGGCTGCTGCCCCATTAAACGTGTGCTCCGGAGCTATGTTTCTCCACCCATCACTATCATTCTGCCACCAGGGGATATGTGAGTGTGTAGTCACCATTTGTCACTGGCAGCAGTGTCACAAGTCACTAGACTTCCAGCTACCCGCTGACCTAGGCTGCCTTCTGCCCCAGGCAAGGTCCCGAATCCTTTATCCCAGATGCTGACACCTGGGCACTGGCGGACATTGATTTTTATCAACACAGAGGTCTGAGTGAGGGTCAGAGGGCCAGGTAGGTGAAGTGAAGGCCAGGTGGGCGGGGCTAAGGCTTCTTTGCCATCACCATAGAGACAGTGCCCCCACCGCAAGAGTGGGCGGAGCCTGTCATGGGCCTGGTGAAAAGACTGAGCCCATGGCAGAGATCCGGCCCGCCACGCAGAAGACACAGGGCCCTCCATTGTGACCTATGACACCTAGTGGCCACAGGATTTGAGCACACCCCGGGAAAGGCTACCCAGGCACAAGGGAGCCCCTGGTGTGGACTGCTTCAGGGCATTGGCAGAGCACGCCAGGTACCTCTTTCCCACTTTCCTGAGGATATCAGTAGGCAAGGCATCCCCACTCAGCATCTCTTGCCTCTCTCTGTCTCTCTCTGCTTGTGTTCCTTCTCTGAAATCTCTTCCTTCTCCCCCTTGTCACTTCACACCTTGGAGTGCCTGACAGAGGGCCTAGAGACCAAAGAGCAAAGGGGGAAGGCCTCTGGCTCTACTGCTTGCCCGTGGGGAGAGAAGTTCTGGTAGTCTATCTGGAAGGTCTAGAGAGTAGTGATTGATTGGGGAGCTACATCACGGGCGGACCTGGCCAGGTGAAGCTTGCTGACAAGTGGCAGCCTCTCCGGAGACTACTAATTCCGCTGATAACATTCTATGCAAATAACCGGCTGAGTGCCATGGGCAGAAAACATTGACACATACCTGCCAGAGGCCTATTCTGGGTCTGAAGAGTCCACCCTGGTCTCCAGCAACTCATCATCTCAGCACACACTCTGCCTGCACGCATGGAAACCGCCTCTCTCCACGAATGTCTTCACCTGCTAGGAAACACACGATGTCACTCAGCCAAAGGAGAGCACAGGCAAAGTCAACTGAAGCCCCCATTTTCAAGATTTTGCCCTCTGCTGCTCCACAGCCTCCGGTGGCACACCGCATGTGCGTCACTTCTCGGTAGACAAGGCCGAAATCCGGGCATCCAGGGCCCAGCCGTCCAGACTCTACGGATGGCGGCATATGGATCACCTCTTTGCCTCGTACAGCAGGGAGGCCTGGGCCCAAGACTGGCTCCGCTAGAGCTCCACGACCTCAGCTATCTTCCCTGACCTTTGGCCCGTGCCCTCGTGAGTGTGTCATCTCTACTTCCACTTCTCTTCCCACCATGCTGAATCCGCCACCTGCGGCTACCTGAGCGTGGACATCAACATCTATCACTGGCTGCAGTGTCACAGGTCACTAGGTGTCTAGGCTCAGGCTGACCTTGGCTGTCTTCTGCCCAGGCAAGGAGCCTAATCCTTTCAAGGAAATCAGGACACGTGCTTACTGGCTGACATCCTTTCTTTCATCCACACAGCAGTCTAGATGAGGGGAAAGAGGCCAGGTAGGCCAGGTGAAGGCTGAGTGCGGGGCCTAAGGCTTCTTTCCCAATCACCATGGACACAGCCACCGGAAGGCTGGGCGGAACTTCTGACGGGGACGAGTCACAAACACTGAGCCAATAGGAGAGGTCCAGCCTATCCAGCCAGTTCCGCATAGCCCTGCATTTTACCCATGGACATACAACAGCCCTTCGTGTCTTTGGCCACAAAATCGAGGGCACCCAGGGAATAACTTCACAGTAGGCAACTGCTGATGTGGACACGTTCGACACACTGGGACAGCAGGCAGGTACCTCTTTTTCACTTACACTAGGTTATCAGTAAGCAAAGCACCCTTCCTCAGCATCTATGGCCCCTCTCTGTATGTGGTCATTCAGAGAAATCTCTTCATTCTACCCCTGAGACACATCACAAGTATGAGGGGCCTGAGAGAGAGCCTGGAGATGAAACGGGGGAGGCTTCTGGGTGTACCACTTCCCCTTGGATAGAGAATAGCAAGTAGTCTCTCTGGAAGGTCTTAGCTTCTGTTGATTGACATGGGCAATACCGTGGGGGTGGACACTGGCCAGGTGGAACTTGTGGGCACATGCAACCTCTCCAGCGACGAATAATTCTGCCGCTGCTTTGTGTGGTGAAAACCTCCCCCCGCAAACTGGGATGGGCAGAGAACATTGACCCACAGCTTCCAGTGGCCTCTCCTGGGACTAAAGATCCCAACCTGGTCTCAGCGTCGTCACCCTCTAAGCACACACCTTTCCTCCATACATAAGCCTGCCTTTCTCTGTCAGTGCATTATCCTACTAGGAAAAAAAGCATGTCAGTCAGAAATGGCGATGCCAGGGAAATCGAGGAGACACTGCCATTTTCCAAATTTTTGCTGTCTCCATGTCCCTGCCTCTGGTGGAAGGCTTCGTATGTGGCCGGGCTCCGAAGGCAAGGCCTAAATCCTGGCAGCCTGGGCCCCAGCATTCCAGTGGCTTATGGATGTGGGGACACCGATGACCCGTTTGCCGCATTTAGAAAATCAACATTCAGTATAGAAGATAGAGTATGGAATAGAGAATGTAGAAAATATAGACTATAGAAGAATATAGAATATTGAACATAGAATATAGAATGTAGAATACAAAACACACATTATGAAATAAAGTATAAATTACACAGAACATAGAATATATATTATAGAATATAGAAGAAAATAGAATATAGAATGTAAAATAGAGAATACACAATATAGAAGAATATGGAACAAATGGAGAATATGGAGTATAGAATATAGAAAAATATAGTATGTAAAAAGATAGAATATGGAAGAACATAGACTATAGAATACAGAATATAGAGGAATTTAAAATATAGAATGTAGAATATAAAATACGCAATATAGGATATGGAAGAATATTGTATGAAGACAAATATGGAATATAGAACATCGAATATAGAATACAGAGTATGGAATAGAGAATATACAAAAATAGAGAAGGTAGAAAAACATCGAAGAACACAGATCACAGAATATAGAGACTTTAAAATATAGAATATGATACAGAGAACACTGAAGATACAATACAGAATATAAACGAACTTTGAAAATAGAAGAATATAGTGTATAGAAGATTTGGAATAAAGAAGTGTATAGAATATATGTTATAGAAGAACACAGCATAAAGAATACATAATATAGAAGAAAATAGAATATAAATTCAGAATATAGAATACAGAAGAATATAATATGTACAATGTAGAATAGCGACTATAGAATGCAAACTATAGAATGAAGAATATAGGAGAATATAAATTACAGAATACAGAAGATAATAAATTATACAATATACATGATTATGGAAAATACAATGTAGAATGTAAAATGTAGAATATAGGAGAAAATGGAATACAGAATATACAAGAATATGGAATGTTGAATATAGTATCAAGAATATGGAATATAAAATACACAAAAATATAGTATATGTAAAATATAGAAAAAAGAAGATTGAGTATAGAACATAGAATACAGAAAAATCTAGAATATAGAATCTAGAAGAATATAGACTGTAGAATTTAGAATACAGAATGTAGAATATGGAAGATTTTAGAATATAGAATGTAGAATATACAGTATAGAATACAGAATATGGAATATACAACCTAGACTATGGAAAAACATAGAAATAGAATATAAAAGAATACAGAACATAGAAGAATATAGAATATAAAATACAGAATATAGAGTATAGAAGAATTTAGAACATAGAATATAGAATATGGACTATAGAATACAGAGGAATATAGTATATAGAATATAGAACATAGAAGATACAATACAGAATATAAAAGAATATAGATTATAGAAGAATATAGAATATGGAAAATATGAGAATGTAGAATATAATTATAGAAGAATACAGAATGTTGAAAAATATAGAATACAGAATATAGGAAAACAAAGAGCATAAATTTAGAATATAGAAGATACAGATGTATGAATGCAGAATATAGAAGAATAAAGAATATAGATTACAGAATATAGAAGATAGAACGCAGAAGAAAATAGAATATTGACAAATATAGGGTATAGGATATACACTACTGAAGAATACAGAATACAGAAAGTAGAAGAATATAGATTACAAACTATAGAAGAATATAGAAGGTAGAATAGAGAATACGGAATAGACTGTAAAAAAGAATATTAGATTACAGAAGAATATAGAGATTAGAATGCAGAATATACAATAAAAATATAGAAGATAGAAGAATACAGAATTCAGAAAAATTTAGAACATAAAATGTAGAATATAGAAAAAAATAGAATATAAAATGTAGAATGGAGAACATGGAATATGGAATAGGGTACAGAGAAGAATAAAGAATATTGAAAAATTTAAAATATAGAATGTAGACTGCAGAATATTGAATATAGAATTTAGAATGTACAATATAGAATACAGCAGATAGAAGAATATAGATTATAAGTGAAGAATATAGAATAAGAATGTAGAAGAGTATAGAATGCAGAACATAGAAGAATATAGAATGCAGAATGTAGAATACAGAATAAGGAATATAGAATGTAGAATACAGAAGAATATAGTATATAAAAATATAGAATATAGAATATTGACTATGGAATATAGAATACAGAGTATGAAATAGAGAATATAGAAAAAATATAGAATAGAGATAAATATAGACTATAGAATAGAATATGTACAAAGTAGAATTTAGAATATAGAATATAGAACATAGAATACAGAGGAATATAGATTATAGAATATAGAAGATTCTGGAATATAGAATGTAGAATTAAATACAGAATATAGGAGATGGAATATAAGAGAATATAGAATGCAGAATATAGTATACAGAATATGCAATATGGAATATAGAATACAGAAAATTATAAAATATATACACTATAGAAAAAAATTGAATATAGAATACAGACAATGGAACATAGAAAAATACAGAAAATGTAGAATGTAAAATACAGAATATACAATATAGAAGAATATACGATACAGACTATGGAAGAATATAGAGTATAGAATGTAGAATACAGAATACAGAAAATTATATAGAAAAGTATATAATATAGAAAAAGAACACTGAATATGCAACACAGAGTATGGAATATAGAATATAGAAGAACATAGAATATAGAATACAAAATATAGAATATGAAATAAAGCATAAAGAACACAGAATATAGAACAATATAGATTAAAGAATATAGAAGATAATGGAATATAGAATATAAAATGCAGAATATACAATATAGAAGAATATAGAATACAGAATATAGACGAATATAGAATATAGAAGGAAGAATGAAGAATATGGAATATAGAATACAGAAAAATATAGTATGTAGAAAAATATAGAAGAATATGGAAGAAAAAAGAATACAGAACATAGAATATGGAAGAATTTAAAATATACAATGCAGAAAGTAGAATATGAAATGTGCAATATAGAATATAGAGGAATATTGTATGTAGAAAAATATAGAATATAGAACATCGAATATAGACTAGAGTATGGAATATAGAACATACAAAAATATAGAATACAGAGGAACATCGATTATAGAATGTAAAGAATTTCAAATATAGAATATGGAACATAGAACACTGAAGATAGAATACAGAATATAAAAGAACTTTGAAAATAGAAGAATATAGTGTATAGAGGATTTGGAATAAATAAGCATATAGAATATACATTATAGAAGAATATAGCATAGATAACAGAATATAGAAGAACATAGAATATACGTTTAGAATATAGAATACAGAAGAATATAAAATGTACAATGTGAAATACAGATTACAGAATGCAAAATATAAAATGAAGAATATAGGAGAATATAGATTATAGAATATTATAAATTATACAATACAGAAGATTATGGAATATAGAATGTAGAATGTAAAATATAGAATGTAGGAGAATATGGAATACGGAATATAGAAGAACATAGAATGTTGAATATAGTATCAAGAATATGGAATATAGAATACACAAAAATATAGTATATGTAAAAATATAGAAAATGGAAGATTGAATATAGAACATAGCATACAGAAGAATATAGAATACAGAATGTAGAATATAGAAGATTTTAGAATATAGAATGTAGAATATACTTTATGGAATATAGAATACAGAAGAATATAGTATAGAGAAAAATATAGAATATGCAACATAGAACATCGAATATAGAATGGAGAGTATGGAATATAAAAAAAGGAAAATATAGAATATAGAAGAACATAGAATTTAGAATGTGGAATATAGAATACAGAGGAATTTGGAATATAGTATACAATACAGGGTATTAATAGAGAATATAGAAAAGTATAGAATAGAGATAAATATAGAATATAGAATAGAGTATGTACAAAGTACAATACAGAATATAGAGTATAAAATATAGAATAAAGAACATAGAATATAGAAGAATATACATTACAGAATATAGAAGATTCTGGAATATAGAATATAGAAGATGGAATATAAGAGAATATAGAATGTAGAATATAGTTTATAGAATATGCAATATGGAACATAGAATACTGAAATTATAAAAAATATAGACTATAGGAAAAAACATTGAATATAGAATACAGACAATGGAATATAGAAAAATATAGAATGTAGAATACAGAATAGAAAATATAGAATAGAAAATACATAATATAGAGAATATACATTATAGAATATAGAAGATTATGGAATATAGAATGTACAATGTAAAATACAGAATATACAATATAGAACAATATATAGTACAGACTATAGAAGAATATAGAATGTAGAATATAGAATACGGAAAATTATACAGAAAAATATAGAATATAGAAAAAGAACATTGAATATAGAACACAGAGTATGGAATATAGAATATAGAAAAAATAGAATATAGAAGAACATACAATGGAGAATATAGAATATGAAATAAAGCATAAAGAACACAGAATATAGAAGAATATAGATTATAGAATATAGAAATAATGGAATATAGAATATAGAATGTAAAATACAGAATCTACAACATAGAAGAATATAGAATTCAGAATATAGAATAATATAAAATATAGAAGGAAGAATGTAGAATATGGAATGTAGAATACAGAAAATTATAGTATATAGAAAAATACAGAATATGGAAGAACATAGAATAAAGAATTTAGAATGTAGAATACAGAACATAGAATATGGGAGAATTTAAAATATACAATGTAGAATATAGAATATGGAATACAGAAGAATACTGTATGTAGAAAAATATAGAATATAGAATACAGAGTATGGGATATAGGATATACAAAAATATAGAATATAGAAGAACATAGATTATAGAATATAGAGAATTTAAAATATAGAATATGGAACACAGAACACTGAAGATAGAATACAGAATACAAAAGAACTTTGAAAATAGAAGAATGTAGTGTATTCTATATTTTACATTCTACATTCCATAATTTTCTATATTCTATAATCTGTATTCTACAGTCTTTATTCTATATTTTATATTCTATTTCTGTATTCTACATTCTACTTTCTATATTCTAAATTCTGTATTACATGTTCTTGTCTAATCTATATTCTGTATTGTATAGTCTTCTACTGTGTATATTCTTCTATAATGTATATTCTATATTCTTCTGTATTCTATATTCTAATTCTTCTATTCTTCCATATTGTGTATTCTACATTCTACTATATTCTTTTTCTTGTATTTTCTATAGCCTTCTCTATATTCTTCTATATTCTAAATTTATATTCAATATTCTTCTATATTCTGTATTCTATATTCTTCTGTAATGTATATTCTATAATCCATATTCTTGTTTATATTCTTCTGTATTCCATATTCTTGTATATTCTATATTCTACTATTTTCTATATTCCTTTACATTCTGTATTCTATCTTCTGTGTTCTGTGTTCTATGTTCAGTTTTCTTCTACGTACTATTTCCTTCTATATTCCATATTCTATATTCTAAATTCTTCTATATTCTATATTCCACATTCTAAATTCTATGTTCTATAGTCTATATTTTCCTATATCCTATAAACCATAGTCTCTATTCTATATTCGATGTTCTATGTTCTATATTTTTCTCTATGCTATATTCTTCTGTATTCTATATTCCATATTGTATAGGCTACATTTTAAAATCTTCTATATTCTACATTATATATTAAACATTTGCAATTTTTCTATATTCTATATTTTTCTATATTCAATCTTCTATTTTCTATATATTTACATATACTATATTTTTGTGTATTCTATATTCCATATTCTTTGTACTGTATTCAACATTCTATATTCTTGCCTGCGGGACTCTGTTCCGGCCTGTTCTCGCCTGCAGGCCTCTCTGTTAGGGCCTATTATTGCCTGCGGGGCTCCTCTATTCGGGCCTATTCTTGCGAGAATCTCCGTTCGGGCCTATTCTGGCCTGGGAGACTCTCCAGGTGGGCCTATCCTGGCCTGCGGGACTCTCCGTTCGGGCCTATTCTCGCCTGCGGGGCTCCTCTATTCGGGCCTATTCTTGCCTGCGGGACTCTGGGCCTATCCTGGCCTGCGGGACTCTCCGTTCGGGCCTATTCTCGCCTGCGGGGCTCCTCTATTTGGGCCTATTCTTGCATTCAGGAATCTCCGTTCGGGCCTATCCTGGCCTGCGGGACTCTCCGTTCGGGCCTATTCTCGCCTGCAGGACCTTCCGTTCCGGCCCATTCATGCCTGTGGGACACTCTGTTCGGTCCTATTCTTGCCTGTGGGATCATTCATTCGGGCCTATTCTTGCCTCCAGGACTCTCCTTTAGGGCCTATTCTTGCCTGCGGGACTTTCCGTTCGGGACTATTCTTACCTGCCAAACTCTCTCTTCGGGCCTAATCTTGCCTACGGGAGCGTCTTTTCGTTCCTCCTCTTGCCTGCGGTTGTTCTTCTATTTGGGCCTGTTCGTGCCTACGGAGCTCTGTTATTCAGGCCTGTTTGAGCCTGCAGGCCTCCGTTATTCAGGCCTGTTTGAACCTGCGGGCCTCCGTTATTCAGGCCTGTACATGCGTGCGGGGCTCCGCTATTTGGTGTGTCCGTGAGTGCGGGGCTCCGCTCTTCGGGCCTGCTCGTGCCTGTGGAGCTCCGGTGTTCGTGCATGGCAGGTTCCGCTATTCCCCGTGTTCGTGTTCGTACGTGTGGGGCTCTGCTATTCGGGCATGTTCTTGCCTGTGGGGCTCCTCTATTAGGGGATATTCTTGCCTGCGGGACTCTCAGTTTGGGCCTATTCTTGCCTGCCGGACTCTCCATTCGGGCCTATACTTGCTTGCAGAACTCTCCGTTCAGGCCTGTTCTTCCCTGTGGGACTCTCTGTTCCGGCCTATTCATGCCTGCGGGGCTCTCCTTTCGAGACTATTCTTGTCTGCGGGACTCTCCGTTGGGGCCTGCGGGACTCTCCTTTCGGGCTTCTCCTCACCTGCGGGGCTCCGCTATTCGGGCCTGCTCGTGCGTGCGGGCTACCCTATAGGACTATAAAAAATACGATACAGGGTATAGATTATAGAAGAACATAGAATACAGAATTTGGAATATAGAAAATAGAATGTAGAATAAAAGAAAAGAATGTAGAATACAAAATATAAAATGAAGAGTATTGATTATGGATTATAAAAAAATAGAATATAGAAAATTATGAAATGTAGAATGTAAAATACAGAAGAATATAGAATGCATACTATAGAAGAACACAGAATGTAGAATATAGAATATGGAACATAGGATATACCATACAGAAAAACAGTATATAGAAAGATAAAGAATATTGAATATAGAACTTTAAATATACAATATAAAATACAGAGAATGGAATATACAACCTAGATTTTGGAAGAATATAGAAATAGAATATAAAAGAATATAGAATTTAGAATGTAGAGTATAGAATATAAAATATAGAATATAGAAGAATTTAGAACGTAGAATATAGAATATGGACTATAGAATTTAGAGGAATATAGTATATAGAAGAACATAGAAGATGCAATACAGAATATAAAAGAAAAAAGAATACAGAAAAATATAGAGTATAGAAGAATAAGGAATATGGAAAATAGGAGAATGTAGAATATAATTATAGAAGAATGTAGAATATTGAAAAATATAGAATACAGAATATAGGAAAACATAGAGCATAAATTTAGAAGATATAGGATATAGAATGCAGAATATAGAAGAATAAAGAATATAGATGACAGACTACAGAATATAGAAGATAGAATGTAGAAGAAAATAGAATATTGACAAACGGAATATAGGGTATAAGATATACAATATTGAAGAATAGAGAATAAAGTAGAAAAATACAGATGACAAAATATAGAAGAATAGAGAATATAAGAGAATAGATTACAGAGGAATATAGAATATAGAGATTAGAAGGTAGAATATACATAAAAATATAGAATATAGAATTCAGAAAAAATTTAGAATATAAAATGCAGAATATAGAATATAGAAGAAAATGGAATGGAGAATGGAGAACATAGAATATGGAATAGATAAGAATAAAGAATATTGAAAAATTTAGAATATAGAATGTAGACTAGAATATTGAATATAGAATTTAGAATGTACAATATGGAATATAGCAGGTAGAAGAATATAGATTACAACAGAAGAATATAGAATGTAGAATAAGAATGTAGAAGAGTATAGAATACAGAACATAGAGGAATATAAAATGCAGAATGTAGAATATAGCGTATGGAATATAGAATGTAGAATACAGAAGAATATAGGATATAAAAAATATAGAACATCGAATATGGAACATAGAATACAGAGTATGGAATAGAGAATATAGAAAAATATAGAATAGACTTAAATAAAGAATGTAGAATAGAGTATGTACAAAGTAGAATAAAGAACAATACAGAAGGATATAGATTATAGAATATAGAATTAAATATAGAATGTAGAAGATGGAATATAAGAAAATATAGAATGTAGAATATACTTTACAGAATATGCAATATGGAATATAGAGTACAGAAAATTATAAAAAATATAGAATATAGAAAACAACATTGAATATAGAATACAGACAATGGAATATAGAAAAATAAAGAATTTAGAATACAGAATGGAGAATACAGAATATAGAATATAAAATATAGAACAAAAATACATAATATAGAGAATATACATTATACAATATAGAAGATTATGGAATATAGAATGTAGAATGTAAAATACACAATTTACAATATAGAAAAATATATGATACAGACTATAGAAAAATATAAAGAATGAAAAATATAAAGAATGAAGAATATAGAATACAGAAAATTGTATAGAAAAATATAGAATATAGAAAAAGAACATTGAATACAGAACACAGAGTATGGAATATGTAATATAGAAAATATAGAATATAGAATGTAGAATACAAAATATAGAATATAAAATAAAAGGTAAAGAACACAGAATATAGATTATAGAATATAGAAGATAATGGAATATAGAATATAGAATTTAAAATACAGACTACAATATAGAAGAATATAGAATACAGAATATAGTAGAATATAGAATATAGAAGGAAGAATATGGAAGAGAATACAGAAAAATATAGTATATAGAAAAATATAGACTAGAAGTATATGGAAGAATATAGAATTAAGAAAGTAGAATATAGAATACAGAGCATAGAATATGGAAGAATTTAAGATATACAATGTGGAATGTAGAATATGGAATATGAAATATAGAAGAATAGTGTATGTGGAAAAACGTAGAATATAGAACATCAAACATAGAATACAGAGTATGGAATATAGAATATACAAAAATATAGAATATAGAAGAACATAGATTATAGAATATAGAGAATTTAAAATATAGAATATGGAACATAGAACACGGAAGATAGAATACAGAATATAAAAGAACTTTGTAAACAGAACAATATAGTGTATAGAGGATTTGGAATAAAGAAGAATATAGAATATACATTACAAAAGAATATAGCATAAAGAATACTGGATATAGAAGAAAATAGAATATAAATTTAGAATATAGAATGCAGAAGAATATAAAATGTACAATGTAGAATACAGATTACACAATGCAAAGTATACAGTGAAGAATACAGGAAAGTATAGAATATAGAAGATTATAAATCATACAATATAGAAAATAATGGAATATAGAATGTACAATGTAAAATATAGAATATAGGAGAACATAGAATACGGAATATAGAAGAATATAGAATATACAAGGGTATGGAAAATACAAGAAAAAGAATATAGTAGAATGTAGAATACAGAATATTGAAGAATACAGAATATGGAATAGAGAATATAGAAGAATTAGGATATAGAATACAGAAGAATACAGAATATACATTATAGAAGAATGTACACAGTAGAAAACTATACAAGAAAGAATATAGATTACTGAAGAACATAGAATACAGAATTTAGAATATAGAATGTAGACTACAGAATATAAAATATAGAATAAAGACTATAGAATACAAAGAATTATGGAATGTAGAATGTAAAATATAAAAGAATACAGAATTTAAAAGAATACAGAATGTAGTCTATAGAATATGGAACATAGAATATACCACACAGAAAAATACAGTATATATAAAAATAAAGAATATAGAACATAGAACTTTGAATATACAATATAGAATACAGAGTATGGGAATATAGAACCTAGAATATGTAAAAATATAGAAAGAGAATATAAAAGAATATAGAACATAGGAGAATATAGAGTTTAGAATGTAGAATATAAAGTACAGAATATAGAATATAGAAGAATTTAGAACGTAGAACATAGAATATAGAGGAATATAGTATATAGAAGAACATAGGACATAGAAAATACAATGCAGAATATAAAAGAAAAAAGAATATAGAGTATAGAAGAATATGGAATATGGACAATAGGAGAATGTAGAGTATAATTACAGAAGAATATAGAAAATTGACAAACAGAATACAGAATATAGGAAAATATAGAGCAAAAGTTTAGAATATAGAAGATATAGGATACAGAATGCAGAATATAGAAGAATACAGAATATAGATGACAGACTACAGAAAATAGAAGATAGAACGTAGAAGAAAATAGAATATGGACAAATGGAATATAAGGTATAGGATATATACTATTGAACAATATAGAATAAAGAAAGTAGAAGAATATAGATTACAGACTATAGAAGAATATAGAATGTAGAATAGAGAATACAAGAGAATGTTAGATTACAGAAGAATATAGACTATAGAGATTGAAGGTAGAATAAACACTAAAAAATATAGAATATAGAAGAATATAGAATTCAGAAAAATTTAGAATAGAAAATGTAGAATATAGAAGAAAATGGAATATAGAATGTAGAATAGAGAATATAGAATGTGGAATAGAGTATAGAGAAGAAAAAGAATATTACAAAATTTAGAATATAGAATGTAGACTGTAGAATATTTAATATACAATTCAGAATGTACAATACAGAATATAGCAGATAGAAGAATATAGATTATAAGAGAAGAATATAGAATGTAGAATAAGAATGTAGAAGAGTATAGAATACAGAACATAGAAGACTATAGAATATAGAATGCAGAATGTAGAATATGGAATATATAATATAGAATACAGAAGAATATAGTATATAAAAAATATTGACTATATATTTTTTTATAGAACATAGAATATAGAACACAGAATATAGAATATGTGATATAGAATACAGGGTATGGAATAGAGAATATAGACAAATATAAAATAGAGATAAATATAGAATAGCGTATGTACAAAGTAGAATACAAAATATAGAATAAAGAACATAGAATATAGAAGAATATAGATTATAGAATATTGAAGATTCTGGAATATAGAATGTAGAATTAAATATAGAAGATAGGATATAAGAATATAGAATGTAGACTAGAGTATACAGAATATGCAATATGGAATATAGAATACAGAAAATTATTAAAAAATATAGACTATAGAAAAAATGAATATAGAATACAATCAATGGAATATAGAAAATATAGAATTTAGAAAATAGAATGTAGAATACAGAATATAAAATATAGAATAAAAATACATAATATAGAGAATATACATTATACAATATAGAAGATTATGGAATATAGAATGTAGAATGCAAAATACAGAATATACAATATAGAACAATATATGATACAGACTACAGAAGAATATAGAATGTAGAATACAGAAAATTATAGAATATAGAAAAAGAACATTGAATACAGAACACAGGATGGAATATAGAATATAGAAGAATATAGAATGTAGAATACAAAATTAGAATATAAATAAAGCATAAAGAACACAGAATATAGAATATAGATTATAGAATATAGAAGATAATGGAATAAGAATATAGAATGTAAAACAAAATATACACTACAGAAGAGTATAGAATACAGAAGATAGAAGAATGTAGAATATAGAAGGAAGAATGTAGACTATGGAATATAGAATACAGAAAAATATAGTACATAGAATATAGAAGAATATGGAAGAACATAGAATACAGAATTTAGAATGTAGAATACAGAATATAGAGCATAGAATATGGAAGAATTTAAAATATACAATGTAGAATATGGAATATGAAATATAGAATATAGAAGAATATTGTATGTAGAAAAATATAGAATATAGAACATTGAATATAGAATGCAGAGTATGGAATATAGAATATACAAAAATATAGAATATAGAAGAACATAGATTATAGAAAATAGAGAATTTGAAATATAGAATATGGAACATAGAACACTGAAGATAGAATACAGAATGTAAAAGAACTTTGAAAATAGAATATAGTGTATTCTTCTATATTTTACATTCTACATTTCATAATTTTCTGTATTTTATAATCTGTATTCTATAGTCTTTATTCTACATTTTATATTGTGTATTCTACATTCTACTTTCTATATTCTAAATTCTGTATTATATGCTCTTGTATAATCTATATTCTGTATTGTATAGTCTACTGTGTATATTCTTCTATAATGTATATTGTATATTCTTCTGTATTCTATATTCTAATTCTAAACATCCCCACATAACCCTGCTCACCTGGAACCATTGATGAGAGTTTCCAGACAACTCATCTGGGGACCAACAACCCAGATATCCCAAACCCAACCACCCTGCAATCAGCAGAGCACACACACAGCACCCAACCCCAAAACTAGGAAGATCACCCACTGCACCCACAGCCAGGGTCCAGCTGGACAGACAAACACACCACCTCAACAGAAACACCACCTATATCCTCAACAGCCCCACGAGAGACCCACACTCACACATGCAGTCATTCCTCCACCAACCCTGAGAAAGGTAGTGAGAGCATCAAAATGGCAAAATTAGAGACCAGAGCAAAACACAGGCCCAGCCTACTTGGATATATCAAAACAAAACAAAATTTCAGGGTTCAACAAACACACAGTAAATAAATAGATATAATAATTTCTTGATGCTTCGGAAACAACAGACAATATCAAATCACAAAAAGAAGCAGGACAGGATGGAGTCAGCAAGTGACTGAAATAAAGAACAAAAAAACTGCCGGGGGTAAGAAACAGCCTGTGAAAACACAGGCAAAACCAAGAAAAATAGAGACAAAATCGAGGAAGGCACTGACAAAATGAAAGAAAGCAACAAACAAACAAAAAACCCATTGTTGTCAAGTTGGTTACAACTCATAAAAGCGATAAAGAATTCAGGAAAACAATATAAAAATGAAACAACTAGAAACCATACAAAAACATCAACTAGAAAGCCAAAAGATTAAGAATAAAATTTCAGAAACAGACAACTCAAAAGAAGGATATAGGACCAGAATTGAAGCAATGGAAGGCAGATTAGTGAAATTAAAGAAAAATCCCTTGATACCAATTTGTTTGAGGAAAAATCAGAAAAAAGAATGAAGAAATCCTAATAATTATGTGGGACACTATCAAGAGGAAAAACTTGCATATGATAAGAGATCCAGTGGGTGGGGGGTGGGGGTGCAATGCAAAACACAGAGACAATTGTCAAAGTAATCCTGGCAGAAAACTTCGCTTTCTATCATCAGGAAAGACAAGAAGATACCCATCCAAGAAGCGCAATGAACCCCATACAGGATAGAGCCCAAAGAAAGTCACCAAGACTTATAAACAGATGTGCAAATAAAAAGGACCAAAGACAAACAAAGAATCCTGAGATCAGCTAAGGAAAAATAAAGTCACCTATCTAAAAAGGGGAACCAATAAAACTAATCTCCAACTATGTAGCTAAAACCATGTAGGTAAGAAGACAGTGGGAAGACCTATATAAAAGGTCGAAAGCAAAAAAAAAAAAAACAAAAAAAACCCAGTCAGCAATTCTATATTCAGTAAAACTGTCTCTCATATACAATGGCAACATTAGAATATTTCCAGATAAGCAGAAATTAAGGGAATTTGTAAAAACCAGACCAAACTTGCAAGAAATATTAAAGAGAGTCCTTCGAATAGAGAACCAAAAACATTAAACAATAATCTGATATTTGGACGCAGGACAGACCACCCAGATACCAACCCAAATAAAGAATTTTAAAAATAAAACAAAGCTAAAAGGCTAAAAACAGGGAACCAAAGACATCAATACGTAAACGATGACATCAAAACAAAAAAGAGGGAATAAATGGTGTAGTTATAGAACTTTCATATGGAGAGGAAGCCAAAGCGATAACAATAAATAAAAGACTGTTTTAAACTTAGGAAGATAACGGTAAATTTCAAGGTAATGACATAGAGGAGGTCTGGTGGTGCATTGGTTAAGTGCTCGGCTGCTAACCAAAATGTCATTGCACTGAAAGTCTTAACTAAAGAAATCTAGTAAGAGAAAGAAATAAAGGACATCCAAATTGGAAAGAAGAAGCAAAATTTTCCCTATACACAGATGAAATGAACCTATACATAGAAAACTCCAAGGATTCCACAAAAAAACTACTGGAACTAATAGAAGGAGTCAGCAAAGTAGCAGGGTACAATATCATATTAGTTGGATTCCTCTACATCAACAAAGAGAACTTCAAAAAGTAAATCACAAAAAGAATGCCATTTATAATAGCCCCCCAAATGATAAAATACTTGGGAATAAATCTAACCAGGGATATAAAAGACCTATACAAAGAAAACTACAAAATGCTACTCTACTGCAAGAAACCAAGAGACCTATATAATTGGAAGAAAAAAAAAATGCTCATGGATAGGAAGAGTCAACATCATGAAAATGTCAATACTACCTGAAGTGATCTACAAATATAATGCAAGACCGATCCAAATTGCAACAGCATTCTTTAATGAGATGGAAACACTAATCACCAATCCAATGTGAAAAGGAAAGAGGCCAAAGAAGGCCTCACACTACTGAATCTTAGAACCTACTATACAGGCATGGCAATCAAAACAGACTGGTATTTGTACAATGACAAACACATAGACCAATGGAACAGAATTTAGAACACAGATGTAAATCAGTCCAGCTATGGGCAGCTGATTTTTGACAAAGGGCCAAATTTTGTTAAATTGGGAAAAGACAGTCTCTAACAAATGGCACTGGCAAAACTGAATGTCCGTCTGTAGAAAAAATGAATCAGGACCCATACTTCACATCATAAACAAAAACTAACTCAAAATGGATCAAGGACCTAAATGTAAAACCTAAAACAATAAGGGTTTCATTTTACTTGTTTCAGCAATCAGCATCCATGGAAGCAGCAGTGGGCAAATCTGCTACAAAAGACCTCCTTAAAGTGTTAAAAAGCAAGGACGTCACCTTGAAGACTAAGGTGCCCCTGACCCAAGCAATGAAAGCTGGATGATGAGTAAGGAAGACTGAAGAAAAATTGGCATCTGTTGGTGAAGAATATTGAATATATCATGATGTGCCAAAATAAGGAACAGATCTGCCTTGGAAGAAGTACAGCTAGAATGCTCCTTAGAAGTAAGGATGGTGAGACTTCATCTCATATACTTTGGGCATGTTGTCAGGAAGGATCAGTCTCTGGAGAAGGACATCATCCTTGGGAAAGAATAGGGTCAGTGAAAAAGAGGAAGGCCCTCAACAAGATGAACTGACATGGTGGCTGCAACAATGGGCCCAAGCATAACAATGATCGTGAGGATGGCACGGGATCGGGCAGTGTTTCCTTTTGTTGTGCATAGGGTGGCTATGAGTCAGAAATGACTCGAGCGCACCTAGAAAAACAACAACAACAATAACAATAAGGAGATAGAAATTATAACAAAGTACCGAATACAAATTAACATTAATCCTTCTCAAACTCTTGCAAAAGAAAATAGTAGGGAACACTTTGTAACTGGTTCTATGATGACATAATCGCCCTGACACCAAAGCCAAAAAAACCCACAATATCCCTTATGAATATGAATGCAAATCTTCAACAGAGTACTAACAAACCAAATCCAGCAGCAAAATACTAGCAAACCAAACAGCAGCATATTGAAAAGACTATAAACCACGTCCCAGTGGAACTTATCCCAGAAATGCAAGAGTTGTTAAGCATAAATATCAATTAATTAAGAAAATGAAGGAAAAATGATTTGATTAATGAATGCAGAAACATCATTTGACAAAATCCAAGACCCTTTCATAATAAAACCATTCAACAAACTAGAAATGTAAGGAAACTACATGTATCTGATTAAGGACACTTATGAAATACCCATAGCTATTTTTTTTTTTAATATCACACGCATTGGTGAAAGACTACAAGTTTTCCCCTAACATCAGGAACGAGACAAGGATGCCTGATTTCATAACTCTTATTCTACATTTTTCTGGAAATACTAGACAGAAAAGTTAGGCTAAAATTTTTTTTAAAGGCATTTGAATTTGGAAAGAAGTAAAATTTTTCCTATTCAAGATGACAAGATCTTATACATAGAATATCCTAAGGAATTCTCTCTCTTTCTCTCTCTCTCTCCCTCACATACACACACCCACAAATATACAATACAAATAAAAAACAAAAAGAAACTATGAGATTTAATATACAAATTCAACAGAATGGCAGGATATCAGATCAACACACAAAAATACAGTTCTGGAAAGCCAAACTTGTTATTATTTGTCTGTTTATTTATCTATTTATCCATCTATTTATTGATTTGTTGATATAGCTATCTCTTTATCTACTTATTCATCTATTCATTCATTCATATGTCTGTCTTTCTATATGCCTGTCCATCCATCCATCCATCCATCCATCCATCCATCCATCCATCCATCCATCCATCCATCCATCCATCCATCCATCCATCCATCCATCCATGCATGTGTTCATTCATTTATTTATCTCTCTCTATTTGTTTACTTATTACGCTTTTGAGCTTCACATTTCTTCAACACCAAACTTCAAATTGACCTGGATTTTAAGGGAAAAAAGATGTCAATGACTTCTTAATTATGCCTACGGGAAAAATTGATTCACTTGATTGGTTTTCTTCGTGACACGTTTGCTTTAAATCTACTTTAAATTACTTCTCATTAAGCTTGATCCAAAAAAATTGGATGATCTTTTTTTTTTTTTTTTCCTTATTTGTATGAGTTTAAAGAGCTTAAATTTGGAGGAAAAGAGACTTAATGATTCTCTCGTGGTTCACTATTTGGGCCCAAGCACCCATGTGTATAGACTCAGTGCTTCTCAGGTGGTGGCAAAAACATTCATTTGCCCTGTGTTGGCTATTAGGTAGGAAGGTTGCCCCTGGCTGGAAGGAGGTCAAACCTCAACAGTGATCATGTCGTTGGGAGAGTCTTTGAACCTGAGCAGAGAGAGCAACTATATTTATAGAGTTTATTTAAGTAATTCTCAGTGCAGAGAGTTTGTTCTATTTTTGTTTGTTGAGTTTTTAGTAGAACCATGTAACACAGGGGTGTAGAAAGCTGTTAAAAGGATTTGTGTCTGTGTTTGAGAAAAGCAGTGCAGGCAATGCTTCCATCCCTGAATCTTAGTTTATGTGAAATAATAATCAAAAAAGCAGTAAAAACAGCAGCATCAATAATAATCATCATTAAAGCTGTTTGTTGAGTGTTTGCAGCATGCTGGACAATGTTGTAAGTTGTTTGCATGTGTTAACTAATTTACTTTTTAATAAACAATATTAGTGGTAGATGCTATTACCAGTAACACTTGAAAGTTAATAATTAATATCTGAATCAAGAGAGCAAATACCTTCTTACCTGTCCAGGACCCTTCCAAGATCATATTGATTTTATATTTTCATTTTTGTTTTCTGGTTCTAAAATCAAGTGCCAAAAACTGTACAAGTTTCACATTATTCAAAATTTATAAATGTCACCTTGATATTGTAGGTATATTTCCAGCAGTGAACAAAAGTGAGGCAAGTGTTGACCATTCCTAGGACTCAATTCTTCAGTTAAACTCCGAGATTGGTTTCCAGAATGCTTATGTTTTATCCTATGACTGACTCAATGGTTGTTTGACGACTGGAGTTTCTTTGTAAGGTGTTTTAGAGAATAAGATAAAATATTTCAAATTAAGGAATAATTATGTTATAATTATAAATTATAATTTATAAATTATAAAATAATATAATTGAGGAAAAATGAAGATAAGAGCTTACTGATGTGACTTCCATCTCTGTCTGTGTGTGATAGAGTTAACCTATGTATTTTCTCTCTAAACTCTGACCTACATCACCTTTCTTCTTAAGTTATTGCACATTTCTTTTTCCTACTTGAGCACAGCAGCTGTCTTATGTCATCCCATGGAATTAGGTAAGAGAATTGGCTGGTTAAAATCCCACTTCGCTTTAATTTTTCCAGATTAAATGTATCTCATTCAAATAGAACAAATTTAAGTGGGCATCATGCCAAAATCTAAATTCCTGTCTATGAACTTGGAGACATTTAAACCTTAGGGGCTGAAACATTTATATTGGATCTGTGGACTTCCAGAAAGCTGAGTCTCTTACTTCTATGGTCAAGCCAACTTGTTTATTTTGAGAATAAAATTATTGCAGTATTTAACATAATATCTCCTACATTATATAATTCTCAGTATTGCATGCATATTTTGTACAGAAAAAAATCAAAGTAAATATTAGTTGATTACTAATTACGTGGAGTGTAAATCTACACGCATATTTTAAAGGTAAAATAGAGTTAACTGGTTTTTCTTTTTTTAACATTCAGTTAAGATCAGTTATTTGATTTGTTTTTCACTTGAACAAATATATTTTGAGCCTTGACCCTTTGTTCTTTTTTTTTTCTCCCAGGAGTGTAGACACCAGGCCTCATAAAATATCACCTACAATTTCTACAATGTGCTTAATTGTGGGCTAGAGACCTAGTTTCCCCAGAAGGCCTCTGAGAAACAAAATATGAATTCCACCATGATTAGGCAGTCAGTCTGTTTCTATCAAGAGGTTGAAAGCCTCATATAAGGATGAGAAAATGAGTTTGAACATTTCTTTTTTTATTAAAATTTTTCATGGTAAATGAAGGCTTATTGTCTGAAGCAAAAAAAAAAACACAAAGGCAATCTTGCATACTCGTAGTGTGGTAACAGTTCCTGAAATGTGTTTCAGATTAGAGGTTTCTACAGTTTTGGGTTCCTTTTCAAATCTATTTCTCCGCCACCCCGTAGAGGTGCCAAATAAAGTAGCTTAATTATTCATAATATATGCAGTTTGTCTCTGTGACTCTTTGATATATATAACCAACAAACAATATAATTTAACTTAAAACTTTGTGAAAGACGGACTTGCTGTGAGTATGTAACACTATCCCCAAGTGGGGTGACAGGGAAATCTATTTAATTTTGCAGACCCCTTCCCCAGCTTCTGACCTAATGTTTTATTTCAAATAAAATTTCCTGGGAAAATGAAACATATCTCTATATGAGACACTATATATCTCAACTGAAATAAGTTTTAAAATTAATTACTTTATATCTGGAAAAGAATGTGGATGTCTACACATCTAATGAAGAAGAATGTGTTTTTCAATGCAGTAGCTTGTTCTTCAGTTTTAAAAACATGACCCGCTGGACGTGAGCAGTCTCCTTCATAACAACAACCATTCAAATCTCAAATAGCTGTTTTAGGCCACTAATTACTCTGAATTTAACCTAAAATATTACAATACCTTGGAGACTTTACTACAATTCATATCAAAAAGATCAATATACAACTAATCTCAGGGACACTATTTAAAGGAATGTGTTTTATTTGATAAATTATGTAGAGTGGATTGTATTGTTTTTTTTTTGCACATTCATTTCCTTGATTTGCGTGATATCTGGACGGCCCAAATTATTCAGATTACATTTGAATGATTTCTGCAAAAATGAGTATCAAGGTAAGTTATGTGAGATTGATTTGACCATACATTGAATTGAAATTTTCTTGGGGCAGCAATCACAAAGGAGCAAGGTGAGAGACATTTCTTGGTAAGGTGAGATAAGGATTAGGGTTTGAAGGTCCAATGCAACCCCTACTGGGCAGCAAGGCCCTGCAGCTATCACTCATAGTCTTGATTGGGGTAGTAAAAACATTTCTTTCTTATTTTTGCCTTACCACTTTGCATTATGCTTAGGACATAGTCATGTTCAGGAATAGTATTAGAAACGTGAAAGGTTGTAAACTATGTAAAGTATTTCAAGCAATACAAACACCTGTTGAGAAACTTATGCAGTGGTATTAAAATATTTTGTAAATTGTTTTATTTTTAGTGCAATATATATGCTTATATGCATATGTATATATGTGTGTATATAATGTGTAACTGTCTAGTTTTCATAACCGATTTTGAATCCATGCACATTATTTCAACAAGTTGATGTTTTTAGTTCCTTTCTCCATTTTCATCATGTGCCCTTCATTTCAAATTTCTCCTGTATGTTTAGTGTATTTCTATGAATTACACAAGAAAAATTCCTAATATGAATCTGTTAGTTAAAAAAAAAAAGCGGTTTCCATCAAGTCTATTCTGACTCAAAGCCACCCTGTAGGACAGAGCAGAACTGCCCAGGATGGTTTCCAAGGAGCCGCTGGTGGAATCGAGCTGCAAACCTTTTGGTAAGCGGCCCTAACTCAACGACTGCGACAGGTATGAAAATGATCAAAGGTCGTGAGAAATGATTAGCAAGTTTTGAAAAGATCTACCGTGTTTTACCAAAACTATGCTACTGCATATCTGATAACGTTGCTCACAACATTTTTGGCCTAATAATTTAATAAAGTTGTTCTGTTTAACTAGGTTTTAATATTTTTGGATTATTTCTTTATTTTAAGCCTTCTATTTCATTTTCGATGTATCACTTATTTTTATATTTTTTTCTGCTTAGTCGGCTCTTTTCATTTTTATTATTAATTTTTGGTAAATTGGATTTTATTTGTGATATTAAAATTTTTCATTTGTTCTAAGAATTCAATTTGGGTTCTTGTTTAGATTTATAATACTTTACATGAAATTTTGGGGGGTAAAAACTACAAAATCAAAATAACGACCCCCACCTGGTGAAATGAGCATTCCAATAGATTGGAAATTGTTGCCAGTGTTCCCATTTTCTTTTTTTTAAATAAATTTTTCCTTCCATATATATGTTTATATTACTTTGTCATTCAAAAATTTATACACAATTTTTTTCATGGCATTGGCTGCAATCCCTATTGTGTCAGCATTCTCCCCCTTTCCACCCCACATTCCCACATTCCATTTGTCCAGTTTTCCTGTCCCTTCCTGCCTTCTCTTCTCTGTTTTTTGGCAGGTGTAGCCCATTTGATGTCATATACTGTTCATTTTATAGGCCTGTCTTACTTTGGCTGAAAGGTAAACTTCAGGGGTGGCTTCAGTTCTGAGTTAGAAGGATCTCCAGGGGCCATAGTCTCCAGGGTTCTGCTCTGACTGGGATTACAACAGAGAGTCCTGGACAGAGTGGGAGAAAATGTAGAATAGACGATCAAATTCACAAAAAGAACAGACTTCCCTACATATTTTATTGAAGGAGCCCTGGCTGTACAGTGCTTAAGCACTGGGTTTTAACCCAAAGGTCAGGGGTTGGAACCTACCTACCAGGAACTTCAAGGGAGAAAGATGTGGCAGTCTGTTTCCATAAAGATTAACCCACTGCCATCCAGTAGATTCCAACTCATAGTGACCGTATAGGACAAAGTAGGTTTCAAAGGCAGTAAATCTTTACAGGAGCAGACTGCCACATCTTTCTCCCTCAAAGCACCTAGTAGGATCACACCACCAACTCTTCTGTTATCAGCCAAACACATAACCACAGCACAAACAGGGCTCCTTCTGTACTGATTGTAGCTTTAGAAATCCTATGGTGCAGTTCTGTTCTGCCCAAGGGGTCACTATGAATTGGAATTGACTCCAAGGCAATGGGCAGAGTATATAATTTATTGATGATATATAGTCATATAATAATTACATAACTTCTATAAACCCACTGCCATGGAGTCAATTGCAACTCATAGTGACCTTATAGTACAGAGTAGAACTGCCCCACAGGGTTCCCAAGGCTGTAAATCTTTACAGGAGCAGACTGGCACATCTTTCTCCTCCTGTTCAGCAGCTGGTGGGTTCCAACTACCGCCTGCCTTTCAGTTACCAGCTCAGTGCTATAATCACTACACAGAATCAAGACTCCTTATAACTTCTACAGCTATTGTATTCTTACTTTCCTGTTTTTCTATCACGCCCAATTATCATGCTATTTTATCACGTTTATATCCATAAATTTTTACATGTTGTATTTCCTCCTCTTCATTCTCTTATCGACATTTTTTTTAATTTTTATTTTTAACTTGATCATTTTCTTTCAGATTTTTATTAAAAAATTGCATCATGGTCTGAAATATATAACCTATCTTGAAATTTAGATTGTATTTACATCAATTGGTTTACAGTGAACTAGCTTGCAATGACATTTATTTTGTCCTTTCAGTTACGTGTGTTTGCATTTGATATTTTTAAAACATAAACCAGTTTTTTCGATAACCATATTTAAATAATATCTTATTGTCATTGAGTATTGTTATTACTAAGGTGAAAAATTTTAAGAATATTAAAAATATAATGTATTAGAATGTTGTTAACTATAAATTATAATTTATACAATTTATCAAACACTTTTAGCAAGCTAAGTGTTTTTCATTCATTAGGTTTTCAAAAACAGTAAAGCTTTTAAATAGAAAAAATTTTTTTCTTTTTTGTGTTGTTATTTTTGTCATATTCTATTTCATGGGTTAGAACATTCAAAAAAATCATAACGTTGTTAGAATAAGTCTTTGTTTTTTTCTGAATTATACAAACATCCATCATTATTTTATATCACTGTGTTTGCTGTTTTGGAGAAAAGCACTCTTCTTTGAGAAAGGCCTATAGTGAAGAATGACGGTTCAATAGAATCAAAGCTTTTTAGAATATATGAAATGTGTGTAGTATCTTTCCTATATAACTTAGTGATATGATTATTTATAGTCAAATGTGCCTCAGTTTATACCAACTTGGCTGACTATAGATAATGTTAAAAACAAAATTTCTACAAGATTAGATTTATATATGAACCCATAAGTTTAACTTGCAATTTATGAATGGGAAGTTTCAGACAAGAGCTTTCTAATTCATGAATAGCAACTACAGGTTATGAGTTCTTATACAAATTTAATTTTGTAAAAATTTTGTTTTTAACAGTTCTGGTGATGGGGATAGGATTAATGGAACGTTTTGAACTAGGTTAAGCTCAGCAGGCAAGTCTTAATTGGTTAACTCACATTTTGGCTTCTGGGAAGGTCAGGCATTTGTAGGAACTAGACTTAGGTTTGGTTTGCTGATGTGGGGCTTAGCATAGGTGACTGCACCTTGGACCAAGTATAGTCAGGTCAACAATAAATATAACTTTATGACAGATCATTGAATTCTATATGCTAGAATTGTATTTATATTTGCATGTATGTGTAATCAACAGTTGGTATTGTCAATTAATTTTCTTATTTGTCACACTTTATATTAAAGCTGACTAGTTTTTACTGAAAATAATTTTAATTTCTCAACTTTGTTGAGCAATATTTATAATAACAATTATCTAAAACTTTCAAATTTTAATGGGGCATCAATACCTTTTGACTCCATATCTCAACTGAGGAGCAAGTAATAACATTTTACTAACTGACATTTCGTCCAAGTGCAGTTTAAATGTAAATTTCCCCTATTAATATAAAAGGACCAAATCAAATTCAAAATGCTATTCTTGACATGTTCCTTGAGTTAAACTTAGATTAATAATTGCTAACATAACATTTTAGTGTTTCTTTCTCCAGCCCTTCTTAAAGGTCTTGCATATTTGTTTTTTGCCTGGGCAACAAATTTCCACATACAATTACAGATATTTTAAAAATAACTGCCAATTCTTTTATAAGAGTTGTAGTATTCCTGACATACAAATGGTAATATAACATTTATTACAACCTATAGCCAATATAATTTCAAAATGGAGAAAGAAATTCTTTTTGTAAGAATATTATACCATATTTGAACATCACTGTCCTGTTTAATTATTTAAATGAATGGAGTGAAAGATTTTTTTTTCTCATACCAAGTAAGCACATCTCCAATCTCTCATCTTGAAGATATTTAAAAGGGGAGAAAAAACTCATGTTGGCAAATCATCTAAATGTTTATTTCCAGATAATATTTTTATTCTGTAAGAAGTAAAAAAAAAAAAAATTATCATTTTTTTTTTTTTTCAAATTGGCCATTGCTCAACAGACACAGATACAGTGTATAGAGACAGAGGGAGAAATAGTCACCTAAAGTGATTCAAGGAAATTCTACTGCATTTAATGATCATTTTCTTTTCTTCTGAAGGACATTCAATGTTGTTTACATTGAATTTTCAGATATTGTCTGCTTTATTTTTATCTAAGCCATGAAGACAGAAAATCAAACTTTTGGAGCAGAATTTATACTTCTTGGCTTTTTCCAATATGGCCAAATGAACACCGTCCTCTTTGTTACCATTGCGGGCCTCTTCTCAGTGACTTTGATGGGGAATATCATACTGATCCACCTCATCCGATTGGACACTCCACTCCACACTCCCATGTACTTCCTCCTCAGTCAGCTCTCCTTCATTGACATGATGTACATCTCCACCACGGTACCCAAGATGGCAGCAAACTTCCTGTCAAATGATAAGACTGTTACTTCTTTAGACTGTAAGATTCAAACCTTTGTGGTTTTGACCCTTGGTGGAACTGAAGCTCTTCTTCTTGGTTTCATGTCTTATGATAGATATGTAGCGATCTGTCACCCTTTACATTATCCTGTGCTCATGAGCAAGACGATCTGTTTGTCCATGGTCACATGTGCATGGGCCAGTAGTTCTATCAATGCTTTAATACATACACTGTATGTATTTCAACTTCCATTCTGTACATCTCGGATCATTAACCACTTTTTCTGTGAAGTTCCATCTCTAATGCCTTTGGTGTGTCAGGACACCTCCCAGTATGAGTATACTGTCCTCTTTAGTGTCCTTATCGTTCTGCTACTACCATTCATGGCCATTCTGGCTTCCTATGCCTGAGTGCTTATTGTGGTGTACCAGATGAGCTCAGGTAAAGGGCAGACAAAAGCCATCTCCACGTGTTCCTCTCATCTGATTGTGGCAAGCCTATTCTATGGGGCTACTCTCTCCACCTATACAAGACCACACACCTTGCATTACCCTGAGGAAGATAAAGTGGTGGCAGTATTTTACAGTATCATTACACCTCTTCTGAACCCATTTATCTACAGTCTGAGGAATAAGGAGGTCATGGGGGCTAGGAAAGGAGTTTTGGGAAAATAGACATTTGTACAGAAAATATGACTTTAGGAACCCTTTATAGTTTGAGACTGAACAACATGATTTGATTAGCCTACTGTCTAGAGAGATGTAAGCTCAAAGAAATGTTTACAAAATAAATAATTAGACAAATGCCTTCATTTCTCCTCTTTTCAGAAATAACTAAATCATTACTATTGGAACTGGATTGATTTACAATGTATAAGCAAGAGAATGGTTGCCATTATCTATGTCGTTTATCTTCTAAAGCAGTAGATTTAGGACCCATAAACACAATACTCCTATGTCACAGCAAATATTTTTTCTTCTTTAATTTGCTGAAATAAAATGCATAAAAAATATAATTTATTTCAAAATGCATAATATCTAGATAATATATATGATGAGCAAACTGTAGTATAGAGCAGATTTCATATATCCACTCATTCTTTCATTCATTGAACAAAAGTTTTAATGCTTTAACTTTGTATGTGATGCAATTATAGGCACTGGTGATATGGGATTGAGCAATATAAAACTGACATAAATGTCTGCTCTCTTAAAGTTTACATTTCATTGTGAGGAGAAAGACAATATATAAAATTAATGCATAAATTGTACAGTATATCAAAAAGTATTAATTGCCATGAAGAAAAACTAGGTGGAATAGGGAAACTAAAGGATGTTTGCAATTATAAGTAAAATAGAGAAGGGAGAAACAAGAATGTGACAATTTATCAGACTAAAAGGAGTAAGGAAGAGAATCAAGTGGACATCTGAGGAAGAGTGTTCTGGGAAGAGCAAAGAGTAAGTGAGAACTTCCTGTGATGGGAACATGTCCTTCATAGTCACAAAAGATCAAGGAGTAAATTGGTGAGACTTAGTCAATAGGTAGATTTAATGGGGCCAGAACATGTAGTATAAATTAGATCAGTATGAGGATTCTGGATTTTAACCCAAAATGCTGGGCAACCATTGCTGAGTTGTGAGTATAGAATTGATGTGAACACAAGGAGGCCATTGCAGTAGCCCAGGTGTGACAAAATATGGCCTTGGATTGAAGTGATATTAGTGGAGGAGCAAAAGCTGGCCAGATTCAGGAGACTGGGAGAAAGCAGATATTTGAGTTTTGTGGACACATTGGAATATGAAACGCTTCAGAATTGGGCTAAGACTTGGACTAAATAATTGGAAGTATGGCGTTGTCATGATTACAGTTTGGGGGAAGCCACAGGTGGAGCGTTTTCATCATTCAGCATCTCTTGTGCTACTTTTACGTTGACCTCTTGGCCCCACAAACGCAGTCATTATTCTGACTTCTATCACCATTAAATAGAAGCTCTTATTTCTCATCACCATTGGGTAGAAACTTTGGCATCAGAAAAAAAAAAGTTCTCTTTGATATCTGGCTTCTTTTAGTCAACATATTTAAAAGATTTAACCATATTTTTGTGTGTCTCTGTAACTCCATCGTTTATATTACAAAGCTACATTCCATTATATGGCTCCTGAGCAATTGTTTCCATTCTGATGCAGGAAATGTTTGGCTATCATGAATAAAACTGCCATAAAACTTCCTGTACAAATGCTTTTTGAGAACATATTAACTGAATTATCTTGTATATACATCAAAGATTGAAATCGCTTGGTCATATTTTAAGTACATGTACAGCTATGAATGTGTTATTGCAATGTGGGTTTAATCATTTGTATTCCATTCAGCAATACAAGAGAAATTCTTAGAGTCTAAGATTGTTGATAATAAATAATGCAGTGACTTGCTAAACTACCTGGCACTAAATATAAAATTGGATATAAGCCATGACGATAAAATCCAACCAGTGCTAAAACAGTGCATGAATAATGGTATTGGAAGAAAGTATACATTTTCTGTGAAGTATTTAAGATAATCACTGACATGATTGTTTTTAATCCATTGTCAATAATTTTAATAATTATGGTTTGTAATTCACAATGTTCAGTTTTCCACAACAGCAACAACAAAATATTAGGCATGCAAATAAACAGGAGCACATGGCTCATTCACAGGAAAAAATAAATAAATTTGAAACAATCCCTGAGTCAACTCAGATACTGAATTACTAGAGAAATAATATAAATAAACTGTATTAAATATGTTCAAGGTGCTAATGGATACCATGTACAAAGGACTAAAGGTAACCAGTGAAATAATGTCTTAACAAATAGAGACTGCCAGTAAGGAGATAGAAATTATAAAAAGATACCAGATAGAAATTAACAATAATCTTTCTCAAACTCTTCCAAAAAATAGAAGGCAACTCATTCTAGAATGACAATATCACCCTGATACCAAAGCAAAAAAAAATTAATAAATCACAATATACCTTATGAATATGGAAGCAAATCTTCTATAAAATACTAACAAACCAAATTCAGCAGCAAATTGCAACAAAATACTAGCAAACCAAATAGGGCAGCATATTGGAAGGACTATACACCACGACCCAGCGAAACTTATCCCACAAATGCAGGAGTGGTTAAACATAAATATCAATTAAGAAAATGAACAAAAATGATTATATTAATTGATGCAGAAAAATCATTTGACACACTCCAATACCCTTTCATAATAAAATCACCCAACAAACTAGAAATGTAAGGAAACTGCTTGTATCTGATTAAGGACAGTTATGAAATGCCCACGGCTCACATCACTCACATTGGTGAAAAACTGAAAGTTTTTCCTTAACATCAGGAACAAAACAAGGATGCTTGACTTCACAACTCTTATTCCATATTATTACATAAATACTAGCCAGAAAAGTTAGGAAAAAAAAAATAGGAAATGGCATTCAAATTTGAAAAGAAGTAAATTTGTTCCTATTCAAATGACATGATCTTATATACAGAATATCCTAAGAAATACTCTGGGCTCAAGCATAACAATGATTGTGGGGATGGCACAGGACAGAGCAGTGTTTCCTTCTGGTGTACACAGGAGTCGCTATGAGTCAGAACAAACTTGGCACCACCTAACAACAACAACAGAGAATACACACACATACAACAAACCAACAAAAACAAAAATAAACTATTAGATTTAATATACAAATCCAACAAAATTGTAGGATGTCAGGGGAACACACAAAAATCAGGTTTTGACTAGAGCTCTGGAGAACCAAACTTGATATCTCTGCTTATTTGTTTATTCATTCATTCATTTATCTCTCTCTGTTTATTTACTGATTACTCTCTTACACTTCAGATTTCTTCAATACCAAACTTTAGGTCTTTGAACCTTATCAGAGAGAGTGACTGTATGTACAGGGCTTATTTTAAGTAATTCTCCCTGTAGATAGTTTGTTCTAGTTTTGTTTCTTTTTCTCTTGAAACTTTAGTAGAACCATGTCACACTGGGATGGGGAAAGCTTTTAGAAGGATTTGTGTCCACATTTGAGCAAAGCAGTGGAGGAGATGCTTCCATCCTTGAATCTATCTTAGTTTATGTAAAATAATAATCCAAAAAGGCAGTAAAAACATCATCATCATTAATAATCATCATTAAGCTAATATTTATTAAGGGCTTGCAGCATGCTGGACAACATTGTAAGTTGTTTGCATGTGTTAACTAATTTAATTTTTAATAAACAATATTAGCGGTAGATGCTATTATTAGATAATCTATGAATCAAGAGAGCAAGTAATACATTCCTACTTCTGCAATTCAGACAGAGTGAGTCACCCCCATCCTACCTTCCACCATCACGCTCCACTTTTACTCCCTGATTTAATACATGGGCCCCTGAGAGATATTTCTCTTTTTATGCCACAGGAAGAGTTCTAGGTTTTCATGTTCTCATACCCATCCAAAGTAGCTGACAACTGTCTGTGTATAATACACAAATATTTTTCTCATGCAATATCAGGTGATAATAATAATAAAACAATAACAACAAGCACCACTTAAAGGTGCAATATCAGGTGATAATAATAATAAAACAATAACAACAAGCACCACTTAAAGGTATCAAACCTAACTTCAGAGGTAGGTTTTCATTGAAACATAAGAAACTTGAACTGCAGATCCTCTCACCTGTGCAGGCCTCTTCCACAGTCATATCAATTTTATATTTGTATTTTTGCTCTCTTGTTCTTAAAGAAAATGCCAGCAACTGTACAAGTTTCACAGTATTCAAAACTTACAAATATCACTTCAATATTCTAGAAATCCTTCCACAAGTGACTGAATGTGAGGCAAATGTTGACTATTCATAGGACTCAATCATTCAGTAAAAATCTGAGATTAGGGTTCCTAAACACCTGTGTTTCATCCTAAAACTGACTCAGTGATTGTTTGGCCCCTGGAGTTTTCTCTGGAAGGTGATTTAGAGAATAATGAGACAAAATATTTCAAATTAAGGAATAATTATTATAAATAATAATTTATGAATTATAAAATAACATATATATTATAATTGGAGAAAAATGAAGATAAGATCTACGATGTGACTTACATCCCTGTCTGTACATGAGAGAATAAACCTGTGTATTTTCTTCCCAAAATCTAACCCACATCGAGTTTCTTCTTAAGTTATTGCACTTTTCTTTTCCCATTCTTGAGCACAGCAGCTATTTCATGTCATCCCATAGAATCAGGTAAGGGAATTGACTGGGCAAAATTTCAGCTCACTTCAATTTTTCCAGATTAAATACATCTCATCGAAATAGAACAACATTATTGAGCACCATGCCAAAATCTAAATTCTACTCTACACGTGGGCACTTTAACCAGGGATCACAGCATTTGTATTTGATCTGTGGACTTTCAGAAATCGGAGTCCCTTACTTCCATGGCCAAGCCAACCTTCCTATTTTGGGAATAAAATTATTGCAAAATTTAGCACATTAATAATATCACCTATATTAGATAACTCCTCAGTATTTCATGCATATTTTGTACAGAAAAAAAAATCAAACTATATATTAGCTGATTACTAACTATACGGAGTCAAAATCTACGTACATATTTTAAAGGTAAAATAGTTAACTTTTAAAAAAATTTTTTTAAAGCAATCAGCTAATATCAATTATTTGATTTTTTTTTCACTTGAACAAATATATTTTGAGGCTTGACCCTTTGTTCATTTCCCTCTCTCCCCCCAGGAATGCAGACACCAGGACTAATAAAATATCACTTGTAATTTGTACAATGTGCTTAATCATGGACTAGAGGTCTAGTTTTCCCAGAAGGTCTCTGAGAAACCAAGTATGAATTCCACCCTGATCAGGCAGCCAGCCTGTGTCCACCGAGAGGTTTAAAGTCTTATATAAGGACGAGAAAATGAGTTTGAACATTTGATTCTTTTTTCCACTAAATTTTTTCATGGTAAATGATTGAAGACTTATTTGCTGAGGCAAAAAAAAAAAAAAAAAGCAATCCTGCAAGTTCATAGAATGGTAACACTTCCTAAAATGTGTTTCAAATTAGGGATTTCACAGTTTTGGATTTCTTTGTGAATTTATTTTTCTGCCACCCTGTACAAGTGTCAAGTAGCTTGATTTTCCTAATACATGCAGTTTTGTCTGTGACTTTTTAATATATATGACAAACAAATAATATAATTTAACTTAAAAATTTTTGAAAGAGAGACTTGCTGTGCCTCTCTAATGCTGTGCCCAAGTGGGGTGACAGGAAAATCGTCTATGTAATTTTGCAGATCCATTTCCCAACTCCCTGTTTAATGATTTATTTCAAAAAATCTTCTAGGAGATTGAAACATTATCTCTATAAAAGACAATATATCTCAATTAAAAATTTTTTTTCAACTATTTTTATATATGTAAAATAATCTATATGTCTAAATACCTAATGAAAAAGAATATGCTTTTCAACACAGTGGCTTGTTTTTCAGTTTTAAAAACGTGGTCTGCTGGAGGTAAAGCAGTCTTGTTCATAATAACAACCATTCAGATTTCAAATAGCTCTTTTGGGCCATTAATGACTCTGAATTTAACCTAAAATATTATAATACCTTGAATACTTCGCTACAATTCGTGTCAAAAAGATCAATATATGACTAATCTCAGGGACACTGTTTAAAGGAATGTGTTTTATTTGATAAATTATGTAGAGTGAATAGTATTTTTCTTGGATGCCCATTTCCTTTGATTTGGGCGATTTCTGGGCTGGCTAGATTATCCACATTACATTTGGATGATTACTGCAAAAATTGAATATCCAGATATGTTATCTGAGATTAATTTGGCCATATATTGATTTTAAATTTTCTTAGGACAGCAATCACAAAAGAGCAAGGTGAGAGATGTGTCTTTGTAAAGCGAGAAAAGGGTAGGGTTTGAAGGTCCAGTGCAACCCCTACTGGGCAGCATGGTCCTGGAGGCATCACTTGTAGTCTTGACTGGGGTAGAAAAAAATGTTTCTTATTTTTGCCTTGCCACTTTGTATTATGCTCAAGGCGTAGTCATATTCAACAATATTACTGGAATGGTGAAAGGCTGTAAACTGTTTCAAGCAATACAAATTCGTGGTGAGAGTCTTTGCAGTTGAATTAAAATATTTCGTAAATTGTTTTATTTCAAGTGAAATATATATGCATACATGCATATGCATATATTTTTCTATATATAATGTGTAACTGTCTAGTTTTCATAACTGATTTTGAATACATGCACATTATCTCACCAAGCTGATTTTTTTAGTTCCCTTATCTGTTTTTATCATGTACTCATCATTCTAAAATGCTTCCGTAAAGCATATTACATTTATTATACTTCTACAAATTATTTACACAATGAAAATTCCTAATATAATATTGTTAGTTAAAAAAAAACAAAGTATGCCTCAGTTCATACGAACTTGGTTGACTATAGATAATGTAAAAAATAAAATTTCTACTAGAGTAAATTTGCATATGAATTTATAAGCTTTATTTGCAATTCATGAATAGGAAGTTTCAGACAATAGCTTCCCAATTCATGAATAGCAGATATAGTTCATGAGCTCATATACTAACTGGTTCATTCACATTTAGGCTTCTGAGGTCAGGCATTTACAGAACAAAGACTTACATTTTGGTTTGCTCATGTGACTGCATCTTGTTAATAGTAAATACAACTGATGATGAGTCATTGAATTTTTTTTTTATTAACTTTTATTGAGCTTCAAGTGAATGTTTACAAATCAAGTCAGTCTGTCACATATAAGTTTATGTACATCTTACTCCGTACTGCCACTTCCTCTCCCCCTAATGAGTCAGCCCTTCCAGTCTCTCCTTTCTGACAATTTTGCCAGCTTCCAACTCTCTCTATCCTCCCATTCCCCCTCCAGACAGGAGATGCCTACACAGTCTCAAGTGTCCACCTGATATAATTAGCTCACTCTTCATCAGCATCTCTCTCCTACCCACTGTCCAGTCCGTTTCATGTCTGATGAGTTGTCTTCGGGGATGGTTTCTGTCCTGTGCCAACAGAAGGTTTGGGGACCATGACCGCCGGGATTCCTCTAGTCTCAGTCAGACCATTAAGTATGGTCTTTTTAGAGTCATTGAATTTTATATGCCAGAATTGTATTAGTATTTGCACGTGTATAATCAACAATTGTTATTGTCAGTTAATTTTGTGCTTTGCTGCTAACCACAGGGTTGGCAGTTTGAGCCTACCAGCCACTCCTTGGAAACCCTATGGAGCAATTTTACTCTGTCCTATAGGGTCTTTGTGAATCGGAATCAACTCAACAACAGGGGTTTTATATTAAAGTTGGCTAGTTTTTAATTGAAAATATTTTCTATTTCTTAAAGTTGTTCTGCAATAAGAATTATCCAGAACTTTTGAATTTTAAAAAAGCCATCAGTAGTCTTTTGATTTCATATCCCAATTGAGGAACAAGTGATAAACTTTTACTAATTGCCACTTCTTCCAAGTGCAGTTTAAATGTAAATTTCCCCAATTAATATAACAGGACTAAGTAAAATTAAAAATGCCGTTCTTGACATGCTTCTTGAGTTAAATTTAGATGAATAATTGTTAACTTCTATTTTAATGATTCATTCTCCAACCATCCCTTAGGTCTGGCATATAGATAGATAGATAGACAGTTAGATAGATAGATGATAGATGCTGCTGATGATAGGTAGATAGACAGATGATAGATAGATAGATAGATGATAGACAGATAGACAGATAGATAGACAGACAGATAGATGATAGATAGATAGATAATAGATAGATAGGTTTTAGGTAGGTAGATAGATAGATAGATGATAGATAGATAGACGATAGATAGATAGACAGATGATAGATAGATAGATGAAAGAAAGACAGATAGATGATAGATAGAAAGACAGGTAGGTAGATAGATAGATGATAGATAGATAGGTAGGTAGGTAGGTGGGTAGGTAGGTGGGTAGACAGGTAGGTAGATAGGTAGGTAGATGATAGGTAGGTAGGTAGGTAGGTAGATCGATCGATCTTTTTTTTTTGGAGGGCTTTGTCAATGAATTCCTATTTACACTTACAGATGTTATCTACATAACCACCAATTCATTTAGAAGAGCTAAAATATTCCTGACCCACAAATGTTAATATAATTTTTATTACAATGTATGGCCAATACAAATTCAAAATTGAAAAATGGAGTCGAGAAGTTTTTTTTGAAGAATATTATACCAAGTTTAACCAACAGTGCAATTCTAAACTATATATATGAAGGAATTGAGTGAAAGATTTTTCACAACATGTGAACATGTCTCTAGTCTATCATCATGAAGATATTTACAAGGGGAGTAATAACTCACGTTGGCAAATCATCTAAATGTTTTATCCCCATATTATATTTTTATTCTGTGATCAATTTTAAAGAAACGTTATTTTTATTTTATTTTTCAAAATGCCCATTGCTCAACAGACACAGATTCAGTGCATAAAAACCCAAAACCAAACCCATTGCTGTTGAATTGATTCTGACTCATAGTACCCTATAGGACAGGGAAGAACTGCCCCATAGAGTTTCCACGGAGTGCCTGGAGGATTCAAACTGCTGACCTTTTGGTTAGCAGCCATAGCACTTAACTACTACACTACCAGGGTTTGCTATATAAAAACAGGGAGAGACATAGTCACCTAAGCTGATTAAAGGGAATCCTACTGCATTTAATAATCATTTTGTTTTCTCTCAAAGGTCAATCAATGTTGTTAATGGAATTTTCAGATATGGTCTGCTTTGTTTTGATTTAAGCCGTGAAGACAGAAAATCAAACTTTTGGAGCAGAGTTTATACTTCTTGGCCTTTTCCAATATGGCCAAATGAACAAGATACTCTTTGTTGCCATTACTGTCATCTTCTCAGTGGCTTTGATGGGAAATATCATACTGATCCACCTCATCCGATTGGACACTCTGCTCCACACTCCCATGTACTTCCTCCTCAGTCAGCTCTCCTTCATTGACATGATGTACATCTCCACCACGGTACCCAAGATGGCAGCAAACTTCCTGTCAAATAGTAAGACCATTACTTTTTTCGGTTGTGAGATTCAAACCTTTCTGTTTTTGACTCTTGGTGGAACTGAAGCTCTTCTTGGTTTCATGTCTTATGATAGACACGTAGCGATCTGTCACCCTTCACATTATCCTGTGCTCACGAGCAAGACAATCTGTTTGTCCATGGTCACATGTGCATGGGCCAGTAGTTCTATCAATGCTTTAATACATACACTGTATGTATTTCAACTTCCATTCTGTACATCTCGGATCATTAACCACTTTTTCTGTGAAGTTCCATCTCTAATGTCTTTGGTGTGTCAGGACACCTCCCAGTATGAGTATACTGTCCTCTTTAGTGGCCTTGTCATTCTGTTACTACCGTTCATGGCCATTCTGGCTTCCTATGCCCAGGTGCTTATTGCGGTGTACCAGATGAGCTCAGGTAAAGGGCAGACAAAAGCCATCTCCACGTGTTCCTCTCATCTGATTGTGGCAAGCCTATTCTATGGGGCTACTCTCTCCACCTATACAAGGCCACATTCCTTGCATTACCCTGAGGAAGATAAAGTGGTGGCGGTGTTTTACAGTATCATTACACCTCTTCTGAACCCATTTATCTACAGTCTGAGGAATAAGGAGGTCATGGGGGCCATGAGAAGAGTGCTGGGAAAATAGACATTTGTACAGAAAATATGACTTTAGGAACCCTTTATAGTTTGAGACTGAACAACATGATTTGATTAGCCTACTGTCTAGAAAGAAGTAAGCTCAAAGAAATGTTTACAAAATAAATAAATGTAACAATGCCTTGGTTTCTACACTTCTCAGAAATAACTAAAGCTTTGTTATTGGAACTGGGCGGATTTGCCGTGTAAAAGGAAGAGAATGGTTGCCATTTTCAACTTTATCTTCTAAAGCAATAGATTTAATCCCTGTCAACACAATGCTCCCATGTCATAACAAATTTTTAGTACCTTTTTAATATTCTGAAATAAAATGCACATGAAATATAATTTACCATATAATACATAATATCAGGAAAATACATATGATGACCAAACTATAATATAGAGCAAAACGCATACATCCACTTATTTATTTATTTATTCATTCATTGAACCAGGGCTTTAATGCTTTAACTCTGTATGTGACACTGTTATAGGCACTGGTGAAATGGGATTAAACAAGAAAAAACTGACAAAAGTCTCTGCTCTCATGAAGTTTACGTTTTATCGTGGGGAGAAAGACAGTATATAAAATTAACTGGTAAAGCGACCTTATATGAGTCGGATTCAACTCGACAGCACTGGGTTTGGGTAAATTTCAGAGTATACCAAAAAGTATTAATCACCATGAAGAAGAACTAAGTGGAAAATTGGAATCAGGAAAACAGAGGATATTTGCAATATTAAGTCAAATAGTCAGAGAAGGGAGAATCAAGAATATGACTTTTGTCAAAAACTAAAAGGAGTCGAGGAAGAGAGACAAGTGGATATTTGTGGATAAATGTTCTGGGAAGAGCAAAGAACAAGTGAGAACTCCCTGAGGTGGGGACATGCCCAGCGTAGTCACAAAAGATCAAGGAGTAAATTGGTGAGACACAGGAAATAGGTATATGTTTTGGGGCCGGGTCTTACAGTGTAAATTAGATCAACGTGAGGATTGTGGCTTTGAACCTAAAACAATGGGCTACCTTTGCAGAATTGTGGTAGAGAACTGATGTGGGCAGGAGAAAGCCATTGCAGTAGTCCAGCTGTGACAAGATATTACCTTGGACCAAGCTGATATTAGTGGAGAGGCAAAGACTGGGCAGAATCAGGAGACTGGGAGAAAGCAGACATTTGAGTTTTGTGGACACATGGGATGGGAAATACTATGAAATAAGAAGCTTTCAGAATTGAGCTAAAACTTGAAATTAACAACTGGAAGTGTGGAACTGTCATCATTACAGCTTGAGGGAAATCACAGGTGGAGCATTTCATCATTCGTCATCTCTTATGCTACTTTCATGTTAATGCCTTAGGCCCACAGTTACAATCATTATTCTGGCTTCTATCGCCATTAAATAGAAGCTCTTATTTCTCATCACCATTGAGTCGAAACTTTTAAATCAGAAAATAAGTTCTCTTTGATGTCTGGCTTCTTTTCCTAAACATGTTTAAAAGGTTCAACCATATTTTTGAGTGTCTCCATCATTTTTATTACAAAGCTGAATTCCATCATATGGCTTAGAATAATTATTTCCATTCTGATGTCAGAAATGTTTGACTATAATGAATAAAACTACCATAAAGCTTCCTGTACAAGTGTTTTTTGAGAACACGTGAACTCAATTCTCTTGTACATATACCTAAATTGAAATTGCTTAGTCATAAATTAGGCACATGTTTAGCTCTAATAAAAAAAAAAAAAATTTTTTTTTTTAGCGTTATCCAAAGTGGATTTAATCATTTATTTTCCAATCAGTAGTATATAAAAACTTCTTAGAGTCTGAGTGTTGATAATAAATAATGCAGTGGGTTGCTAAACTACTTGCTGCTAAATATAAAGTGGAATATAAACCATGAGAGCAAAATACAACCAGTGTGCCATCAGTGCATGAACAATGGTATTGGAAGAAAGTGTATATTTCTGTGAAATATTTTAGAGATTCACTGACAAGATTTTTTTGGATCCATTGTCAATAATTTTAATAATAATTATATGTAATGGCCTTTAGGAATGCTCATTTCTGGTTCAAGACAAAATGTGTTTATTGGTCTATGAATGCCTTACTTCGGTCAGTTTGTTTATAATATAATGCATACCTGTAAGTTCACCACCCAACCCAACAACTAAAATAGTAAATTTATCTTTAGTGCTCCTCCAACTCTTGGCGACCCCATGTGTGTCAGAGTAGAACTGTTCTTGGTAGGGTTTTCAACGGCTTATTTTTCTAATGTGGATCACCAATCCGTTCTCCTGAGGTGCCTCTGGGTAGACTCGAACCACCAGACTTTCAGTTAGCAGTGACTATGTTAACTGTTCGCACCATCCAGGGACTCTTCATATCCTCCTATACCTCTGGGTAGACTCGAACCACCAAGGTTTCATTTAGCAGTGACTATGTTAACTGTTCGCACCATCCAGGGACTCCTCACATCCTCCTATACCTCCACCATCATTCTGAATTTTTGGTTTTTTAATTCTCTTGCTATAATTATAATATAGAATTCATAGGGTATTAGAAAATATTTTTAGATGCTGTAGAACTTAATAAAGGGGCCTTAAGTTGTAGATAATCTTTTTGAAAATTGTTTTTTCAGTTGACATTACTAACGCTCCAGGTTGAATGAAATGACAGCCCATTCTATTTTATTATTGAATGGCATTCTATTTTAAGACTATACTACACATTTATCCATTTTTTGTTGTTGGTGTTGTTGCTGATAGATGCTTGTTTTATTTCTAGTTGTCTACTATTATATACAATGCACTTATAAACATTGTTGCATTTGTCTCCTGTTTCCCATAAACAAGAGTTTGTATTTTGTATATATCTACGAATGAAATTGGTCTTGAAATTACTTAAGTGTGTAAACCATTTGTGTTTTACATAAAGTTTGAAATTCTAATTTATACTTACTATCAAAAACAAAAATAATAAATCCATATTTTAATAAATGTACATTCAAATTTAATGAATTTTAACATATTTAAATATTTTTCACACAGATTGCATGAAAGTTCACATCTGCAGACCACATCAGTCAGTGAAGTATATGGTTGTATGTCCAGTTGCTAGCTTCTTGATCTTGGCCTTAGAGTTTTATACATCCTTGATCTTTTATTATTGTAATTAATTTTTGTAGTATTTTTGACCATTTTCATGCTTTTGAGTTCCAATAGAGCCTAAACCTGACTAAACACGATGCCTAAACTTCAATAGCTATAGCTGACAAACTTTTTTTAAGTAAATAGCAATTTGAAGGATGATTTGTGTCAGTTATACAGAATAAAGAAATCCATATACAGTACATTCACAACTAATCAGATAGATTATCGCAAATTGAACAAACCTATATGAAAGTAATAACATATTATTAGCACTTGAGAAGATTCCTCATGCCTCCCCCTAGCTGCTACCCATACTTACTTGTAATGAAACAATTATATTTAAGTGCATTATCCATGAATTATACTGAACAATGAAAAAATAAATCATTTCAATTATTATATAAATTCAATATAATCCCCATTAGAATCCCATCAGTGTGTGCATGTGTGTGTGTTTAATTTACAAGTTGGCTATAGAATTTATATAAAATGATGCAAAAAACAGTAATAGCTCAAAGGGAATTTTAAAAATAATAAAATGAGATGCATCATTCTATGTGATATCAAAAATTTGTATTGATATAATTATAGACCAATGGAAGAGAATACATAATTCAGATGCACACATATGTGTACAATGATGAGTCACATATGTCAGGTGCTTGTATGGGGAGTGATAAAAGGATACACATTTCAGTGAAAGTTGTTGGATCAATTGTATATCCGTGTATATTTTTAAAAAATGAGATGTGGATAATGTCAGTGAAAATGACCAAGTTGATAGCCTCAGATAGCTTCTGTGGAGGGCCTGTTCCTGCACAGAAACAACGACAAAGCAAAAAGTGTTAAAATCAACTTTTTTAGAAATTTAGAAAGTTTTAAAATATTTACAGCAACCAAGCAAATACTGAAATAAGAGAAAACCAGAAAACCAAACCCACTCCCGTCAAGTCGATTGCGACTCATAGCGACCCTATAGGACAGAGTAGAGCTGCACTATAGAGTTTCCGAGGAGCGTCTGGTGGATTCGAACTGCTGACCTCTTGGTTAGCAGCCATAGCACTTAACCACTATGCCACCAGTGTTTCTGAAATAAGAGAAAGGCCACTTAAAAACATCAGGAGAGGGGATGTTACAGAAAACAGTGTGTTAAGAAGGTATAGGATTCGTTCCCTCCACTGAAGCAATGAAAAAAACCAAAAACCAAACCCAATGCCATCGAGTCGACTCCCACTCATAGCGACCCTATAGAACAGAGTAGAACTGCCCCATAGAGTTTCCAAGAAGCGCCTGGAGGCTTCGAACTGCCGACCCTTTGGTTAGCGCCTGGAGGCTTCGAACTGCCGACCCTTTGGTTAGCAGCCGTAGCACTTAACCACTAGGCCACCAGGGTTTCCCTGAAGCAATGAATAAGTGGGAAAAAAACCTGACAGAATAAACATTAAGTGCTTCATGAGAAAAGATGCTGTTGAATTTTGATGAAAAATGGTGGCATTTTTGTTTATTCACCTACTATCCCCCATTCTCCACTTGGCAGCTGCCATGAAGACAGCAGCCCACATTCCTGGTGTGGCTTGCTGGTGCCAGGGTGTGGACAAGACAGATCTTTTTTCTAAAAATGTTGTTGTTGTTTATTTTGACCAATCTGGTAGTTCCAGAGATACTTGCTCTGAGATAGGCCTTGGCTTTATTCCTCTCAGACATGAGTGGCTACCAGGTGGTATCTGTCTGTGAAAAGCCTTAAAGACATATAATGCCATAACCAGCTTAGGTAAGGAATGGAGAACAGGGAAGGAAGCAGACAAACCTGATAGCCTGGAAAAGAAGAGGCTGACGAGGCAGATGCATGGGAGAATAAATTGTAGAGATACTGAATGTACTGAAGGATCAGAGATCCAATGTACATACCCAGGTTGAATGCATGCTCAGACAAGACCTGAGAGGACCCTAGGTTTGAGCCTCTGGCAGATCTTTGGGCTCTGCACAAATGGAGGTGTAGACTAAGGCCCAGTTGTAGGTGGCCTGGCTAAGCATTGAAAGAGTACCTAATTCAGAGTCAATCTTCAATGACCAGGAAAGGGTTTTTAGTTTTCTTTTTCTTCTCTTTTTGACTCCAAAAAAGGTCTCTATCAGGTTACTGGTTGACCACTAAAATAACTGAAGATAGACTTCAGTGACCACACATGGCAAAGAAAACAGTCTATGAAAAATAATAAATACATACAAACAAATAAATAGTTTGGAAATGTCACTAAACAGATGAGCACTAGGTAGGCTGGAGAATCTGCTTTTCAGAGTTAACACATAAAATTCACAAAGCCCAGTGTTTGGTAAAAATACTAGGCATGCCAAGAAACAGGAAGTACAACCAATTCACAGGAAAAAAAAAAATCGGTGAAAGCAGTCCCTGAAGAACCAATGACATAGAATTGCTAGGCAAATCGTTTAAATCTACTGTGTTAAACGTGGTCAAAGACCTAAAGGAAAACAGGAGAATGTCTCAACGAATAGAGAATATCAATAATGACAAAGAAATTATAAAGAAGGCATCAAATAGAAATTAACATCAATCTTTCTCAAACTTTTCCAAAAACTAAAAAGAAGGAATAATTTGTAACTCAATCCATGATGCTATCAGCATCCTGATATTTAGCCAGACAAAGCCATCAGAAAAAAATATTGCATAGAAATATCTATGGAAATCCTCAACAAAATAGTAAAACTCCAATCCAGCAGCATATTAAAAGGACCATATGCCATAACCCTGTGTGCTTTGTCCCACAAGTGCAGCATATATAAAAGTCAATCAGTGTAATGCAACACATTAATAGAACGTAGGGAGAGGGGGATGATCTATCAACTGATGCAGGAAAAAGCGTTTAACAAAAAAACACTCAAAAATCAGGAATAAAAGCGAACTTCCTATTGTGTGAGAGTCAAAAATGGCCTCTGTGTATTAGCCCCAAGTTATTTACTTCTTCAAGTAAGCCGAGGCGTATTATATGGAAAAAAAAAAAAAACTGGCATGAAACTCAAACTTGTACATGTCCAACTGATTTAAAAATAGCCCAAATAAGCAGATTTTTAGCCACTTAGGACCTGCCTGTTTTACATACCCTGCAAAAGTGGACTCAACTTCTGCTAGTCCTGAAAAAAAAAAAAAAAAGATAAATTCCTGTAGTTATAAAGACCCTAGGATGCTGCTGCTTTTAGAGCTCTCTGACCCAGAGACTTATCGCCTGGCTGCAGGAGGATATCGCTTCTCACCCCTGGGAGCTTTCTTGGTCTCTTCTCCTTCTGATGCTACCTGTGACTCTAGCCTCTGGAAGACCTTCTGCTACAGGGACCACCCCCTTGCATGTGACTTTCAATGTGTTGGCCCCATTAAATAGCTTGTTGTGCAATACTGTCATATAGCTCTGAATTTCCTTCACCTCAGTACACTTCCTTAAAATGATAAAGGACAGTTGTGAAAAACCAACACTTAACATTATACTCAATGGTGAAAGACTGAAAGATTTTGCCATAAAATCAGGAACACGGCAAGGATATCTCTTTTCCCTACTTCTATTCAACACTGTGGTCTTTTTGTTCGCCTCTGTGAATGTGAAAACTGGACAATGAAAAAAGAAGGCAGGAGAAGTACTGATGCGTGGAAGTGTGGTGTTGGTGAAGAATATTGAATGTACCATGGATTAACAAAAGAACAAAAAAATCAGTCTTACAATAAAACAGTGAAATGTTCCTTAGGAATGAGGATGGCAAGACTTCATCTTACTTACTTTGGACACATTATCTGCAAAGACCGATCACTAGGAAAAGAAGTCCTGTTAGGTGAAGTAGAAGATCACAAAAATAAAGGAAAACCCTCAAAAAGATGGATTGACCCAATAACCACAACAATGGACTCAAACATACCAACAATCATTAGGATGGCATGGGACCAGGGAAAGTTTCTTTCTCTTATATATTAGGTTACTTTGAGTAGAAGCCAACTAAATAGTAACCGCTCTCAACAACATTCAGCGCAAGACATCAACAACAACACAGCTACAGCTTATCTTCATATAAAACAAAAACCACCACCAGTTGCAGTAGAATCAAACGCAACTCACAGTGACCCGCTGGGTGTCGGAGTAGAACCGGGCTCCGTCAGTAGGCCGCACTGTGTGTCTGTACCATAATTTGTTTCCCATTCGTCTGTTGATGAGCATTTAGGTTGTTTACATCTTTGTGCTGTTGTGAATGGTGCTCCCATGAACATGGTATGCATATGTCTATTCCTGCGACTGCTCTTACTTCTCTTGGGTATATTCCTGAGTGGGATTGCTGGATCTTATGGTATTTCTACTTCTAGCTTTTTAAGGAAGCACCAGATTGTTTTCCAAAGTGATTGTATCATTTTACATTCTCACCAGCAGTGCATGAGAGTCCAATCTCTCCACAACCTCTCCAACATTTTTATTTTGTGGTTTATGGATTGACCAAACCCATCGCCATTGAGTCATTTCTGACTCATAGAGACCCTATAGGACAGAGTAGAACTGCCTTGTGGAGTTTCCAAGGAGCACCTGGTGAATTCCAACTGCCGACCTTTTGGTTAACAGCATTTAACCACTACACCACCAGGGTTTCCTTTTTTTGGATTAGCGCCAGTGTTATTGGGGTGATAAGACATCTCTTTGTTGTTTTAATTTGCATTTCTCTGGTGGCTAATGATCATGAGCATTTCCTCATGTGTACATTAGCCACCTGAATATCTTTTTTGGTGCAGTGTCTGTTTATATGCTTTGCCCATTTTTAATTTTTTTTATTTGTCTTTTTGTAGTTGAGGTGTTGCTGTACTTTGTAGATTTTAATGATTAGACCCTTCCCAGATATGTCATAGTTAAAAATTTCTTCCCAATCTGTAGGTTCTGTTTTTACTCTTTTCATGAGCATAACTGACTTTTAGCAGACCCCAGTTATCTAGTTTCTGATGTTTCTGCATTGTTGGTTATGGTTTGTATTCTGTTTATGTCGTGTATCAGGCCTCCTAGCATTGTCCCTATTTTTTCTTCCGTGATCTTTATCATTTTAGGTTTTATATTTAGGTCTTTGATCATTTTGAGTTAGTTTCTGTGCATGATGTGAGGTATGGGTCCTGTTTCATTTTTTTGCAGACAGATATCCAGTTACGCCAGCACCACTTGTTAAAAAGACTGTCTTTTCCCCCATTTAATGGACTTTGGGCCTTTGTCAACTATCAGCTGCTCATAGGTGCATGGATTTACGTCTGGGTTCTCAATTTTGTTATATTGGTCTACGTGTCTGTTGTACCAGTACCAGGCTGTTTTGACTATCATGGTGGTATAACAGGTTTTAACATCAGGTAGTGTGAGGCCTCCCACTTTGTTCTTCTTCAGTAATTCTTCACTTATTTGGGGCTTCTTCCTTTTCCATATGAAGTTTGTGATTTGTTTCTCCAACATGCTAAAAGTTGTCATTGGAATTTGAATTGAGATTGCATTGTATCTGTAGATCACTTTGGGAAGAACTGACATTTTCATAGTGTTGAGTCTTCCTGTCTATCAGCATGGTATGTTTTTCCACTTATTTAGGTCTCTTTTGATTTCTTGTAATAGTGTCTTGTAGTTTTCTTTGTGTAGGTTTTTTACATCTCTGTTTAAATTTATTCCTAAATACTTTATCTTCTTGAGGGCTATTATAATGGTATTGATTTGGTGATTTCCTCTTGGAAGTTCTCTCTTTTGGTGCAGAGGAATCTGACTGACTTATGTATGTTTATCTTATATCCTGATATTTTGCAAAATCTTCTATTTTAGTTGTAGTAGTTTTCTTGTGGATTTTGGGGGGTTTTCCATGTATAAAACCATATCATCTGCAAATAGGGATACTTTTACTTCTTCGTTACCAATTTGGATGCACTTTATTTCTTTTTCTTGCCTTATTGATCTGGCTAGGGCCTCCAGTACAATGTTGAATATGAGTGGTGACAAAGGGCATCCATGTCTGGTTCCCCTTCTCAAGGGGAATGCTTTAAGACTCTTCATTTAGGATGATGTTGGTTGTTGGCTTTGTATAAATGGCCTTTATTATGTCCAGGAATTTTCCTTCTATTCCTATTTCGCTGAGAGTTTTTATCATGAATGGGTGTTGGACTTTTTAAAATACCTTTTCTGCATCAGTTGATAAGATCATGTGGCTCTTGTCTTTTGTTTTATTTATGTGATGGATTACATTATTGTTTTTCTAATGTTGCACCATCCCTGCATACCTGGTATGAATCCCACGTGGTCATGGTGAATTATTTTTTGATATGTTGTTGAATTCTATTGGCTAGAATTTTGTTGAGGATTTTTGGGTCTATATTCATGAGGGATATTGGTCTGTAATTTTCTTTTTTTTGTGGATCTTTACCTGACTTTTCTATCATGGTTATGTTGGCTTCATAGAATGAGTTTGCGAGTATTTCATCCTTTTCTATGCCTGAAATGCCTTTGGTAGTAATGGTGTTAACTCTTCCCTGAAAGTTTGGTAGAATTCTCCAGTGAAGCCGTCTGGGCCAGGGCTGTTTTGTTGGTGGTGGTTTTTATTTTTTTAATTATCTCTTCAATCTCTTCTTTTGTTGTGGGTTTATTTAATTTTTCTACCTCAGTTTGTGTTAGTTTAGGTAAGTAGTGTGTTCCTAGAAATTTGTCCATTTCTTCTAGATTTTCAAATTTGTTAGAGTACAATTTTTCATAGTATTCTGTTATGATCCTTTTTATTTCCATTGGGTCTGTTGTGATATCACCCATTCCATTTCTTATTTAGGTTATTTGCTTCCTCTCCTGTTTTTTCTTTTGTCAATTTGACCAATGGTTTATTGATTCTGTTGATCTTTTCAAAAAACCATCTTTTAGTATTGTCTACTCTTTCAATTGTTTTCCTATTCTCTATCTCATTCATTTCTGCTCTAACCTTTATTATTTCCTTTCTTCTGGTGCCTGAGGGCTACTTTTGTTTCTCTCTATTTGTTCAAGTTGTAGGGTTAACGTTTTGATTTTGGCACTTTCTTCTTTTTGAATGTGTGCATTTATTGTTGTAAATTGACCTCTAAGCATTGCTTTTGCTGTTTTCCAAAGGTTCTGGTAAGACATGTTTTCATTCTTCATTTAATTCTATGAATTTATTTTTTCCATCCTTGATTTCTTCTATAATCCAGTAGTTTTTAAGCAAGGTGTTGTTCTGTTTCCACGTATTTGATTTTTTTTCCTTGCTGTTTCTGTTATTGATTTCTAATTTTATGTCATTATAATCAGAGGATACTCTTTCTTAAGGTCAGCTGATTAACAATTTTAATTCCATGTACAATCTTAATTCTCCTTTGCCATGTAACTTAACATATTCACAGATTCCAGGGATTGAGACAAGGACACCTTTGGAGAATCTTTTTCCTATCTTCCGTATTGATATTTTGTAAAACCATGTCTGTTCAACAGGCAGACATCAAGGCCAGCTCCTGGCAATACAAAAACCTAATTGATAGTGCCAGGTCACCTCCCAGATGTCAAAAAATATTCTACTTCTTCTTCTAGGATATTTGTACTCAGTTCTCTTCCCTTTGAGTTAATTCATCTCACTGTACTACTATGACTTTTTGTTTAACTGTATCTGTTTACAAACTTCAATAAAATTAAAAATATCTCTAGTGCAGTAAAAAATGTATTAAAATAATTCATTAAACAAGTACAAATTTGCAATGACTATAGTGGCTATTGTGCCAGTCTGCCTCAACAAAGGTCTCCCTTACCCTCTCTGGCCCGGTATTTCCCCAAGCATGAGGTCCTGCATTAGATTGATCCCTCCTAATGGTTTGTCCAAAGGAAGTGAGTCAGACAATGTTCTGTTGTGATCCATAAGTTTTACATTGGCTAATTATTGGAAATAGACCACCAGACCATTTTCCTAGTCTAATCTTTTTAAGGTTTTAACCTTGGGCAGTTACTTAACTTTACTAAGATCCAGTTTCATCAAAAGTCAGTGGGAGCTAAAAATAACATTATCTTCATGAATCTGCTTCGATGAAATCATGCAAATAGACTGTTAGGAACGATATAGCTCACTCAGTAATTTCTCAATAAATATATTTTTTATAATTTTTATTGTGCTTTAAGTGAAAGTTTACAAATCAAATCAGTCTCTCACACAAAAACTTATATACACCTTGCTACATACTCCCAATTGCTATCCGCCTAATGAGACAGCCCGCTCTCTCCCTACACTCTCTCTTTTCGTGTCCATTTCATCAGCTTCTAATCCCCTCCACCCTCTCATTTCCCATCCAGGCAGGAGATGCCAACATAGTCTTAAGTGTCCACCTGATCCAAGAAGCTCACTCCTCACCAGCATCCCTCTCCAACCTATTTTCCAGTCCAATCCATGTCTGAAGAGTTGGTTTCAGGAAAGGTTCCTGTCCTGGGCCAACAGAAGGTCTGGGGGCCATGACCACCAGGGTCCTTCTAATCTCAGTCAGACCATGAAGTCTGGTCTTTCTATGAGAATTTGGGGTCTGCATCCCACTGCTCTCCTGCTCCCTCAGGGGTTCTCTGTTGTATTCCCCGTCAGGGCAGTCATCGGTGGTAGCCGAGCACCATCTAGTTCTTCTGGTCTCAGGATGATGTAGTCACTGGTTCATGTGGCCCTTTCTGTCTCTTGGGCTCGTAATCACCTTGTGTCCTTGGTCTTCTTCATTCTCCTTTGATCCAGGTGGGTTGAGACCAATCGATGCATCTTAGATGGCTGCTTGCTAGCGTTTAAGACCCCAGATGCCACTCTTCGAAGTGGGATACAGAATGTTTTCTTAATAGATTTTATTGTACCAATTGACTTAGATGTCGCCTGAAACCATGGTCCCCAGACCCCTGCCCCTGCTACGCTGGCCTTTGAAGTATTCAGTTTATTCAGGAAACTTCTTTGCTTTTGGTTTAGTCCAATTGTGCTGACCTCCCCTGTATTGTGTGCTGTCTTTCCCTTCACCGAAAATAGTTCCTATTACTATCTAAACCCCTTTCCCGCCCTCCCTCGCTCCCCCCTCTGGTAATGACAAAAGAATGTTTTCTTCTCAGTTTAAACTATTTCTCAAGTTCTTAGGGCACCTTGGTTCCTTCCATCTTTTTGCTATTATAAACAGTGCTGCATAAACATGGGTGTGCATATACCTGTTTGTGTAAAGGCTCTTATTCTTCTAGGATATATTCCAAGGAATGGGATTGCTGGATCCTATGGTAGTTCTATTTCTAGATTTTTAAGGAAGACCCAAATTGATTTCCAAAGTGCCTGTACCATTTTACATTCCCACCAGCAGTGTATAAGTGTTCCAATCTCTCCACAGCCTCTCCAACATTTACTATTTTGTGTTTTTTGGATTAACGCCAGCCTTGTTGGAATGAGATGAAGTCTCATTGTAGTTTCGGTCTGCATTTCTTTAATGGCTGATAATCGTGAACATTTCCTCATGTATCTGTTAGCTACCTGAATGTCTTCTTTAGTAATGTGTCTATTCATATCTTTTGCCCATTTTTAAATTGGGTTATTTGTCTTTTTGTAGTTGAGTTTTTGCAGTATCACGTAGATTTTAGAGATCAGGCGCTGATTGGAAATGTCATAGTTGAAAACTTTTTCCCATTCTGTAAGTAGTCTTTTTACTCTTTTGGTGAAGTCTTTGGATGAGCATAGGTTTTTGATTTTTAGGAGCTCCCAGTTATCTAGTTTTTGTTTTGTATTTTTAATAATGTTTTCTATACTATTTATGCCATGTATTAGGGCTCCGAACAGTGTCCCTATTTTTTCTTCCATGATCTTTACCTTTTTTTTAGATTTTATATTTAGGTGTTTGATACATTTTGAGCTCATTTTTTTGCATGGAGTGAGGTATGGGTCTTGTTTCACTTTTTTGCAGATGAATATCCAGTTATGCCAGCACTATTTGTTAAAAAAAACTGTCTTCTCCCCCCATTTAACTGTTTTGGGGCCTTTGTCAAAAATCAACTGCTCATATGTGGATGGATTTATATCTGGATTCTCAATTCTGTTCCATTGGTCCATGTATCTGTTGTTGTCCCAGTACCAGGCTGTTTTGACTACTGTGGTGGTATAGTAGGTTCTAAAATCAGGGAAAGTAAGGCCTCCCACTTTGTTTTTATTTTTCAGTAATACCTTATTTATCTGGGGCTTCTTTCCCTTCCATATGAAGTTGGTGATTTGTTTCTCCATCTCATCAAGAATGCCGTTAGGATTTGGACCGGAATTGCATTAAATGTATAGATCCCTTTTGGCAGAATAGACATTTTTATAATGTTAAGTCTTCCTATCGATGAGCAAGGTATGTTTTTCCACTTATGTAAGTCTCTTTTGGTTTCTTGCAGAAGTGCTTTGCAGTTTTTTGTATAAGTCTTTTACATCTTTGGTAAGATTTATTCCTAATTATTTTATCTTCTTGGGGGCTACTGTAAATGGCATTGATTTGGTGATTTCCTCTTCAATGTTCTTTTTGTTCGTGTAGAGGAATCCAACTGATTTTTGTATGCTTATCTCGTATCCTGATACTCTGCTGAACTCTTTTATTAGTTTCAGTAGTTTTCTGAAGGATTCCTTAGGGTGTTCTGTGTATAAGATCATGTCACCTGCAAATGGAGATACTTTTACTTCTTCCTTGCCAATCTAGATGCCCTTTATTTCTTTATCTAGCCTAATTTCTCTGGCTAGGACCTCCAACACAATGTTGAGTAAGAGCGGTGATAAAGGGCATCCTTGTCTGGTTCCCAGTCTCAGTGGGAATGCTTTCAGGCTCTCTCCATTTAGGGTGATGTTTGCTGTTGGCTTTATATAAATGCCCTTTATTATGTTGAGAAATTTTCCTTCTATTCCTGTTTTGCTCAAGTTTTTATCATGAATAGGTGTTGGACTTTGTCAAATGCCTTTTCTGCATCAATTGATAAAATCATGTGATTCTTGTCTTTTGTTTTATTTATGTCATGGATTACATTAATTGTTTTTCTAATGTTGAACTATCCCTGCATACCTGGTATGAATCCCACTTGGTCATGGTGAATTATTTTTTTGATATGTTGTTGAATTCTATTGGCGAGAATTTTGTTGAGGATTTTTGTGTCTAAGTTCCTGAGGGATATAGGTCTATAATTTTCTTTTCTTGTGGTGTCTTTACGTGGTTTTGGTATGAGGGATATGGTGGCTTCATAGAATGAGTTTGGTAGTATTCTGTCCTTTCTATGCTCTGAAGTACCTTTAGTAGTAGTGGTGTTAACTCTTCTCTGAAAGTTTGGTAGAACTCTGCAGTGAAGCTGTCCGGACCAGGGCTTTTTTGGGGTGGGGGGGGTTTGATTGCCTTTTCCATCTCTTCTTTTGTTATGGGTCTATTTAGCTGTTCTACCTCTTTTTGTGTTAGTTTAGGTAGGCAGTGTGTTTCTAGGAATTCACCCATTTCTTCTAGGTTTTCACATTTGTCAGAGTAAAATTTTTCACAGAAATCTGATATGATTCTTTTAATTTTAGTTGGGTATGTTGTAATATCGCCCATCCCATTTCTTATTCAGGTTATTTGGTTCCTCTCCTGTTTTTCTTTTGTCAGTTTGGCTAGTGGTTTATCAATTTTGTTAGTTTTTTCAAAGAAAACAGCTTTTGGTCTTGTTAATTCTTTTCATTGTTTTCTATTTCTTTTAGTTCAGCTCTAATTTTTAGTTTTTTTTTTTTTTCTGGTGCCTGTGAGTTTCTTTTGTTGCTCTCTTTCTATTTGTTCAAGTTGTGGGGATAATTCTTTGATTTTGGCCCCTTCTTCGTTTTGGATGTGTGCATTTATTGATATAAATTGACTTCTGAGCATTTCTTTCACTGTATCCCAGCGTTTTTACAGGAAGTGTTTTCATTCTCATTGGAATTTCTTTGTTCCATCCTTAATGCCTTCTATAATCCAGTCTTTTGTTTTGTTCAGTTTCCAAGTGTCTGATTTCTTTTCCCTGCTTTTCCTGTTATTGATTTCCACCTTCATGCCCTTATGGTCAGAGAAGATGCTTTGTAATATTTGAATGTTTTGGATTCTGCTAAGGCTTACTTTATGCCATAATATGTGGTCTTCTAGAGAATGTCCATGTGCACTAGAAAAGAAAGTATACTTGGCTGCTGTCGGGCGGAGTGTTCTGTATATGTCTATGAGGTCAAGTTGGTTGATTGTGGCATTTAGGTCTTCCGTGTCTTTATTGAGCTTCTTTCTGGATGTCCTGTCCTTCACCAAAAGTGGTGTGTTGAAGTCTCCTACTATTATTGTTTTGTCAGAAATTAATAACTCAATAAATATTAACTGTCCTGATTTTTGTTATTGATTCTAATATTATTATTTTCTCTTTTAATTAATTTATTCAGGGTTACCAGAATTTGACTTATATTTCTACTTTCACTTTCTTTTTTCTCATATTATTGACTATATCCATAGGTATATGCCTGTTTGAAAATAAAATTCAAATATCCCTTCATAGATTGGTTTGACAATCCTAGTATGACTATATAATTGTGTGGTTTGTCTATCTAACCACATTGCACATGCAAACAGGATGTGCCTCAAACTACCAGACAACTAAGAATGAGACATGTACAACCACTGGCATCAACCATTTCATGAGTGCTACGGCCATCTGTGATCAAGACATTTACACAATATTGGCAAAGTGAAAGCCACTATTATTATTTCTAGAAAGCAAACAGTAAACAGTAAAACAAATTCTCAAAGCAGATCTGCTTATTCTTCTCCAAACTACTCATATTCTTTCAATATCACTGTACTGGCACATTGTGTTTCTGGTCAAATGTTGTCTTCATGTCACCACTGCCTCTGGCTGCCACCATGTTACCCGGGACACCTGCATGGCTTCCGAGGCTTCTGCTCTGCCCCTGGGCCTCACTGGGCCTTGCTTCACTAATGGAAAGACGCCTGCACAGGATCTCCTGAGCCTCTGCCACTGGGCCCTTTTTGACCTATGCTGCTGCCTCCTACCATGCTACCCAGGCCAGAGTGGTTCTCTGTCTTGCTGCCGTGATACCAAGGCCTACCCTGCATGAGGGAATGTATTGTTCCCACCACGATGCCCAAAGGGGGAAGGAAGCAAATTACACCAGCCACACTCAGGTCTCTGTCCCGCAGGTACAACTGTTGCAGTACTTTAGTAGAAGGCACACCCCTGCACAAAGACACTCAGTTCTCTCTCTATGGACCAGCAAGCCCACCATCCCTGTCTTCACTCTTACAACTCTCTCTTCTTAATATAGGGAGTTCTCAATGCAGGGACCCTGGGTCCAAAGGATGCACTCCACTCTACGGTCTTTTTGATGGTAGTGAGGGGCCCCAGAACCTCTGTGGATTTGGCCCTTATATAAGCCTAACAGAATAGGAACAACAACCAATCTCCTAGTTGGACCACAAAGGGCACAATCCCATTAAGTGAATTTTCAATCCTCTAGTTTTGTAGTAAATCTACTAATACCTTGCAAAATTTTGGCCCAGACAATCATTTTGTGAAATTACAAGACCAGGGCTAGAAAAGCCATATAAAAGTGATTCATTGCACGGCAATAATTCAGCCCATTTTCTTAACCCTTAACCAGTTCATAAGCAGAGCTGTAACAAATCAATTAGTTAATGCTTATTATATTTTGATTATGTAGCACAGCATCGTATAACCTCCCATATTGGAGCTCCTGAGTGGTGCAAACAGTTATACTGTATAATCTCCTGGAGCAGAGCCCCTGGGTGGTACAGTTAACATGTTCAGATGCTAACTGAAAAGACGGAGGTTCAAGTCCACCCAAAGGCACCTTGGAAGAAAGACCTGGTGATCTACTTCTGAAAAATCACCCATTAAAAACTCTACAGAGCACAGTTCCACTCTGACACACACAGGGTTGCCATGAGTCAGACGTAACTCAATGGCAACTGATTTTTACTGTTTTCTGTTGCAAGATAAAGACATTAAAAAAAAAACTCTCAGTACTGTACGTCAGTTCATAAGTCAACATATTCAGCTAAAGCAGAGAAGAAAGGAGATAATGAAATTATACTTATTTGATAGATCTGGTGCTTTATATTTATTCCATACCTGAAACCAAAACCAAACCCATTGTCATCAAGTCTATTCCAACTCATAGAGACCCAATAGGACAGAGTAGAACTGCCCCATGGAGTTTCCAAGGAGCTTCTGGTGAATTTGAACTGCTGGCGTTTTGGTCAGCAGCTGAGCTCTTAACGACTGCACTACCAGGGCTCCTTATTCTATACAGTAGCCCCTAAAAATAATCCTATGGAAGAGGCATTATTATGCCCCTTTTACAGATGATTAAACTGACGCTCAGAGAGGTTATATAACAGGCCCCAAATATATAACTAGAAAGTTTCAAGACTGGAAAAGTTCAATTCGGTCATGGCCTTTTGTTGGGTAAGACATGTCTAGAAGTCCACTCTATTCCCCACATCATTACCAGCTCTTTCTTGACGCATTAGTTATTGTGAAAGTTTAGGTTAACAGGATTGTGGACTAAGTATATTTTCTAGGTATGAGTTAAGTGCTTTATGCATCGTATCTCATTTAATACTAATAATATTATAAGGTAAGCATCATATTCAAAATAATCACATCCTGACTTTAGCATGTTGATAAAACAGGTCATTATCTTCAGAGATCAAATATCCTGAAATTTTAAAATAATCCTGTATGGAGGTGATAAATGAGGAGAGTATGTGGTCATCTGTATTCTTCCGAATGCTTTCCCACGAGCATTTCTGCAGCCTGAAGCTCAGGAATCCCTAAGGCTTTAGCCAGGTGCCTTGTATTTTATACCGGCAACAGAGGCAGTGGTGGGGATCCGAACGGTGATCTGGGAACCAGAGGCTTAGAGTATTCCACACCTCCTGCACGGTGGCTCCTCTGATGCAGGTTAGTGCTACGACTCCTAGACTGAGTGCTTACAACCGGGGACGGTATGCGCTAATGCTTTCACTGTGGCCCACTTAATTTCTGTAATTTTAAAAACTATATCACAATCATACTATTTGGAAAGCACAGAAATTAAAGCACCTGGATTGCACTTGATAACATCATAACTATTCCTTTTATATTCTTCCATATACATTTTTTACAATTTGAAAAATATTGTTTATACGATTAACATGATATCTAAGATTGTTCCAGCTGTTATATTGTGTTCCATGGGAAATTTATTAGTTCTACAATAGTTCAGGATGCACATTGTGGAAAACCTTGCAAAATAAGCCCTTTGTGTTTACAGGGTCTCCTCCCAGCCCTTCTTTTTTAGTCATATTTTAGAATGATATCCACAAGGTATGGCAATGCTTCAAGGGACAAGACTAGCTCTCTGGCTCTCACTCCATATTGCCAAATTGACTAATAAAGGATTTTCACTTTTACCCTGAGATTAATCTTCATTGCATTCCTACTGGTAATGAATATCATAAAGAGACATTGAGTGTATAATGTTTGAATGCATAGAAATTATAAAAATTTCGTTTAAACTATGTATTAATTTCCAGTGAGAAAAAACATCCTTTCATGATTATATTGCACTAATGTATCTTTATCAAATTGTAATTATGAAAATAATATTACAGGTATTTCCCAGTGTAAGACAGGGTTCCATTCTGAAGACTCTGTCATAAGTCAGCTCTGATATAAGTAGAATATCTAATTTTTTAAAAAATATTCATTATTTTTGTCTCCTATTAACAGTATCTTTATAAATCCAATCTTTATTTGTCTTTGGGATTGGCAAGAGAATGATAACATCAACAAATTACGTGCTACAACGTTATATGTAGTACATATTACTAATAATAAGATGTACAAAGATAAAAAAAAGGATAGTCATAGGGCAGTTCGTTGTAACTCAAACATGTCTTAAATCGGGGGCGATCTGTACTAAGCTTTTAGGAAAGTTGAGTCTTAGTTAATACTCTGACTCTAAGGTAAATGGATGCATGTATCTGATTCTATTAAATTCTCTATTCATGAATTTCTCTTTGGGAAAAAGTTTGTGTAGAGATAAAATTTATGTTTGATAACATACTAAATATAAATAATTTAATTAAACATTCTACATGCACTATCTTTTTTCATTTTTACAAAGTAAGACAGTTACCCATTTTAAATACACTAACCTGAGACACACAGTTTATCAGAGAGGTGCCTAACTTCACAGAACTCACAGTTGCTCCAGTGAGCTCCAGCAGATTTCCCAGACTGAGATGCACTAGGAAGAAAAGGCTAGCGATCTACTTCTGAAAAGTCAGCCAAAGTGAACCCGATGGATGGCAATAGTCCGATCAACAACCGATTATGGGAATGGTGCAGGACTGGGCAGCATTTTGCCCGGGGTAGCCGTGTGTTAGGTGACTTAATGGCATCTAACAACAGCGATGTGTTTGAGGGTCCATTCTTCATTTATGCTGTTTGTTTTATTCAAAAAGGTTTTTTTTCTTTATTTATGTTGTCTGTTTTATTCAAAAAGTTTTGTCATTATTAAGATAATAATTGGAACAAAAAACTGGCTGGCAAGCCCAAAATAACTGTGGGGAGTTTACTTTCATGACCAGGATTTTGGACCCATGCTTCCTACTTTTGAGACCAGGGAAAAATAAATTAATCTAACCCTCCAGTCCTTCATCTGCAAATCTGAAACAGTGACAGTTTACCTCATTTAATTGTTGTGACATTCCATGAGGAAATGCACATCCAGGGTTAACATAGGACTTGGGACATTGTTTGCTACAGTTATAAAAATCCTTGTTATGTCTGAGTTACTCCATCTATATCATGCAGATGTGAAGTAAGAGTCATTTTGGCTTGGAATTGTTTTGGATTGAATTGAAGAAATGAACATACTAGTGCCAGGCCAGAATATTGGACAGGTGGGTATGTAACATAGAGTGTACCTTTGAGAAAGGGGAAGCTTTGCTAATTCTGGGAACACCACATTGAGGTAGACATAAAAATGTGACAATGGATCTAAAAGTACTCTGAGCTCTCTGCAATTACCCACTTTATACAACTAGAAAATAAATGGGAATACGTTTTTATCCTCTTTTAAATTGTACAGAAATATTATAGACAACTAGAAGTTTATCTGACCTACATACCCTCTTGTACTTTGGTAGTGTGGAATTACACAGAATTGAATTCACTTGGGAACAACTGCCTTTTTGATGTGAAATACGGATAATATTTTCTCTTTTTACCTGCTATTTTAAAAAATTTTGATTGAATTTTGAGACATTATTGAATTTGTGGCAAGTTTCATGGTATCTATTACAATTCTTATAACACATTGAATATTAAAGGCATGAGAACACATTGTAAAATTAATAATCAAGTAACCTAATAGCCTTCGAATAATTAAATTTACCATGGTCATGAGTGTTTCCTCTATGTTTAAAATAAATTGATAGAAGGTAGACAGACAGAGGACAGACAGAAAAATCTCGAGGAACACAGAAAACATGTCACTTATGCTGAAAAATGAAGACTGATATGTAATGATATTTTTGTTCTTTGGTATGAAATAAGTAACATTACATTCCATGTGAGTTATGGGAAAATACTAATTTTACTTTCAAAATATTTTGGTAGGAAACATCTATGTATGGCCAATAACAATATAATAATGATAATAATCAATAACTTTTTAGAGCTATCTTCTTGTGCATGCATTCTCCAGTGTACTTATATACATTTTATTTTGTAGTTATCAAATAATCCTATAGTAGATACTATTATGTCATCTCATTTTGCACATAATGAAACTGAGGTTTAAGCATATTGCTCAAATTTACCCAACTACTAAACAGTGGCATAGGTATTCAAACTCCAGAAACCTGGCCATTAAATATGTACTTCTATGTTCAGACAACCTTCAGATGAATACAGCTACCAGTTTAAATGTTTATTATTAGACTAGTCATGTAACTTTTCTGAACTTCGTAATTTATACTGATTAAATGTGAAATATACATATATTTCACATTATATGAACTGTTTGTCCAGCGAATAGAATGCCTGATATGATAATATTTTCAAATACAGTTAATTTAAAATAATTTCATCTTAAATTTAAATCTACAGAAGACTTTCAAAATCATATTCATTGAATCTTGGCATCTGAGAAACATTGGAAAGCTGCCCTTAAGCTCAGGGCCTTAGCAGGTGGTTATCAAATCGCCAAAGCAGAGAATGAGCCAGATGGAAACAATTGAAAACAGTGCTCCAGTACAGCTGTCTACCAAAGTCTGAATTTTCCCAGTCTAGAAACAAGGAGAGTGGCTCATAGGAAAGTAAGTGACCTTCCCCAAATATAACACGTATTTGTGAACAAAATATGGACAGGTCTTTAGAGTTCTGACTCCTAGTCTTCATGTTATTTAAGCGACTCGTAACTCGTATGTCTATACCCAGTGTGCCCTGACCCAGGGCCAGCTTAAGTGAATGAACTTTGCATGTCATGACCTCCAGTTCAGCGGCAGCCAGAGACACAGACCTGTCCATCCACCCAATGCAGTGAGAAACGCTAACAAAGAAAATAGATTAGAAAAGGAAAATGTTTCCTTAAAAATAGAGTCATATGAATTTAAAAAGTAATAGGAAAACACAGCTTACCTGAAACTAATAGGAAAGTGAATACATTATTTAAAAAAAAAAAAATCTACAGACACAGACTACTTTACACCTATGTTTTAGTGGCCTTTAAGAACACTGATTATCCCTCTTTTGTTTAAAAAAAAAAATCAGAGACTACAAATTAAAAGATGAACTATAGCAATACATTTTGTGAGTTTAATATGTTTAATATTCATGCATGCAAAGACAGTACAATGTAATATTAAATCAACAATGATCATAGATTCAAACAACTTATATACCAATAACAAGTTGTTTGATCCAAATAACATTGAAATTGTTTAAAATGGTAGCCTATTAATGAAATGCAGAACATTAATATTAAATTATTAATATCATATAAGTATCCCAAATATATGTAATATAAAATGCAAAACTTCAGTCCAAAATAACAAAAATGTCAAATGTATAAAATCAACTGGAGAAGATATTCACAATGCATATAAATAACAAGTTATAAAGATATATAAATTAAATATATAAATTACAAAATACATGGGAAATTCTTTAAATTATTAAGAAAAAGCCAAACAATCTAGAAACCATGAATTAGAGATATTCACAGTTTGCAGAAGAAATCCAAGAGGTCGATGAATAGATTAAAAGAGTTTCTGCCATGTAACTTAAGTGACATGCAATTTAAATTTATTTTCACACTTACATGATTGCTGTTAATTATCGCATCTAACAGTAAAATATGTGGAGGAATTATCACACAAATTGACAGTTGACTGGAGTGTAAAAGGTGGAGATGCAATTATCTTAAACCCAAAATATTCTAGTGAAATATTTACTTGAGAAAATATTGCCACATGCACAAGGATATGGGTTATATTAACAAAAGATTGGAAAGAAGCTAAGTATTCTTAAATAAACATTATATATATATACATCTATATTTATATATATAAATTGCATATATATGATGTAATAAAATTTGGCAGTAGTTAAAAATATATTTAACTGAATATATATTTCACTCAAAATATATATATTTGAGGGAACAAAGCATAAAAGAATGATATGCTCACTATTATAGCATATTTATATCAATTTTGAAAAATGGAACATCTACATATTTTATTGATATGAAAGTCAATGTTGGTATATACTAAGAATCAAAAAATTTTAATATGTATTAAAGGTGTGAAGATCATAGACCATTCACAAAATTTGCAATGTTTTCCAAATAAATTACAGAAAAACTAAAAAAGGATTTACTACACCACAGATTATGAATGAAGTCCAAACATAATACTGTTGGTAATCCTGAATTCACAGCTCTCTTTGACAATTTGAATTTGTGAGCAAAAGACACCACCTACCTAAGTATAATAGGTGAATCCATTTACATGTGCATCCATTCCTACCACCAAAAATACTTAGACGTAAAAGAAACGGAAGTTATAGGTTCTAGTGAAAAGAGGAGCTATTCTGAAAGTGAATGAGTACCTGTATATTTTACCTGTGGGAGATGTTGGCCCTCAGGTTCATTATATGAGAATATCATTTGGATAAGTCATAATCAATGGATTAGTTTTTGTCTTCTACTTTTAGAAGTATAAGATTATTGATGTCCAAATTTATGTGAAAATTGCATGCAATACAAATTATGTTCATTTATGAAATTATTAACTTTTTTGAATGGATAAAACCCAAACACCTGTGCTGTCAAGTCAATTCTGACCCTATAGGACAGAGTAGACCTGCCTCATTGAGTTTCCAAGGAGTGGTGGTGAGTTTGAACTGCCAACCTTTTGGTTAGCTGCCGAAAGCTTAACCACTGTGCCACCAGGGCTCCCTTAGAATGGATATATTATATATTAAATTAAAATCAGCAGCATTGTTTGAGAACATAATACATAAAAGTTTAAATGTTGAGGGGGTTCTAAACTTAATGAGATGTAGGCACCATGATCAGGAAAGCAAGTCATGATAATATAAATGATATGGCGATGGGTACAGTAGTATCTGTGGTGGCTGAAAGCCTAGTGTGTTTAGAGCACAGGCTGCATGTAAGTGTGGAATAGAGAATTTTTGCTTTTGTTTTTTCCCCATCAAACTTAGTTTTATCAGTTGTAATTTATTTGTCTTGATATTGAAGAAAATCATGTGAGAATCCATTAAGCAAATATCTAAAACACATGCAAAAGTAATAACTATAGGCATATCACCTCAATACCTACTAAAGTGCATAAATCTGAATTTCCTTCAATATAGAAATACCCAAAGTGTAAAGAACTCGGATTGCATAAGTAATATTTCTTAACACCATGAGTAAATTACGTGTGGCATACTGACAAATTATTAAAAAACAATAGAGGTGTAAGTTGTACTACTGTACATGTATGTTATCTAATTTTGTGTGAATAAAAAATAATGTATAGTAACAGCAGAGATGGATAGTACTATGCTATGGCAAAAATCTTGTTTGTAAGTGAAAGATTAAAGTAGCAATTAGCCCTCCAAGTCTGAGATTTCCCAAGTCATTTGATCAAGTTTTCATAAAGATATGTACAAGCTTCCTTTAAAAAAAAAAAAAAAAATTTTTTTTTTTTTTTCCTTTTAAACAAATCTTATTTCTGCATCATTTTACATCTTTCAGGCACCAGTAGAGCCATGGTCAATGCAAACGGCACCACAGGAATAAACTTCATTCTTCTAGGGCCTTTAACCACACACAGATCCACCTATTCCTGTTTGCCATGGTGCTTATGATCTTCATCACCTCACTGATGGGCAACACCCTTATGATCATTCTCATTCATGTGGACCCTCAACTCCACATGCCCATGTACTTCCTGCTTAGCCAGCTTTCTTTCATGGACATGCCGCTGGTCTCCACCATCGTTCCCAAAATGGCAGCCAACTACCTGATGGACACTAGGTCTATCTCTCCCACTGGCTGTGGAGTCCAGATCTTCCTGCTTCTCACTCTGGGAGGGAGTGAATGCTTCCTCTTAACGGCCATGTCCTATGACCGCTATGTGGCCATATGTCACCCACTGTGCTACCCCATTCTCATGAGTCAGAAGCTCTGTTTACTCGTGACGTCAGGTTCCTGGCTCCTGGGAGGGATCGATGGGCTGATGCAGGCTGGTGCCACTTTGAGCTTCCCTTACTGTCACTCACGGGAAATCAATCACTTTTTCTGTGAAGCAGCATCACTGGTACGCCTTGCCTGTGCTGACACCACGATTTTTGAGTTTTTCATGTATGTCTGCTGCATTCTGATGCTCTTGATCCCTTTGTCTCTCATTTTGGCCTCATACAGCCTTATCCTGGCTGCAGTGCTCTGCATGCGGTCAGCTGGAGCTGGGAAAAAAGCCTTTAAGACCTGCTCCTCTCACCTGGTGGTTGTGGGACTCTTCTATGGCACCATCATGTTCATCTACATGAGGCCCAAATCTAACGATTCAGAGGACCATGATAAGGTGGTCTCAGTGTTTTATACCGTCTTCACACCTGTCTTGAACCCCCTTATATACAGTGTGAGAAATAAAGAAGTCAAGGGTGCCTTGAGGAGGTGGCTGGAGAGACATTTTATGTGATATCAATGCTGAGCATAATTTGCCAAAAGGGCAGCAACCAAACTGGATACAGGTTACATTTCTAAAATATTGTTTTGCTATTTTGTTCATCCCATTTAAATTCTTCTTTTTGTGTTATCAAGTTATTTTGCTCTTACTTTGCCAATCTGGCTCCATTGTTCCTATGTGATTGTTTTTATATATGGTAAACTAATTAAAAATTATATTTGTCCTCCTGTTATAATTTGCAATGGTGTTTTTGCTCTGAAATTAGGGCTCTGGCAATAAGTATGAGTGACTGAGTTTCTAAATAGCATATGATAAGTGTATAATTTGTATTTTTTGATAAATAATGGAAATCATTAATTTTGATGGGGATAATACCTTTTGAAAACTAAATGTAGATCCTAAATCACATAATGAAGATAAAATAAATTCAAATGAAATAAGGACCCAATGTGACCATCAAACATAAAATACGTAAGAAGACATCAAGAAATATTTGCAAAATGTTGCTGTGGGAAGATTTGTTAAAGAAACTTCCAGACAGAATATAAAAATGCTAATTGGCTTTTCATGACCTATGTTAAAACATAAGAGTAGAGAGATGAGCTGAAGAAAAAAATATATTGTGTACAAAGGAGTCAGTACACAGTGGATTCAAAAATAAAACTTTCTTTCAGCAAAGAAGTCTCAAATTAAGAAAGGGCCTCAGGCCAAAGATCCAACACAAGTTGTGACTCTAAAATCATTTATTAAGGCTTCAGGACGATTTAAGACACTGTACAAAAAAAAAAAAAAAACCTTAAATAAACATCCAAAGAGACAAAAGACCTTCTATAAATCTTGAGAGTCTTGTAGATTCTCTTTAGTTAAAAATATATATGACTACTAAAATGTTTCAGGGCACTGTAGTGCAGCAGAGTCACAGGAAACCCAAGGTTGGTAGTTGTGGGTTTTGTCTAATGGAGTAAATTCCAGTAAGATTCATGGAAAACTCACAATGTTTGCAAGCATGTTTTTCTGACAGAAATATCACTAGTTTGGTCTAAGGAGTAAGCTGATTGAGGTGACTACTCAGTTTTCTCATGGTAGAGCAAGGGTGACTCAGAAAGCAGAGGCAAAAATCATGTAGAATAATTCCCAGAGAATCACACTGAATCTTAGTTAAGGAGCTGGCAACAATTTCTACCAGAATTTTAGAATTGCAAGTGACTGTATGCTACCCCATTCCCTATTTTAAGAAATGTCTTAAGAGTAATTGTGTTGGTGCAATTATATAATCCCCATGCTGTGACAAAGAGAGAAACCAAGACTTCTAGTGCACATCCCCAGCTGAGAGCCCGGCCAAATTCAAAGCCATTTTTTTTCAGTCCTTGGTGGCACATCATGCAAGTGTATCTTTCACCTCCCAGTTGAGCCACTTCCACTGATGAAGCGTGGAGTAGAGATGAGCTGTCCCTGATGAAACCTGCTGAAATTGCAAATTCATTTGCAAAATAAATAATTGTTGTTTTAAACTGCTGTGCTTTGTGGATACACACACACACACACACACACACATACACACATATACACACACTGGAATAGTGCTCAGGTGAATATATGTGTTATCTAAAACCCATAATAAAGATATGAACTACATTTGAATAAAAGGGGTTATAATTCTCTTTCCCTATTTCATATAATCTGGAACCATTGTTCTGAAAATAATATTATTATCTGTTTAGAATTATTTTATATTACAGAGAAGTCTTACCACTTCGGCTTTGATTAAAGTTTTAAGATGTTCTAGAAGTGAAAAATCAAAAACAATGTGGTTGAGGAAAACCACTTAGATTTTTCTGTGAGAGGGCCAGGGGTTGCCGTCTGGGATCAGTCAACTAAGAACATGTACCTTGGGTAAGTTAGCTTCTCTGATATACAGCTATTCTGTCTATAAAAACAGCATTCCTAAAATTAAAAATATATGTATTATCAAGATTAATTTAAGTTAGTAATGTGAAAATAACATGACAGAGACTTCAGTGCCTGGAAACATGGCAGATGAGGTATCATAACCAACACACAGAGCTAGTTGAATAGATAGATAGACAGACTTGGAAAGAGATTATAGGCATGTGGATCTAAGTTTTTCTTTCATGCATTAAAGAACTGCATATATATACCACAGACACACACATACACAAATAAAAACAGTAATTAGAAAAATAAGGCAGAAGGAAGTAGCTTCTTTACCAGAATATTAGTCAAAGGAAATAAAAAAACAATGCTGTATCAACTTTCATGGCTCTGTGTTTCATGGACAACAGGAGATAAACTACAAGGCCCCTAAAGGTGAGGATTCAGAAGAACTCTGAATAAACCAGGGAATGTAAGGGACAACACAATTCTGTCTGAGTTAGCTAGAAATTAACCTCCCAGCTCCTCAAGTAGGTCCAGGAAATCTGCAGAAAATTCTTTCTCAGTGAATGGCACCAAGTAGAGTGGCTGAGAACTCGGTCAAGAACTTGTAGGTCACATAAAAAGCCCATAATTGTCTGCTGGAGAGAGAGGTCCCATGGAGCAGCATTGCGGCACTAGACATGGGAGTGAAGAAGTATTCTTGGACATCCAGCCCAATAGGTTTTCAGATGACTCCAGCCAGTATCTGATTGCAACTTCAAAATGGACATTCTAGCAGAGAACCAACCCACTCAACCCAGAATCCTGGGGAGATAATAACTTATTGTTTTAAACTGCCAAGTTTTGTGGTGTTTTGTTAGACAGCAATAGCTGTGAAGATATGAGTTAAAATATATAATACCTTTTATTGTTTGAGTAGATGAAGTTGTAATAAAATTAGTTTTTGATTAAGTGTATGGTACATTGTCCTAGATTATCACTAAACATAAAGAAGTAAAGTGCATATTGTCTTAAATGACACAAAGAAATCGTGAAATGCAAAAAAATAATCAATCCAAAGAAGACAGGAATGAGATGAAGGGGGGACACAGAGAAGATAAGTAACTAAAAATCACTACATTGAATAATATAAAGTTTTTTTTAATTTAAAATAAAAAAACTAATAAGCTGAAAAACATAAGTTTTTCAGCAAATGTAAATAGACTAAATATTCCGAGCAAAGAATCTAGACTGGAGAAAACCTTTTCGTATTTTAATTGTTGTTGTTAGGTTCCTTCATGTGGGTTCCTACTCAGAGCGACCCTATGTGCGTCATAATGAAACACTGCCCCATTTTGCCCCAACCTAACTATCATTTCTATGTTTGAGCCCATTATTGCGGCCACTGTGTTAATCCCTCATTTTTGCTGACCCTCTACTTCACCAAGCATGATGTCCTTCTCCAGGGACTGGTTCCTCCTTATAATATGTCCAAATTACATGGGACGAAATCTCGCCATCCTCGCTTCTAAGGAGCATTCTTGCTGTACTTCTTCCAAGACAAATTTGACCATTCTTTTGACAGTCCATTTTATATTCAATATTTCCTACCAACACCGTGATTCTAAGGCATCGATTCTTCTTTGGTCTTCCTTACTCGTTGTCCATCTTTCACATGCAGAAGTGGCAAAAGGCAACTGAAAATACAATGGCTTGGGTCAGGTGCACCTTAGTCCTCAAAGCGACATTTTTGCTTTTTAACACTTTAAAGAGGGCTTTTGCAGCCAATTTGCCAAATGCAATACATCCTTTGATTTTTTGACCGCTGCTTCCACTGGAGTTAATTGTAGATCAAAGTAAAATTAAATCCTTGACAACGTCAGTATTTTCTCCATTTATCACGATGTTGGTTACTGGTCCAGTTTTGAGGATTTTTGTTTTCTTTATTTTGAGGTGTAATTCATACTGAAGGCTGACGTCTTTGATCTTCATCAGCAAGTGCTTCAAGTCCTCTCTACTTTCAACAGGCAAGGCTGTGTGTTCTGCATATTGCAGGTTGTTAATGAGTTTTTCTCTAATCCTGATGCTGCCTTCTTCATATAGTCCATCTCAGATCATTTGCTCAGCATACAAATTGAATAAGTATGGTGAAAGGATACAATCCTGATGCACATCTTTTCTGACTTCAAACTAAGCAGTGTCCCATTGTTGTGTTCCAGTTACTGCCTCTTGGTCTATGTAGAGAATCCGCATGAGCAAAATTAAGTGTCCTGGAATTCCCACTCTTTGCAATGTTATCCAAAATTTGTTATGATCTACTCAGTCAAATGCCTTTGAATAGTCAATAATTAACACAGAAAGATCTTTCTGTTCCACAGTCAGCCCCTGGCCTTGTTCTGACTGATGATATTGAGCTTTTCCTTTGTCTCTTTCCATAGATGTAGTCGTTTTGACTTCTGTGTATTCCATCTGGCGAGGGCCATGTGCATAGTTGCCGTTTATGTTGGTGAAAAAAAGGTATTTGCAATGAAGAAGTCATTGGTCTCGCAAAACTCTATCATTCAATCTCCGGCATTGTTTCTATCACCAAGGCCATATTTTCCAACTACCAATTGTTCTTCTTTGTTTCCAACTTTCACATTCTAATCACCAGTAATTACCAATGCATCCTGATTGCACATTCAATCAATTTCAGACTACAGAAACTGAAAAAAATCTTCAATTTCTTCAACTTTGTTCTTAGTGGTTGCTGCGTAAATTTGAATGATAGTCATATTAACTGGTCTTCCTTATAGGCCTATGGATATTATCCTATCACTGACAGCACTGTACTTCAGGATAGACCTCGAATTGTTCTTTTTGACCATAAATGTAACACCATTCCTCTTCAAGTTGTCATTTCTGGCGTAGTAGGCTATGTGTTGTCCGATTCAAAATGGCCAATACCAGTCCATTTCAGCTCACTAATGCCTAGGATATCGATGCTTATGTGTTCCATTTCGTTTTTGAAGATTTCCAATTTTCCTAGATTCATACTTGGTATATTTCAGGTTCCAAGCATTAGTGGTATTTTCAATTGCCTCATATGCATGTGAAAGATGGACAATGAATAAGGAAGACTGAAGAAGAATAGATGCTTTTGAATTGTGGTGTTGGCAAAGAATATTTAATATACCAAAAGAACAAACAAATCTGTCTTGGAAGTAGTACGGCCAGAATGCTCCTTAGAAGCCAGGATGGTGATACTGCATCTTACATACTTTGGCCATGTTGTCAGAAGAGATCAGTCCCTGGAGAAGGACATCATGCCTGGTAAAGTACACGGTCAGCTTAAAAGAGGAAGACCCTCAATGAGATGGATTGACACAGTGTCTGCAACAACGGGCTCAAGCATAACAACGATTGTAAGTATGGCACGGGGCCGGACAGTGTTTCTTTCTGTGGTACATAGGATCGCTATGAGTCGGAAGCGACTCCACTGCACCTAATAACAACAACAATAAACATCTTTCTGGTATTCTCAGCTTTTAGCCAAGATCCACCGGACATCAGCAATTATATCCCTCCTTCCGTGTCATTTTCTTTATTTTTTTTCTTTCAAATCAGGCTTTTTCTATTTTAATATTTATTTAACCACAACTTATTTTTAAAAAAGAAAAGAAAAGAAAGGGAACATATATCTGTGTACCCAAAGCCTAGTACACAGAGCACATATTTCTTGTAGATCAGAGTCATTATACATGGTTGTCTGCCCAATGGATCAGAATCAAGTCATACAGAAATACAGCTGTATATGGCTTCAGTATGTCATATCTTCTTTGACAAGGCAAGTGATGGAACTTACCATTGTGCCAGTTGGGTAGTGCTCACATAGTTCATCTGAAGAGTTAGTGTTTCTTACTCTTTGGTCTGCCATCCCAATGATCCAGATCTTTCTTCATTATAATACCCTGATTCCATTATTCTTTGAAATCCTTCCACTGGCTATATACTTACATATTCAAATTTATCTCTCTAGGTTTATAGTCTCAGTCTTCCTCAATACATTTAATCAATTAATATACAAAAACAGAACCACCGTGGCCAGAAGTAGAACTGAAGTTAATGTAACAGTGGTTAAGAATTTCAACCTAGGTTTACATTCCTACCCATTACTATCCACAGGACTCTGGATGTGATAATAGCACCTACTTCATGGGGTTAATACGGGCATGGAATGAGCAATGTACGAAAAGTACTTGGTACTGTTCCTGACAGTGCACAATAAATGTTGTAATTATAATTAACAATGCACATGTTATAATTGTTATTATGTGATAGCAATGATGGAAATAACAGTAATTCCCAAATGTTATCAGGTAGATATTTTGATTTTTCTCTCTTTTTTTTTAATTATGCTTTAGATGAAGGTTTACAGAGCAAATTAATATCTCATTAGGCAATAAATACACATACTGTTTTGTGACATTGGTTGCCAACCCTACACCATGTCAACATTCTACCCTTGTCAACCTTGGGTTCCCCATTATCAGCTTTCCTGTTCCCTCCAGCCTTCTCATCCTTGCCCCTGGGTTGGTGTGCCCATTTAGTCTTGATTTGTTTTACGGGTCTGTCTAAATTTTGGCTGAAGGGTGAACCTTCGGAGTGACTTCAGTACTGATTTAAAAGGACACTTAGGGGCCATACTCTCGAGGTTTCTCCAGTCTCTGTCAGACCAGTAAGTATGGTCTTTTTTTGTAAGTTATAGTTTTGTTCTGCATTTTTCTCCAGTTCTGTCCTGGACCCTCTATTGTGATCCTTGTCAGAGCAGTCGTTGGTGGTAGCTGGGCACCATCTAGTTATGCTGGACTCAGTCTGGTGGAGGCTGTGGTAGTTGCGGCCCATTAGTTTCCACATCCTTTTCTGAATCGGCTTGAATTTCTGGCAGTTTCCTGTTGATGTACTGCTGCAGCCATTTTTTAATTATCTTCAGCAAAATTTTACTTGAGTGAAATTTTAAGGAGGCATATTTAAATATAAAGACAAAGAATATATGAAATTTAAAAGGTCAAAAAGATACGTAAGACAAATATTAATTAAAAGGAAATATGGTTTAGCTATAAAATATTAAACAAAGCAGATTTTAAGAAAAAAATCTCTAGATATGAAGATGCTCACACACACCATATAAGACAGGCTTTATTTTTTTTTGGATTATTAGCTTGGAGTCCTGGTGGTGCAGTGGTTAAAAGCTGACACTTATCAGAAGGTTGGCAGTTCAAATCCACCAGCTGCTCCTTGAAAACCCTACAAGGCAGTTCTGCTTCGCCCTATAGGGTTGCTATGAGTTGTAATTGACTCAACATGATTGGTTTTTATTTTTTCATATTAGCCAGCATGTTTTGTAATGCTCCTTGGTTTTCAGATACTTTCACTGACTTTATTTGACTCTATACCAAGGAGAACTACATTTCCCAAGATCCTTTGCCAGCATATTTCTTGTAGGAAATCACAATGTAAGACTGTCAGAAGATTAGAAAGGCTATAGGACAGAAGTCAGCAAATTTCTCCTTCTCTCTTTCTCCACTTCAACTATAGTTCCTGGAAGTAACCGTGGCTCGCCATGATTTCACTTTGAATAAATAGCCACTCTCTTCATGGTTTCAAATATTGTCTGCTGGTCCTCACCTTGGTTCTGGGTTCTGCATGAGGGCCCCACCCATGGGGTCCTGGAAGCCATCTTGTCCTGCTGTTTGACAGTTTTCTGGGTGTTGGGAGCAACATACTGATGGGAGTCTCTAAGTTGATTCAGCTTCCCTTGTTTGGTTCCTTGATTCCTTCATCTCCTATTGAAGTACTTATCTGAATTCTGTTCTCTCTTTTGAAATAGCTAGTGATCTCTCTCCTGATAACTGATTTTTAGATGAGGAAATTAGGCTTAGAAAACTTAAGTTTTTGAAAGAGACAACCTACTGGAGACATTTTCTTCTCATGATGATGGAAGAAACAATAGAGAAATATGAAAATATAATATCGCTGAAACTCTAGGCTTGGAAGTGGTATACAGACACTTTCAGCCACATGCTATTGAGCAAAGTTTATCAAATCACTAGGTTAACGCGTGATGGAGTGAAGAAGTGTGCTCCTCATGTGATCAGCAGAAGGCAGTAAATACTTGTCAAATGATAGTCTCTTTATCACAGACTCCAAACACCATGGGCAGAAAGTTAGTTGAAAAAACTCTTTAGCAACCATAAGAGTATATTCCACAATTATCATGGCAGATAGGAAACCCTGGTGGCGTAGTGGTTAAGTGCTATGGCTGTTAACCAAAAGGTTGGCAGTTCGAGTCCACCAGGCGCTCCTTGGAAACTCTATGGGGCAGTTGTACTCTGTCCTATAGGGTCGCTATGAGGCAGAATCGACTCAACAGCAGTGGGTTTTTTGGGGTTTTGCATCATGGCAGATAAGGCAATATGAATCTTTTAAAAAGCATATCTCAGAGAGAAGATCCAGGGGCTATGCTATCAAAAAAATGAATGTGAAAACTACTCCAAGGAGGCAGAAAAGTGGCCTTATCAGTGACTATTCCTCATCAGAAATATAGTGGGCCTTTAAATGTCTGCCTAATGGAATTTCAGAATTTCTGGGGACCCACGATTCCTGTGGATATCTCATTCTTTCTTTCCTAATACCAGTGTTTATTTCCGTTATCCTGTCCCTGTCCAACCAAGACATGCTGGATATTTGGATAACTGGGAAATTTAGATAATTCACAGGTCATCAGATAAAAGATGGACTTTATTGGTGACTGCTTATCACCAAGAGATCCTGGGCTTTGAGCTTATTCCATGACTGAACGGGACATTTGGTTGTCTCCTTTGGAGAGGAGTTGGGACCCAGAAGGGTGAACTACTTGATTAGGAATGTTGGTTAATCATCTGATCTTCATCCTTCCTGGCTCAAGTTTAGATTGCACTTCCCTTTTCTCTGAAGTTAGGTGTGGACTGTGAAACATTAGTGCAAGTGGCATGCATAACCCATGGCAAGAATTAAGAGCCAGCGAGTGAAATTCCATGTTCTTTACGTCTCGGAAACTATGGGGCAGTTCTACTCTGTCCTATAGGGTCGCTATGAGTCGGAATCGACTCGACGGCACTGGGTTTTGGGTTTTACACCTTCCATAAATTGCTGTTGCTTCACAATGAGGGAAGCACCATCAGCCTGTTCCCTGAGGGAGGACAAATCCCAAGATAACGTGCAGCGTGATCCAGAAATCCACTATTGTGGTTTTATGATAGAGATTTTTTTTTTAATCACTGGTGTTATACTACAGCATAAACTAGAATATTATAACTAATTGCCCACATTCTAGACAAAAATTCATGTTTGTGATTCCACTCATCTAAAATTAACAAAATCTTGTCATTCCAGTGAGAAATTTGGGAATGTAGCTAAGAACACAGAGGGTAAAATTTCAGTGTTGAAGGGGAATTAGATTTGTGTATAAGTGGTAAAGACCAATGTTAAAATAATTTGGTAGTTTTTAAAATTTTTTTCTAACAAAATAAGACATAGACTCTGAAGTAACCCAATCTTCAAAAATACTGATATAGGATAGATGGAAATTACATAGGGGAATACAAAATAAATTCTTTTGTTCTTCTCATATTTTATAGAATAATCTCAGAAATTATACTTTTCACTAAGATTTCTGCCATTTTATTTTCATATCAAAAATATTTGAAAGGTAAAAATAAATATATCCTTCCAGCTTTCAAAAATAATCACTGAGTGTATCACAATAAACTGTTCTCTTAATTTGTTTTATTTCTGGGAGTATGCAATAAAATTGCCAAGGAAAACAATAAGGCATCAGCCAATATACTGGATTATGCAATGCTGAGTATATTCCTCAGCCTCCCTCAGAGGATGCACATGACCCCTTCCCTCACGAAAGTTGTTCTCACTTGTAAATTGCTTTCACAGAAAAACAAACAAATATTTCTAATGCTAAGAAAACGTGGCTGTAGGCATCAGATGATAGTGGGTAAAAAAAAAAAAAAGTGGGTAGAGCATCAAAAATCAGAAAAAAAGTATTTCCTTTTTATTAGATGAAATAAATTTCTAAATGTTCACCATCACTACTCATTTTTCTTTTGGTATCTGGAGACCATAAACATCACTATTCATGGCACCATGACCTGCACGGTGACTAATAAATGATAAGTGTTTGATAACCTAATTGTTGACCTAAATAATATGTAAATTGATGGCTATATTTTCTTTTTTTATGTAGCATAAAGTAAGTTCCCTAAAACCCGTTGCCATCGAGTGGGTTCTGACTCCGACCAACCCTATAGGACAGAGTAGAACTGCGCCATAGGGTTTCCAAGGAGTACCTGGTGGATTTGAACTGCTAACCTTTTGGTTTGCAGCTGTAGCTCTTAACCGCTATGTTACCAGGGTTTCCAAAGTGAATCCACGGTCTTATATCAAAACTTGCTACTACATTCTGTAAATTGTATTTCCAGGCTTGGAGTGGATAAGAAAAGAAATTATAAACAAGAAATTTAAACATGGACTCATTGAGAAAAAATGTGTATATATATATATGTATATATATATATAGTCCAATCGAATTATTTGCAAGGGAAAAAGAATTAATATTTTGTTATAAAAGCTATGATTGGCAATAAATTTACTTTAAGTGAAATCATAATAGCAAGATATAAAATTGTTCTAAATTGAAATTTTTAAGCTTATTTTAAAAATCATAAACAGAGTGAGGGTAATGGGGAAGTTATGGTATATGGAAGCTTTTCAGAAGTAAATATTTAGCAAATGTGTATGGATAACAATTCTTTTTTTTAATATTAAGTATTCTTTTTATTGTGCTTTAAGTGAAAGTTTATAATTCTAGTAAGTTTCTCATACAAAAACTTATACAGACATGGTTAAGGTGATCCTAGTTGCTCTCCCTACAATGTGACAGCACTCTCCTTCTTTCTCCCCTGTGTATTTCCTGTGTCCATTCATCCAGTTCCTGTCCCCCTCTGCCTTCTCATCTCGCCTCCAGAGAGGCTTTACCCACACAGTCACAATGTGTCTACTTGAGCTAAGAAGCACAATCCTCACCAGTTTCATTTTATGTCTTATAGACCAGTCTAATCTTTGTCTGCAGAAGTGGCTTCGGAATGGTTTTAGTTTTGGGCTAACAGAGAGTCCAAGGGCCATGACCTCTGGAGTCCTTCCAGTGTTCAGTCAGACCATTTAGCCTGGTCTCTTTTACTAGAATTTGAGGTCTGCATTCCACTTTTCTCCTGCTCCATCAGAGATTCTCTGTTGTGTTCCCTTAGAGTGCAGTCATTGGTGGTAACCGGGCACCATCTAGTTCTTCCAGTCTCAGGCTGTTAGAGTCTCTGGTTTAAGTGGCACTTTCTGTCTCTTGGGCTCATATTTCCTTGAGTCCTTGGTGTTCTTCATTCTCCTTTGCTCCAGGCGGATTGAGATCAATTGATGCATCTTACATGGCCGCTTGCTAACTTTCAAGACCCCAGACACCACTCATCAAAGTGGGATGTGGAATACTTTCTTAATACGATTTGTTACGTCAGTTGACCTAGATGTCCCCTGAACCATGGTCCCCAGACCCCTACCCTTGCTACTCTGTCCCTCGAAGTGTTTCGTTGTATTCAGGAAACTGCTTAGCTTTTGGATTAGTCCAGTTGTGCTGACTTCCCCTGTATTGTGTGTTGTCCTTCCCTTCACCTAAAATGATTCTTGTCTACTCCGTAATTAGTGAATATCCCTCTTCCTCCTTCCCCATTCTCGTAATCATCAAAGAATGTTTTCTTCTGTGTTTAAACCTTTTCCTGAGTTCTTATAATAGTGGTCTCAAGCAATATTTGTCCTGCGACTGACTAATTTCAATCAGCATAATGCCTTCCAGATTCCTACATGTTATGAGATGTTTCATGGATTCATTGTTTTTCTCTATTGTTGCATCGTATTCCATTGTGTGAATATACCATAATTTGTTTATCCATTTATCCACTGGTGGGCACCTTGATTGTTTCCATCTCTTTGCTATTGTAACAGTGCTGCAGTGAACATGGGTGTGCATATATCTATTCTTGTAGGGCTCTTATTTCTCTACACTATATTCCAAGGAGTGGGATTGCTGGATCGTATGGTACTCCTATCTTTTTAAGGAAACGCCAAATCGATTTCCTAAGTGGTTGTGCCATTTTACATTCCCACCAGCAGTGTATAAGTGTTCCAGTCTCTCCACAACCTCTCCAACATTTATTATTTTGTGTTTTTTAGATTAGAGCCAGCTTCGTTGTGGTAAGATGGTATCTGATTGTAGTTTTGATTTGCATTTCTCTAAAGGCTATTGATCATGAGCGTTTCCTAACGTAGCTGTTAGCTGCCTGAACGTCTTATTTGGTGAAGTTTCTGTTCATACCCTTTGCCCATTTTTTAATTGGTTTATTTGTCTTTTTGTTGTTGAAGTTTGGAAGTATCTTGTAGATTTTAAAGATTTAGACACTGATCGGATTTGTTGTAGCCAATTTTTTTTCCCAGTCTATAGGTAGTCTTTTTACTCTTTTGGTGAGGCCTTTGGATGAGGATAAGTGTTTCATTTTTAGAAGCTCCCAGTTATCGACTTTACCTTCCAGTGTTTGTGCATTGCTGGCAATGTTTTGTATACTGTTTATGCTATGTTTGAGGGCTACTAGAGTTCTTCCTATTTTTTCTTCCATGATCTTTATCATTTTAGATTTTATATTTAGGTCTTTGATCCATTTTGAGTTAGTTTTTCTGCATGGTGTGAGAGGTATGGGTCTTGTTTCATTTTTTTGCAGATGGGTATCCAGTTATTCCAGCACCATTTGTTAAAGAGACTGTCTTTTCTCCATTTAATGGACTTTGGGCCTTTGTTAAATACAAGCTGCTCATACGTGGATGAATTTATGTCTGAATTCTCAATTCTGTTCCATTGGTCTATGTACCTGCTGTTGTGCCAGTACCAGGCTGTTTTGACTACCCTGGTGTTGTAATATGTACTAAAATCAGGTAGTGTGAGGCCTCCCACTTTGTTCTAATTTTTCAGTACTGTTTTACTTATTTAGGGCCTCTTCCCTTTCCATATGAACTTGGTGATTTGTTTCTCCATCTCATTAAAAAATGCCATTAGGGTTTGGATCAGGCTTGCATTTATCTATAGATTGCTTGGAGTAGAATAAACATTTTCACAATCTTGAGTCTTCCCATTGAAGAACAAGGTATGTTTTTTCGCTTACGTAGGTCTCTTTCGGTTTCTTGCAGTAGTGTCTCATAGTTTTCTTTGTATAGGTCTTTTATGTCTCTGGTTAGATATGTTCCTAAGTATTTAATCTTCTTGGGGCTATTGTAAATGGTATTCATTTCATGATTTCCTCTTCGACTTTCTCTTTGCTCATATAGAGGAATCCAACTGGTTTTTGCATGTTTATCTTGTATCCTGATACTTTGCTGAAATCTTCTATTAGTTCCAGTAGTTTTCTTGTGGATTCTTTAGGGTTTTCCGTGTATAAAATCATATCATCTGCAAATAGAGATAGTTTATTTCTTCCTTACCAATTTGGATGCTTTTTTTTTTTTTTTTCTTTCCCTAGACTAATTGCTCTGGCTAGGACCTCCAGAACAATGTTGAATAAAAGTGATGATAAAGGGCATCCTTGTCTGGTTCCCGTTCTCAAGGGGAATGATTTCAGACTCACTCCATTTAGGGTGCTGTTGGCTGTTGGCTTTACATAAATGTCCTTTATTATGTGGAGGAATTTTCCTTCTACTCCTATTTTGCTGAGAGTCTTTATCATGAATGGATGTTGGACTTTGTCAAATGCCTTTTCTGCATCAACCCATAAGACCATGTGGTTCTTGTCTTTTATTTATATGATGGATTACATTGATTGTTTTTCAAATGTTAAACCATCGCAGCATACCTCGTATGAATCCTACTTGGTCAAGGTGAATTACTTTTTCAATATGTTGTTGTCTAGAATTTTGCTGAGGGTTTTTGTGTCTAAGTTCATGGGGAATATTGGTCTGTAATTTTCTTTTTTTGTGGTGTCTTCACCTGGATTTGTTATGACGGTTATGCTGGCTTCATAGAATGAGATTGGGAGTATTCCATCCTTTTGTATGTTCTGAAATACCTTTAGTAGTAGTGGTGTTAACACTTCTCTGAAAGTTTGGTAGAATTCTCCAGTGAAGTCATCAGGGCCAGGGCTTTAATTTATTGGGAATTTTTAATTATCTTTTCAATTTCTTCTTTTGTTATAGGTTTATTTAGCTGTTCTACATCTGTTTGTGTTAGATTAGGTAGGTAGTGTGTTTCTAGAAATTTATCCAATTCTTCTAGGTTTTCAAATTTGTTGGAGTACAATTTTTCATAATATTCTGTTATGATTCTTTTAATTTCAGTTGGGTCTGTTGTAATATTGCCGATCTCATTTCTTATTCGGGTTATTTGCTTTCTCTCCTATTTTTCTTTTGTCCATTTGGCCAATGGTTTATCGATTTTGTTGATCTTTTCATAGAACCAGCTGTTGGTCTTGTTAACTCTTTCAATTGTTTTTCTTTTCTCTATTTCATTTAATTCTGCTCTAATTTTTATTATTTTGTTTCTACTGGTACCCTAGGACTTCTTTTGCTGCTTTCTTTCTATTTCTTTGAGTTGTAGGGATAATTCTTTGATTTTGGCCTTTCCTTCTTTTGGATGTGTGCATTTATTGCTATAAATTGACCTCTGAGCACTGTTTTGCTGTGTCCCACAGGTCCTGGTAGGAAGTGTTTTCATTCTCATTTGATTCTACGAATTTCTTTATTCCACCCTTAATTTCTTCTATAACCCAGTAGTATTTCAGCAAGGTGTTGTTCAGTTCCTGTGCGTTTGTTTTTTTTTTTCACTTGCTTTATGTTATTGGCTTCTACTTTTACGGCTTTATAGTCAGAAAAGATGCTTTGAAATATTTTGATGTTTTGGATTCTGTTAAGACTTGCTTTATGACCTAATATGTGGTCTATTCTGGAGAACGTTCCATGTGCATTGGAAAAGAAAATATGCTTGTCTGCCGTTGGGTGGGGTGTTCTGTATGTGCCTATGAGATCAAGTTGGTTGATTGCGGCATTTAGACTTTCACTGTCTTTATTTAGCTTCTTTCTGGATGTTCTGTCCTTCACCAAAAGTAGTGTGTTGGAGCCTCCTACTATTATTGTAGAGCTGCCCATCTCTATTTTCAGTGCTTTTAGAGTTCATTTTATGTATTTTGGAGCCCTGTCATTGGCTGCACAAAAGGGTCCTTCCTTATCCTTTGTGGTAGATTTTACTTTAAAGTCTATTTTGTTAGAAATTAATATTGCCACTCTTCTTTTTTTGGTTGTTGTTTGTTTGGTATCTCTTTTCCATCCTTTGAGTTTTAGTTTGTTTGTATCTTTATGTCTAAGGTATGTCTCTTGTAGGCAACATATAGGCAGATCTTGTTTTTTTAATCCGTTCTGCCACTCTCTGTCTCTTTATTGGTGCATTTAGTACATTTACATTCAGCGTAATTATGTCTAGGTATGAGTTTAGTGCTGTCATTTTGATGCCTTTTTTTTGGTTGTTGACAGTTTCTTTTTTCCACTGAATTTTCTGTGCTGAGTAATTTCTCTTTATGTATTATCTTTTCCTCTTTTCCAGTGTTGTTGCTTTTGTTTTTGCTGTCTTCATGTTTTTCTTTTTTATTATTATTTTGATGTGCAGGATTGTTATTTTCCTTTGTGATTACCTTGATAAATTTACCCCTATTTTCATACTCCATATGAAAGATCTATGACTATATCTTTTAGTTCTTCTTTTTTGAGTTAATGTTGTCATCTTTTACTTCATGATGTCTGTTTCCCTGTTCTGAGCATTTTAGCTTTGATTTAGTTTTGTGATTTCTCTGTCTTGAATGATATCTGGTTTCCCTGTCCTCTGTTCTTGTCTTGGATTGTTATCTGATGTTATTGAGTTTCTAACTGGAGGATTTCCTTTAGAATTTCTTGTAATTTTGGTTTGGTTTTGGCAATGTCCCTCAACTTCTGTTTATCTGGAAATGCCATAATTCACCTTCATATCTGAGACAGTTTTGCTGGATATATAATTCTCGGCTGGCAATTCTTTTCCCTTTAAGTCTTTATATATATCCTCCCATTGCCTTTTTGCCTGCATGGTTTCTGCTGAGTAGTCCGAGATTAGTCTTACTGACTGTCCTTCACAGGTGACTTTTTGTTTATCCCTAGCTGCTCTTAAAATTCTCTTTATCTTTGGTTTTGGCAAGATTGACTATAATATGTCTTGATATCTTTCTCTTGAGATCTACCTTCTGTGGGGTTAGATGAGCATCTTGGAAAGATATCTCGTCTTTCATGATATCTGGGAGGTTTTCTGCCAACAAATTTTCCACAATTTTCTCTGTATTTTCTGTTTTTCCTCCCTGTTCTGGTACTCTGATTACTTGTAGGCTATTTCTCTTGATAGAGTCCCACATGATTCTTAGGGTTTCTTCATTTCTTAAAATTCTTTTATCTGATTTTTCTTTGAATATATTGGTGCCAAGTATTTTATTTTCAGTCTCACTAATTCTGACTTCACTTTCCTGAATTCTGCTCCTTTGACTTTCTACTGAGTTGTCTAATTCTGAAATTTTATTGTTGATCTTCTGAGTTTCTGACTGCTCTCTCTCTAAGGATTCTTGAAGCCTATTAAATTTTTCGTTATTCTCTTGAATAACCTTCTTAATTCCCTCAACTGCTTTATCTGTGTGTTCCTTGGCTTGTTCTGCATTTTGCCTGAGCTCTTTTTTTTCTTTCCTGATATCTTGAAGAGTTCTGTATATTTTTATTTTGTATTCTATCTCTGGTAATTCTAGGAATATATCTTCATCTGGAAGATTCCTCAATTCTTTGCTTTGGAAGCTTGCTGACATGATCTTCGTCTGCTTCTTTATGTGATTTGATATTGACTGTTGTCTCTGTATGTTTGCATACTGTGTCCTAGCTTCTTGCTTTGTTTTGTTTTGAAATACTTAATAGGCTGCTCAAATTAGTTGGTTTGATTAATGGAGCCTTTGAAGCTCTAACGTCCTGTCACCAGATGGCTAGAGCTGTTATCAGATATTGAGCCTAGAAGTCCATTCAGTTTTCTTGTAAGGATTCAGCTCATATTTCCAGGTAGTTAGTCACCAAGTGTGTGGTGTAGGCTCTCACCTACTGTCTTTGAGGAACAGTGGCGATTGGTGTATGCACAGGTCTCTTGTTGCATCAGGTGGTCACACTCTGAGCAAGGTAGGGGGTTGACAACCTTTCCCTGAGTGTTTGTGAGGAAGACATGTCCCTGTTCTCTAGAGTGCACAAGTGGGTGGGCTCTGCAGCCATACCATTGACACCCGATACTTTTAACTGTAAGGACTGGGAGACACCACTTATCCTTGTACCCCTGACATGGGTGGCTAGGTGGTGCAGGTGGAGCCACCAGTCCTCAGGCCCCTGATTTGGGTAGGTGAGGACCCTGCTTATTAGAGCAGTGTCAAGCATCAAGAACCCACCTCGCCACTGCACAGCTGAAACCGTTAAAGTCAGACCTTAGGCCACACACCCTTGCACTGTAACAAGAACCCAGCTCCTGAAATGGGCCACACAGTTCTATGCAGGGGTGAAAGCCATTCAAAGTCTATGGTCCACTTGTGCCTGGACAGGAGCTGCTTCTGCCCTGAGTTTCCAGCTTAGAGGAGCCATCAGATTATTTTTTCCCTGTTTGTTAATTTGCTCCTTCTCCAATGGCTCTGGTTGCATGCCAGGACCTATCTCAGGCCCAGGGAAATCGAATGTCACTGAAGCCAGCTGGGGGGCCTGGGACAGAGGGTGAGGGATCAGATAAATGGGAGAGAGTTCTTTTGAAAGGGGAGGTATTTGATCTGTGCAGTGAATTAAATGCTAGCACTTATGCAGAGAGCGCTGTTCTTCTCTGATTCTGGAGGCATGAGTAGACTCTGTGCCACTGGCTCTCTGTGGCTATGGAAACCGTGTACAGAAAGCTACTGCCAGCCCTTCTGCAGTCACACCAGCAGATCAGGGATGAGGGGCGCTGGTTCCCACTGAGTTAGGTCCGGCAACTTCTTGCCGCTTCTGAACAGCATCTCCCTCCCTCTGTTGCTAAGTCGAATTTCTTAACTTTGCCTTTGATGTTCAGGGCTCCTAGCTTGTCATATATCTAATCAATTTACTTGTTTTTTCAGGTCTTTGTTGTAAGAGGGACTATCAGAAGCATCTGACTACTCCACTATCTTGGCCCTGCCTGCATCTGATGCATTCTTGTCTAGCTATATTTGATAGATACTTTTCTAGGTTAGAACATAAGTTTTCCTCATGCTTTCAAAGTAGACATTATGTTCTCATGCCTGACTGATGGAAATTCACAGTCATGGGAATTCTTTCCTTTTTTTTTTTTGATTCAAAAAATCCTCTTATAAAATGTAATGAAGAAAAGTATGTAAAATTGTTTATTTGCATTTTATGAATTCCTAACTTGGATTATTTCTAGCATAAATATAAATATTGAAAACAACTGCAAATTTATCATCACAAAGTTTCACAATCCATATTTGTAACAATGGTTGAGGGCACCTGCTTTCCCTTGGACCATTTCTATTACTATTTTTAAGTCTTCCAATAGCTGATAAACCATTTGGAAAAATGATGAATTCCAGCTGCCATTTTAATTTAAATTTATTTTTTAATGAAATTAGACAAATTTCCATGAATATATTAGTGCCTTCTTATCTTCTACTGGACTCTCCTGACATATATTTTGCTCATTTTTATACTTTTATGTTGATTTGAGGAGTGCTATAGGAAACCCTGGTGGCATAGTGGTTAAGAGCTATGACTGCCAGTCAAAAGGTCGGCAGTTTGAATCCACCAGGTGCTCCTTGGAAACCCTATGGGGCAGTTCCACTCTGTCAAAATTGACTCAATGACTTGGTTTATATGTATCATAAAGACAGGAAAGAAAGAAGAGACCAAAATGGATGTCAAAAGAGACTTTGAAACTTTCTCTAAAATATCCGGTAGCTAAAGGGAATAGAAGAAATTAAGAAGTAGAAGAGCTGAACAGAAGATTCAAAGGGCAGCTTGAAAGACAAAATAAAATATTATAATGAACTGTGCAAAGATCTGGAGCTAGAAAATCAAAAGGGAAGAAAACTCTCAGTATTTCTCAAGCCAAAAGAACTGAAGAAAAATTCAAGCTGCAAGTTGCAATATCGAAGGATTCTATGGGCAAAATATTGAACAGCTCAGGAAACATCGAGAGAAAGATGGAAGGAATACGCAGAGTCATTATACCAAAACTAATTGGCCAATGTTCAACATTTCAGGATGTAGCATATGATCAAGATCCAATGGTACTGCAGGAAGAAGTCCATGCTATGCTGAAAGGCATGGCAAAAAACAAGGGTCCAGGAACTGATAGAATACCAATTGAGATGTTTCAACAAACAAATGCAGCACTGGAAGTGCTCACTTGTCTATGCCAAGAAATTTGGAAGAGAGCTACCTGGCCAGCCAACTGGAAGAGAGCCAATATATATGCCTATTCCCAAGAAAGGAGGTCCAATCAAATGCAGAAATTCTTGAACAATATCATTAATATCACATACAAGCAAAATTTTGCTAAAGATCATTCAAAAGTGGCTGTAGCAGTGTATTGACAGGGAACTGCCAGAAGTTCAAGATGAATTCAGGAGAGGATATGGAATGAGGGATATCATTGCTGATGTCAGATGGATCCTGGCTGAAAGCAGAGAATACCAGAAAGATGTTTACCTGTGTTTTATTGACTATGCAAAGACATTCGACTGTGTGGATCATAACCAATTACGGATAACATAGCAAAGAATGGGAATTTAGAGCACTTAATTTTGCTCATGAGAAACTTGGACATAGATCAAGAGGCAATCGTTCCAACAGAACAAGGGGATACTTCATGGTTTAAAGTTAAGAAAGATGTGCATCAGGTTTGTATCTTTTCACCATACTTATTCAATCTGTACGCTGACCAAGTAACCTGAGAAGCCAGACTGTATAGAAGAATTTGGCATCAGGATTAGAGGAAGACTCATTAACAACCTGTGATATGCAGATGACAAGACCATGCTTACTGAAAGTGAAGAGGACTTGAAGTACTTAGTGATAAAGGTCAAAAACCACAGCCTTCATTATAGATTACACCTCAACATAAAGAAAACAGAAATCCTCACAACCAGACCACTAAGAAACGTCATGATAAAAGGAGAAAATATTGAACTTGTCAAGGATTTCATTTTACTTGGAGTGACAATCAAAGCAGCATTCAAGAAATCAAATGACGTGTTACTTTAGGCAAATCTGCTGCAAAAGACTTCCTTAAAGTGTTAAAAAGCAAAGATGTCACTTTAAGGACCACGGAGTGCCTGATCCAAGCCATGGTGTTTTCAACTGCCTTATATGTGTGTGAAAGCCGGACAAGGAGTAAGGAAGATCAAAGAAGAGTTGGTGCCTTTGAATAATGGTTTTAGTGAAGAATATTTAATGTACCGTGGACTGCCAAAAGGAGAAAAAAAATCTGTCTTGGAAGAAGTACAGCAAGAATATCCTACTGAGCAGTTACATCTCTCTTATAGGGTTGCTGTAAGTTGGAATCAACTCAATAACAATGGGTTTCATTTGGTTTAAGTGGAGTTCAAGGAAAAAATGTTTTATATAAATATCACCAAATACATTTCCTAAATCTAAACTGATAATTTATATTTAGGAAATGTATAAATTTTGTTGCATTTTTTATTTATGAGAAAATAAAATTTGTAACTCTTCAGGGTTATACTTTATCTATATTAATGGGGTGCCAATTATACTTTCTGAGCATTCTTTTTAGTTCATATGATTTTTCAGTTGAGTCTAATAGTGTTTCAGGTTGATTATATCATACGTAAATACCATTCGTTTTTGCTAGCTTTTCAAAGGTAAGATATTTTTGGTTCCAGTGTTGTTTGCCATGATATCCAGGTCTACAATTTCCAAGAAAAATGTTGAGTATTTGATCCTTAATGTTTGATTGTAACATTGATGGAAAACATTAACAGTGTTTTATTTTCCATTTAAACTATGTATGCATTTTATCATATTACAGATTTTTTTCTGCCTCTTCTAGACTATCAAAAAAAAAATTAGTATGTTTGTATTTAGTGTTCTATGGGAATTTGCATTATTTTTTACCAAAAATGTTTATCCCCCACTGATGTGATGTCAGGGTTTTTCTCTAATTTGGAGTCATCATTGACTTCTCTCTTTCTCTAACATCTTATATACAACACATTCTGTTGGTTGTATCTTCAGAATAGATTCCATATCTGCCCACTTCTAAATTACTCCCTTGCCAACACCCTGGGCCTGGCTGCCATTACAGCTTGCTCAGACACTGCAAGGGCCTCCTAACTGCTCTCCCAACCTTCAATTTTTCCCTCTAGAGTCTAATCAGACAACAACCAGGGGGAAGTTCTTAAAACATTACTCAGGTGACATGTCTCTCTGATCAAATCTTTTCAAAGATTTTAAATAAATCCAAGTCCTTTAGGCTGCCATGATAGTCTTTTGGACATATCTCTCACCTCACTACAGAGCACCCCTCTCTCCCTTGATTTCTGTTGTGCATCCTCCTTGTTTTGTTTCATTGCCTCCAGGCCTTTGGACTGGGGTTGGTTCTCTCTCCTAGCATTTTTTTCTTTTTTTTGCATATTTTCCTGTTGGTTGTCTCTCCCCTTTCTTTCAGATCTCTGCTCAGATACCACTCTTAAGAAAGGACTTTGCTGACCAACTAATTTAACCTATAAATTAACATTCTACTTCAATGCCTTGCTCATTTTGTAAGCATTAGCATTACTTTGAATTTTACTGTATCTCTATTTGTATATGCATTTTTTGTGTATTTCTACATTGGAATGTAAGTTTCTGATGGGCAGAGATTTGTCTGATGGTACCTGAAACAGCAGTTGACAAACAATATGCACTTACTTAATATTTTTTAATGAATGGATTATTGTACTGGTCCTATTGTAGGGCCATCTCAGGAATTTTGTAATTACAAATATATGTTTAAAATACAGTATCTTTTTTATCAACTGACAGCATTCATTTTCTGGGATTTGATTTATGGTATTAAATAATATGCATAAGTGAGGCTTGTCCAACTTTATATTTTTGTTCTTTTTATCAAATGTTTCAGTGATAATGCCATAAATATTCATGATATATTGATAACAATTAAGTAGCAACTACAATATACCAAGCAGTGTTCTACACATTTTGTTTATAATAAGTCACTTAACTTTCACAGGGAGTCCCTAGTTGCACTAAAAAAAAAAAAATAATAATAATAATAAATTTTTTTTTTTTTTTTTTTTTTTTTTTGCTGTTAACCAAAATATTTGTGGCTTCAGTCTGCCCAGAGGCACCTCAGAAGAAAGACCTAGTGATCTACCTCCAAAAGGTCACAGCAATTGAAAGCCCTACAGAGTATGGGTTTGCCATGAGATGAAATCAGTTGGATGGCAACTAGTTAATCCTCACAACATCAAAACCTATTACTTCTATTGAATCTGTTACTGTTGTTACTGCCATTGTACAGATGACAAAGTTGAGGCTCAGAGAGGTTAAGTAACTTGTTCTTGGTCATGCAACTAGAATTCGTATGATTATTATTAATCACACGGTTTTGTTCTATTTTATATTCTCCATTGTCTAAACAGAAGCATCGCAAAAGGGGGGCAGAGGAGGGCAGATGCCCCAGGGTCCAAGTCCAAGGGTGCAGCAGACAAGGTACAGAATACTTTTAGGCACCACAAATATGAAAGCCAGACAAGAGGGGGAAAACATTTCTGCTGACTCATCAACATCTATTCATCTTGAAATTTGGGATAGGGAAAGGCTGAACTTAGAGATTGCCCCTGGAAACTCCTTACCCTCACTATGCCCTGTGTCTGCAATATATTACAAAGTATAAGAATTGCAAGTTTCTTGCTATTTTGATAAAAGTAACATAAAAATTATATGACAGTGATTTGCTTTGGATTTTAATGGTTCAGTAGCTTTCTAGTTTAGGTATTTTCTATTCAGTGTTTTTTTTGTATTTTATTGATTATATTTTGTTAATGTATATCTGTGAACAGACTTACACGCGTGTATATGAACACACACATGCATGCACACACTCCTACACTCATGAACACACGTATCCACTCAAGGATTTCACGGATAAAATTATAATATTGACATGAAGGTAGATCTCAATAATTCTTGAGATATAGAAAGTTAATGGTTAAGAAGACTAAATTCCACCAATACTGTTTATATATTCTATGCAAATCTAATAAAAATCACAACAAAATTTGTAAAGAAAATGACAAACTAATTCTAAAACTTACGTAGGTATGTAAAGGCCCAATAGTAGCTAGAGTAGTACTAAAAAATAAGTAACAGCCCCTACCAGATACCTGACATTTTGTAAGAAATGAACAGTGCTGTGTCCTTACTTAAACAGACTTCTCATTTGACTAAATCGTTTATGTCATTGTTTAATTTCTATCTCTATGCTTACAACTACCAAATTTATATCTCCAAATAGAATCTCTTCCCTGAAATCTATGGTTGAATATCAACTTCCAAGTTAATCTCTCCATGAGGATATATGTTAAGTATTCAAAGTTGACGTATTTGAAGTTTAAAGGTTGATTAGGCTCTCCAAGATATTTTCCTGCTCAATCTTCATCCTATCAATAAATGATGCCTTTATTCAACCAAAGCTTTAGTAGCATCCCTGACTCCACTGTTCTCTCAAAGAATGCATTGTTCGGCATTTGCTCATTGTCTTCAGGATTTTGCTACTTTTGCTATTTTCCATACTTGATGGTTCAAGTCATCATACTTACTCACCTGTACTTTTGTAATATCTGTCTAAATGGTCTTACTGTGCCCATCTTTGTACCATAAAGCACATGGAATAATCCATTTAAAGTATGTTAGATTTTATTACGGTTCTATTCAATTTTACAAAAACCTGAGTTGAATGGAAAGCTTTTAAAACTAAACTCAAGGCCCATCTCCACCTGGCCTCCATTATTGTATGCTCCTCAATTCCTATTACATCACTGGGCTCTTTCATTGTATTACAGCTATATTTTGCTGAGGTTTCTTCTTTGGATACTAACTCATCTCTTATTTCAGGGCTTTAGCCAGTTCATTTGCTTTGAGCAGTCTGCTTCTAGAAATGATAGAGAGACTTCATCCCTGAACCAGTTACTATCTTGTCCTTTACCCTACTTTTTTAATTTTTCTTCAGAGAGCAAGGCACCATCTAACTATATATGTAATTATGTGTATCTATTTCTGTTTACTACTAGAAAAAGAATTGATGCATGCAAACTCCAGTGTTGATGAAGAATATTGAATATACCATAGACTCCCAATAGAATGAATGTTTACTCATGCAGTCTTAGAAGAAATACAACCAAAATGTACCTTAGAAATTAGGACGGTGTTTTAGTCATCTAATGCTGGTATATCAGAAATACCACAGGAGGATGGCTTTAACAAAGAAAAATTTATTCTGTCACTGTCTAGTAGGCTACAAGTCCAAATTCAGGTCGTCGGCTCCAGGGGAAGGCTTTCTCTCTCTGTCTGCTCTGGAGGAATGCCCTTGTCATCAATCTTCCCTTGGTCTGGGAGCATCTCAGTGCAGGAATCTCAGACCCAAAGGACATGCTCTGCTCCAGCACTCCTTTCTTGGTGGTATGAGGCCTCCATGTCTCTCTTCTCACTTCTCTCTTTTGTATCTCAAAAGAGATTCACTTAAGACACTACCTGATCTTATAGATTTCATCAACATAACTTCTGCTAATACATTTTATTACATCATAGTGATAGGGCGTACAACACTTAGCGAAACCACATCAGATCGTAAAATGATAGGCAATCATAGAATCGGACAAGGGAATCATGACCTAGGCAAGTTTACAGATATTTTGGGGGGGACACAATTCAATCCATGACAGCTGGTGAGACTTCAAATTCCTTACTTTGGACATGTCATCAGGAAAAACCAATTGCTAGGAAAAGGTACCATGTTTGGTAAAGTAGAGAGCCAACCAAAATGGGAGAAACCCTCAGTGAGACGGATTAACCCAATAGCTGCAACAATGGACTCAAAATACCAAAGATCATGAAGATGTTACAGGACATGGCAATCTTTCATTTTATTATGCAAAAAGGCACCGTAACTCGGAACCAACTTGATGGCAGCTAACAACAACTAGAATGCATATACTTTGACATCCTGCTTTGGTATCTGAAAAAAATATTTGTGTCCAGAAAGTATTTCTTGGATGAGTGAATGCAACTTGTGTAGATTAGATTATTAGTCACCAAATATTGACATTATTCCCCTGCTTGCCCTCCCCCACACAGACCTACACTGTCTCCATGGGAGGAGTATATTTCCTGACCCATTGACACTAGTCTTGGCCATGGTACTTGGTTAATGGAATGTGGATATGAGTGTGAGTGTGGTGTTTCCCAGCCTAGTCTGTAAGAGACTTCTCCTCTGAAAGCTTGAAGTTCTACCATGAGATGAACTTGCCTAAAGTGTCTGCCGCCCCTTCAACTTGTCCAAGGAAATTAAGAGATGCATGGAAACAACCTGAACTCAAAACCTAGCTGATCTGTAGAGTTGCATGAACTACTTTTTATTACATGTCACTAAGATTTTGTGGTTGTCTTTTATGCATCATTATTGTAGTAAAATTCTGACTAATATCCCAACCCAGTGCCTTCGAGTCAATTCCATGACTAATATAGGAAGATGATATGGAAGCCAAATACAGACCTAATGGTATATGAAGTATATGATTAATTCACTATACCTAGAAACAAGGGAAAGGGTTATTCTTGGTGCATCCTGAGTAGCGGGGTATTTCTCATCTCTTCCACATCAGGATTTGCCATATGACTTGCTGGGCAAATGGAATATGAATGAAGTGAAAGATTCCACATTCAAACAGAAGAATTAAGTGCCATTTACCTGGTTCCATCCATATTCCTATGCATTTGCCATGATAGTGACTAACATAAGAGCTGCTAACCAGAAATGAAATAGGAAAGATGATAATACAGAGCAGATTTGCACTTGACTCAAACCCAAGAGGTATTATAAATGAGAAATATCCCCACATTTTAAGTCAATGGAACTTGTGGATTGTCAATCAACTAGGATAGAGTTCAAGCCCAGTTCCAAGGATATAACCCAACCATTTCACCAATAACAGTAATCCCATTTGTCGTGATTATTTCTGGAGCATGAATTAAACCAGATGTTGTCTAATTAGGTCAACTGTTTATTTATTCTAGAAGGGGTTCATGCACCTGTAATTATTATACAAGTTTGAACTCAGGTTTTTTTTAACCCAGTTAACACAAATTTTAACTGATTTAGTGATAATGCAAAAAAAGTGCTGCTGCTGATGATAATGGTGATGATATACACCCGTCCCAACCCATATGTATTTTATATAATTAATACTGACAGGAGCTTGGGTGAAATTTTGACTTGCTATACAAGCATGACTAGAAACCAGTGAGATATCACAGGGTGTCTCCTATGAACAATAGGCATATTGGTTTTGACAGACCCTAAACCAAAGATGTCCCTATAATAGCTGACTTGAATATCATATTTTTAATACCATTAGGTGACCATTTATATATTTTTATAACTGGTCCTTATTAATGGTAAGATAAACGGGACATTAATAGATTTGAATATCAGTGTAACAACAGAGAACTGCAAAAAATTCAAGCCAGATTCAGAAGAGGGAGTGGAACCAGGGATATCATTGCTGATGTCAGATGGATCCTGGCTGAAAGCAGAGAATACCCAGAAGGATGTTTACTTGTGTTTTACTGGCTATGCAAAGGCATTCGACTATGTGTGGATCATAACAAATTATGGATAACATTGTGAAGAATGGGAATTCCAGAACACATAATTGTGTTATCAGGAATCTGTACATGGATCAAGAGACAATTGTTCAGACAGAACATGGGGAGACTGAGTAGTTTACCGTGAAGAAAGGTGAATGTCAGGGTTGTGTCCTTTCACCATACCTATTCAATCTCTATGCTGAGCAAATAATCTGAGGAACTGGACTGTATGAAGAAGAATGAGGTATCAGAATTGGAGGAAGACTCATTACAGCCTGCATTATGCAGATGACACAATCTTGCTTGCTGAAAGTGAAGAGGATCTGAAGCATTTACTGAGGAAAATCAAAGACTAGAGCCTTCATTATGGATTACACTTCAACACAAAAAAAACAAAAATCCTCACAACTGGACCAACAAGCCAAACCACGATAAACAGAGAAAAGATTGAAGTTGTCAAGGATTTCATTTTACTTGGATCCACAATCAATACCATAGCAGCAGCAATCAAGAAATCAAAAGATGCTATTTCCAGAGGCAGAGCCAAGGTGGCAGAATAGACAGGCGCTTCCAGCGAGCTCTCTTTAAAACAAACACCTGAAAAAAACAAGTGAAACAAGTATATTTATGACAAGCTAGGAGCCCTGAGTATCAAAGGCAAGCTTAGTAAAAGAACTGAGGGGCAGGGGGAGGAAGAGATGGTTCAGAAGTGGAGAGGAGTTACCAGACCTGAATCATGGGGAGCCCTTAGGCCCCATTCCCAGGAGCTGCAGTGGCGGGTTGGTACTAGTGTTCAGCCACAGTTTCCTCAGGGAGAAGCAGCCAGCCATACAGCCTACTCAGACCTCTGGAACCAGAGAAGAAGGGCCCTCTCAGCAAAAGCTAATTACCTGCATATATTTTCACTGCACCCCCCACTCTGCCCCCCCCACCCCCCCTACTCCCAAGATGGCTTCAGTGGCTGACTTCCCTGGGCCTGAGATAGGTCCTGTTGAGAGCCTAGACCTATCCTCATGGGCTTTGAGAAGGAATAAATTTGCAATTGGGGAAAAACATAATTTACCAGCTCCATTAACTGGGGAAGCTCAGGACAGAAGCAGCTCCTGATCAGACATAAACGGTCTGTGGACTTTGACAAACTTTCCCCCTCTGCATGGACCTGTCTGGGCCTATTTCAGGAGAATAGGCTCCTGTTGGCAAACACCACTATTTCAGCTGTGTGGTGGAGAGGTGGGGTGTTTGATGTTTGACATTGCTTTGCCTATTAAACAGGGTCCTCACCTACCCATATCAGGGGCCTAAAGACAGATGGCTCCACTCAGGTCACCAGCCACCAATACTATCTCTCTATGTAACTGGTACTTCTCAGTCCTTACAACCAAAAATATTGGGTGCCCATGGTCCGTCTGAAGAACCCACCCAACTGTACACTCTAGGGAATAGGGGCACACTTTCCTCAGAGACACTTGGGGGATGATTCTCAGCCCCCTGCCTTGTTCAGAGTATGACCATCTGCTACAACCAGATACAGGTACCTGCACCAATCACCTCTGCCCCTCTAAGGGTGTGGGACACAGCCTGCACCACACACTTGATGATCAGCTACCTAGACACCTGAGCTGAATTCATACAAGAAAACTGAATGCACTCCTAGACTGATCTACCTGAGAACAGCTCTAACCATCTGGTGAGAGGACATCTGAGCTCCAAAAGTGAAAATAATCAAGTTAGCTCACTCAAGCAACCATCTGGGCATATCAAAACAAAACAAAGCAAGAAGCTATGACACAGTAAGCAAACATAAAATAAACTAATGCAATAACTTATAGATGGCTCAAAAAAAAACAGTCAATTTCAAGTCACATAAAGAAACAGACCATAATTACCTCAACAAACTCTCAAAACAAAGAATCAAGGGATCTTCTAGATGAAAGTGCATTCCTGGAATTACCAGAGGCAGAAAACAAAACATTAATATGCAGAACCTTTCAAGACATCAAGAAGGAACTAAGGCAATGTGCAGAACAAGGCAAGGAACATACAGATAAAGCAATTGAAAAAATTAAAAAGATTATTCAGGAACATAATGAAAAATTTCATAAGCTGGATAAATCCATAGACAGACAGCAATCAGAAATTCAGAAAATTAACAATAAAAATAAAGAAATAGACAACTCAATAGAAAGCCAGAGAAGCAGATTTGAGCAAATGGAAGGCAGAATTTCTGAACTTGAAGATAAAGCACTTGGCAGTCATATGTTTGAAGAAAAATCAGATAAAAGAATTTTTAAAAAATGAAGAAAGCTTAAGAATCATGGCAGACTGTATCAAGGGAAATAACCTACGAATGATTGGAGTATCAGAACAGGGAGGGATAACACAAAATACAGAGAAAATTGTTGAAGATTTTTTAGCAGAAAACTTCCTTGATATCATGAAAGAGGAGAAGATATCTATCCAAGATACTCGTCTAACTGAACATGAGGCAGATGTCAAAAGAAAGTCTCCAAGACAGATTATACTTGAACTTGCCAAAACCAAAGATAAAGAAAGAATTTTAAGAGCAGCTAGGGATAAAGGAAAAGTCACCTAGAAAGGAGAGCCAATAAGAATAAGCTTGGACTACTAGGCAGAAACCACACAGGCAAGAAGGCAATGGGATGACATATAAAAAGTTGAAGGAAAAAATTGCCAGCCAAGAATCATATATCCAGCAAAAATGTCTCTCAAATATAAAGGTGAAATTAAGACATTTCCAGGTAAACAGAAGTTTAGAGAATTCATAAAAACCAACGCAAAACTACAAGAAACACTAAAGGGAGTTCTTTGGCTAGAAAATTGATAATATCAGGTATCAACCCAAGACTAGAACACTGGGCAGAGCAACCAGAAGTCAACCCAGATAGGGAAATCCAAAAAAACAAAGCAAGATTATTAAAAAAAAAAAAAAAAAACCCTCAAAACAGGGTAACAGCAATGTTATCATAGAAAAGAAGACAACATTAGAATAATAAAGAGGGAGTAAGAAATGTTATCATACACCTTCCATATGGAGTGGAAAATACGGCAATACAAAGAAATAAAAGTTACATTTAAATTTAGAAAAATAGGGGTAAATAATAAGGTAACCACAAAGGAGACAAGCTACCCTACTCATTAAAAAAAAAAAAAATAGAGACTCAGCAGAAACAAAATCAACAACAACAGATATGAGGAAAGGACAATATATAAAGAAAATCTACTCAGCACATAAAATCAAGTGGGAAAAAGAAACTGTCAATACACAAAAAAAGACATCAAAATGATAGCACTAAATTCACACCTATCCATAATTACTCTGAATGTAAATGGACTAAATGCACCAATAAAGAGTCAGAGAGTCTCAGACTGGATAAAGAAACACGATCTGTCTATATGCTGCCTACAAGAGACACACCTTAGACTTAGAGACACAAACTAAAACTCAAAGGATGGAAAAAAATATATCAAGCAAACAATAAGCAAAAAAGAGCAGGAGTAGCAATATTAATTTCTGACAAAATAGGCTTTAAAGTTAAATCCATCAGAAAAGATAAGGAAGGACACTATATAATGATTAAAGGGACAATACACCAAGAAGCTATAACCATATTAAATATTTACACACCCAATGACAGGGCTGCAAGATACATAAAACAAACTCTATCAGCATTGAATAGTGAGATAGATAGCTCCACAATAATACTGGGATACTTCAACACACCACTTTCGCTGAAGAACAGGATATCCAGAAAGAAGCTCAGTAAAGACACGGAAGATCTAAATGCCACAATCAACTAACATGACCTCATAGACATATACAGAACACTCCACCCAACAGCAACCAACTAAACTTTCTTTTCTAGTGCACATGGAACATTCTATAGAATAGACCACATATTAGGTCATAAAGCAAGCCTTAGCACAATCCAAAACACTGAACTATTACAAAGCATTTTCTCTGACCGGAAGGCCATAAAAGTGGAAATCGATAACAGGAAAAGCAGGAAAAAGAAATCAAACACTAACTAAACAATACCCTGCTCAAAAAAGATTGGATTATAGAAGACATTAAAAAAAAAATAAGGATGGAATAAAGAAATTCATAGAATCCAATAAGATGAAAACACTTCCTAACAGAACCTTTGGGACACAGCAAAAGCGGTGCTCAGAGGCCAATTTTTATCAATAAATGCACACATACAAAAAGAAAAAGTGGCCAAAATGAAAGAATTATCTCTACAACTTGAAGAAATAGAAACAGAGCAACAAAAAAAACTCACAGACACTAGAAGAAAACAAATAATAAAAATTAGAGCAGAACTAAATGAAATAGAAAACAGAAAAACAATTGAAAGAATTAATAAGACCAAAAGCTAGTTTTTTTGAAAAAAATCAACAAAATTGATAAACTACTGGCCGAACTGACAAAAGAAAAACAGGAGAGGAACCAAATAACCCGAATAAGAAATAAGATGGGCGATATTACAACACACCCAACTGAAATTAAAAGAATCATATCAGATTACTCTGAAAAATTGTACTCTAACAATTTGAAAACCTAGAAGAAATGGATGAATTCCTAGAAACACATTACCTACTTAAACTAACACAAACAGAGGTAGTACAACTAAATAGAGCCATAACAAAAGACGAAGCGAAAAGGGTAATCAAAAAACTGCCCCCCCCCCAAAAAAGCTCTGGCCCGGACAGTTTCACTGAAGAGTTCTACCAAACTTTCAGAGAAGGGATAACACCACTACTACTACAGGTATTTCAGAGAACAGAAAAGGACAGAATACTCCCAAACTCATTCTATGAAGCCTCCATATCCCTGATACCAAAACCACGTAAAGACATCACACACACACAAAAAATTACAGACCTATATCCCTCATGAACTTAGATGCCAAAATCCTCAACAAAACTCTAGCCAATAGAGTTCAACAACATATCAAAAAAAAATAATTCACCATGACCAAGTGGGATTCATACCACGTATACAGGAATGTTTCAACATTAGAAAAACCATTAATGTAATCCATCATATAAATAAAACAAAAGACAAGAATCACATGATTTCATCAATTGATGCAGAAAAGGCATTTGACAAAGTTCAACACCATTCATGACAAAAACTCTCAGCAAAATAGGAATACAAGGAAAATTCCTCAACATAATAAAGGGCATTGATACAAAACCGATAGCCAACATCATCCTAAATGGAGAGAGCCTGAAAGTATTCCCCTTGAGATAGGGAACCAGACAAGGATGCCCTTTATCACCACTCTTATTGAACACTGTGCTGGAGGTCCTACCCATAGCAATTAGGCTAGATAAAGACATAAAGGGCATCCAGATTGGCAAGGAAAAAGTAAAAGTATCTCTATTTGCAGATGACATGATCTTATACACAGAAAACCCTAAGGAATCCTCCACAAAACTACTGAAACTAATAGAAGAGTTCAGCTGAGTATCAGGATACAAGACAAACATACAAAAATCAGTTGGATTCCTCTACACCAACAAAAAGAACATCGAAGAGGAAATCACCAAATCAATACCATTTACAATAGCCCCGAAGAAGATAAAATACTTAGGAATACATCTTACCAGAGATGTAAAATACCTAAACATAGAAAACTAGAAGACACTACTGCAAGAAACCAAAAGAGACCTACCTATGTGGAAAAACATACGTTGCTCATGGATAGGAAGACTTAACATTATAAAAATGTCTATTCTACCAAAGGCAATCTATAGATTTAATGCAATTCCGAGCCAAATTCCAACTTTTTAAAAATAATTTGTATTGTGCTTTAAGTGAAAGTTTACAAATCAAGTCAGTCTCTCACATATAAACTTATAATATACGCCTTACTACACAATGAGACAGCCCGCTCCCTCCTTCCAGTCTCTTTTTTGGTGACCATTTTGTAAGCTTCTAACCGTCCCATCTTCCCTCCAAACAGGAGATGCCAACATAGTCTCAGGTGTCCACCTGATACAAGTAGCTCACTCCTCATCATCTCTCTCTCCAATCCATTGTCCAGTCCAATCCATGTCTAATGAGTCCAATGACATTTTTTAATGATAAGTAAAGCATTACTGGAAAAGAAGAATAAAGTGGGAGGCCTCACTCTACCTGATTTTAGAACATATTATACTGCCACAGTAGTCAAGTCAAAACAGCCTGGTACTCCTACAACAACAGGTTCATAGACCACTGGAACAGATTTGAGAATCCAGACATAAATCCATCCACATATGAGCAGTTGATATTTGACTAAGGTACCAAAACAGTTAAATAGGGAAAAGACAGTTTTTTTTTAAACAAATGATGCTGGCATAACTGGATATCCATCTGCAAAAAAATCAAACAAGACCCATACCTCACCCCATGCACAAAAACAAACTCAAAATGGATCAAAGACCTAAATATAAAATCTAAAATGATAAAGATCATGGAAGAAAAAATAAGGACACTGTTCGGAGCCCTAATACATGGCATAAAGAGTATATGAAACATTATTAATAATGCAGAAGAAAAACCAGGTAACTGGGAGCTCCTAAAAATCAAACACCTATGCTCATCCAAAGACTTCACCAAAAGAGTTAAAAGATTACCTAGACTGAGGAAAAGTTTTTAGGTATGACATTTCCAATCAGTGCCTGATCCCTAGAATCTACATGATACTGCAAAAATTCAACCACAAAAAGACAAATAACACAATTAAAAAATTGTCAAAAGATATGAACAGACACCTCACTAAAGAAGACATTCAGGTAGCTAACAGATACATGAGGAAATATTCATGGTCGTTAGCCATTAGAGAAATGCAGATCAAAACTACAATGACATTTCATCTCACTCCAACAAGGCTGGCATTAATCCAAAAAACACAAAACAAGAAATGTTGGGGAGGTTGTGGAGAGATTGGAACACTTACACACGGTTGGTGGGAATGTAAAATGGTACAACCACTTTTGAAATCAATTTGGCGCTTCCTTAAAAAGCTAGAAATAGAACTACCATAAGATCCAGCAATCCCACTCCTTGGAATATATCCTAGAGAAATAAGAACTTTTACAGGAACAGATATATGCACCCTTATGTTCATTGCAGCACTGTTTAGAATAGCAAAAAGATGGAAGCAACCAAGGTGCCCATCAATGAATGAATGAATAAATAAACTATGGTATATTCACATGACAGAATACTGTGCATTGATAAAGAACAGTGATGAATCTGTGAAACATTTCATAACATGGAGGACCCTGGAAGGCATTATGTTGAGTGAAATTAGTTACAACAGAATAAGTATTGTATAAGACCACTACTATAAGAACTGAGAAATAGTTTAAACAGAGAAGAAAATATTCTTTGATGGTTAAGAGAGATGGGAGGGAGGGAAGGAGGAAGGGAGGGAAGGAGAGGGATATTCACTAATTAGGTAGTAGATAAGAACTACTTTAGGTGATGGGAAAGACAACACACAATACAGGGGAGGTCAGCACAACTGGACTAAACCAAAAGCAAAGAAGTTTCCTGAATAAACTGAACGCTTCGAAAGCCAGAGTAGCCGGGGCAGGGGTTTGGGGACCATGGTTTCAAGGGACATCTAAGTCAATTGGCATAATAAAATCTATTAAGAAAGCATTCTGCATCCCACTTTGGAGATTGGCATCTGGAGTCTTCGGCCCTAGCAAGCGGCCATCTAAGATGCATCAATTGGTCTCAGTCCACCTGAATCAAAGGAGAATGTAGAACACCAAGGACACAAGGTCATTAAGAGCCCAAGAGACAGAAAAGGCCACATAAACCAGAGACTACATCAGCCTGAGACCAGAAGAACTAGATGGTGCCCAGCTACAACTGATGACTGCCCTGACAGGGAACACAGAGAACCCCTGAGGGAGCAGGAGAGCAGTGGGATGCAGACTCCAAATTCTCGTAAAAAGACCAGACTTAATGGTCTGACTGAGACTAGAAGGACCCTGGTGGTCATGGCCCCCAGACCTTCTGTTGGCCCAGGACAGGAACCAACTCTTCAGACAGGGATTGGACTGGACAATAGGTTGGAGAGGGATGCTGGTGAGGAGTGAGCTTCTTGGATCAGGTGGACACTTGAGACTGTGTTGGCATCTCCTGTCTGGAGGGAAGAGGAGAGGGTAGAGAGGGTTAGAAGCTGGAGGAATGGACATGAAAAGAGAGAGTGGAGGGAGGGAGTAGGCTGTCTCATTAGGGGAAGAGCAATTGGGAGTATGTAACAAGGTGTATATAAGTTTTTGTGTGAGAGACTGACTTGATTTGTAAACTTTCGCTTAAAGCACAACAAAAATTAAAAAAAAAAAGAAAGAAATCAAAAGACGCATTGCATTGGGCAAATCTGCTGCAAAGGACTTCTTTAAAGTGTTGAAAAGCAAATATGTCACCTTGAAGACTAAGGTGTGCCTGACCCAAGGCATTGTGTTTTCAATCGCCCAATATGCATGTGAAAACTGGACAATGAATAAGGAAGACCAAAAAAGAATTGACGCCTTTGAATTGTGGCGTTGGCAAAGAATATTGAATGCACTGCCAAGAGAAGGAACAAATCTGTCTTGGAAGAAGTACAACCAGAATGCTCCTTAGAAGCAAGGATGGCGAGACTGTGTCTTACATACTTTGGACATGTTGTCAGGAAAGATCAGTTCCTGGAGAAGGACATCATGCTTGGTAAAGTACAGGATCAGCGGAAGAAAAGGAAGACCCTCAAAGAGAGAGATTGACACAGTGGGTGCGACAATGGGCTCCAGGATAGTAACGATTTTAAGAATGGTACAGGACCAGGCAGTGTTTTGTTCTGTGATACATAGGTTGGCTATGAGTCAGAACAGACTTGATGGCACCTAACAACAACAATCAATTTGAAAATGATACCTTCAGTTCTTTTTAACTCCAATTTACTGAACGTTCTGTAATTCTGGTTGACTCATAGTGCCACAGTATTTCAAATTTATTTTCCTAACTTTTTTCAGATTCTTCGAAATCATCCTACTGAGTGATTTGGATAACTTTTATATACAACTTCCATCAACCTAGTTGCATGGTACATTCAAATATTAACAAAAAAAAATTAGTCAACCCATTTATTTCAGTCTGATTAGAGCCACTTCATTTCTCACAAAAAGATTTAATAAATATCGAATTATTTTACAAATAGTTGTGTTGACATTTGTAAACATATTCCATTTTCTCATGCTTTACTTGAGTCATATTAAGCCCTCATATCCTCCTTCCTTTTGGGAATGTGAGAGTGGAGAGGCAATTAAGAATAATCCACAGCTGGCTCCAGTCAGGCATCTCCTTTCCATGAACCCTTCCTTTATGATAAAAATCTCACATGAGATGATTCTACATGATGTAATTATCAAGGAAGAGTAAAATTCCCATGTTTCCATATGAGGTTTCATTTCACTGAGAATTAAGTTACGTTGATTAGTGTTTATTTTCCTCGTGCCGCACACAAGCAGTTGCACCTAGAAGATATTGCTTGTTCAAGATATTTCTGTTCATTTGTTTAACTTTAAGAGTCTTCTTTGGGGCCCAGTCAAGACAGCCAAATTGCATTTGGTTCTTTTTCTGGTCTTTAGGAGCCAATGATGTAACCACCAGGAAGGTAAGTAGCTATAAAAATGAATGTTTCTGCACAAATGAGTTCAAATGCATGACTGCAGGACATCAGGAATGTTCTGGATGAAATATGATGAATATGTTGTTGCTTCTAAGATTTTGTGGAAACTCTGGTGACATAGTGGTTAAGTGCTATGGCTGCTAACCAAAGGGTTGGCAGTTTGAATCTGCCAGGCGCTCCTTGGAAACTCTATGGGGCAGTTCTACTCTGTCCTATAGGGTCGCCATGAGTAGGAATCACCTCGACGGCACTGGGTTTGGTTTGGTTTTTTGGTTCTAAGATTTTGCAGGTAAGGATAAATTTTCTTAATCTTTTTATTCCCATAAATGATTGTCTAATCAAATATACATTATTCTATTTTAAACACCATTGTAGAAGCAACCTTCTGTATGTTCCTGCTATGAACATATTTTACATTTTGTTTGATTATTACTGTTCTAGTCCTACCCTTCTGAGAACCAATCCTTTTGAAATCCTCACCTGCTCTTCATATTAGGTTTCTAACTTACTCTTCTTACATTAATAACAAAATATTAATATCTATATTTATAAATTTATCACTTCAACATGACAGTTAAATTATCTAGCCTGATGTATGGATTCAATAGATAATAAGTAACATATTTATATTTTCTTACTATTTTAAATAACTTTCGCATGCCATGTGAGGCAGGCAGTGCAGGAATTATCTATATTTTAATTTCAGGAAGGTAAATTGCTTACTTAGATGCATACCCCCAATAGCATATAAACACTGAAATTCAACCTAGCGTTTGTGAATTCACAATGAAACTGAAAGGGAAACAAAAAGAGGTAGCATAGAAAGAAAGAAGACGGGAAGGAAGGAAACGTATCTGAGCAAACTGTCTAGAAGCTTGGAGTGAGTAAAGAAGGCAGGTAGAAGAAATAGCAATATTTGTTAGTATTGGCTTTATTTCATCCATTGTCAGAAGTAAGTTTCATACGTATGTATATATATATATATATGTATATTCTTTCCAGATGAGGGTCATCATCCCATTTTGTGGGTGAGTAAATCAAGGCTACGGAAAGTAAAGAAGCATACTTAAAGTCATCAGCCAATTAAGGGCAGAGTGGGATTACAAATACAAATCTGCCTAATTAAAAAGCCAACATTGTATCAATGATATTTCCCTTAACGTTATAATGGCTCCCACTTTATACTTACAATGTAAGCATTGCTGGACAGTATAAAATACCTATTTGATTCCTGAGTTTCCTATACAAAAAAGTAATGATGAAAGTGGTGAGAAATTTAAAGTATTGAACACTACAAACACTCTGGGCTGTACCATACATAATACGACATGAACAATTGACTTCGTTCTCCAAAAGTAAAAGATAAGAAATATTAGACAGTAAAGATAATTTAAATCTATTAGCCAGCAAAACATGTGAAAATAGTAGCCCAACCACTCCTGACTGTCTACTGTGTTAGTATCATAATCACTATTCAGAGACTGATGCTGAGTTTGTGCCATTGAGAATGGGTGAAAACAGGAGCACCAACTGGTCTCAAAGGCATTTAAACCCCTACTGAGAACTGGAGCTAATCATTTTATCTTACTTATTTGGAATTTATTATAATTTTTGATCAATTTACATTTAAAATTTTAAACATTACATAATTCTCTTTGACATATTTCATGCACTAAATACATAGCTGGAATATAAGCTTATCAATTTATCTGACTTATTACAAGAAAGGAATCCTGGTGATGTAGCGGATTCCAACCTGGCTGCTAACCAAAAGGCCTACAGTTCAAATCCACCAGCCACTCCTTGGAAGCCCTTATGGGGCAGCTCTCCTCTGTCCTACAGAGTCGGTATGAGTTGGAATCAACTTGATGACAACAGGTTTGGTTTAGTTTTTTTTAACACAAGAAAAATCTAAATGTTAACATCATTTTTGGTGAATTTATATTTTGAAATTAAAAAGAAATGTATATATCTAAAAAAAGCATAGATAGATTGTAACCTGTTTTACAAATGTTGAAATTAAGTTTTATAGTCAGTAAGTATTGCCGATATACAGCTAGTCAATGAAGGAAGTAAAACCCAGGTAATTGAAACTTGATTCTAAATCTCATTCTGTCTCCACAAAAATGTAATTACTTTTTAATCATGCCTGAACTCTGAGTGGACAAGAATATAATAAAAGAAAACAACAACAGCAAATAAAATGAAACACTGTTTTAAGTGTTAAGGTAGAGAAATAAGAAAAACATTTAAAAGTAAATAACAAGGCTTCAACAACAGGTAAAGAGCGCAATAAGGCAGTAAACATGTTGAGTCGACAATAGTGACCATAGTGCTATAAAAAAAATATATATATATATAAAAAAAAAAAAAAAAAAGGATGTTAAAAAAAAAAAAAGACTTCACAGGGACACAGAGTGATCAGTATCACATAAAATGGTGGTGGGACTAGAACTTGGGTTTACAGCACTGTGAAGATTTTCACAGCTATTTAGGAAGTGGTAAAGGGAAAAGTAATGCATTCAGAATGGAAAGAGTTGTGAGCAAAGCTATGTTTATGTAATGATTTAAGCATTTTTTCTACAGCATGGGACTTGTAAAATGATTTATTGCATTAAAATAATACTTGAATGACATGGACAACTAGTTTAATTCCAATAAATCAGAAATTGCAACACCTGCTAAAGGGAAAAGCTGCTGGATGCACATTTTGAAGCATCTAGCTATTTTATTTCGGTGTCAAGATGCTCCTCTCTTTTACATAACGCTGGTAACCTCTGCTGCACTTATTTTTTATTCTTTGTTTTCTGTTTGTATCTGTCATGACAATAGGTATCTATTGACTTATTCTGCTGTTTAATGTGTTTTTATTTGTTTTTGTCTTTTTTAACCATCCGAATTATTACATTAAACATTTACCTACAAGTACACCTATAGTTATGGAACATATTTGTTGTTGAAACTTTCATGTCAAAATATTTTTTGATTCAGTATTCTCTAGCCACAATAGTCCCTCCAACTCTTTAAACCATTGGAACATCACTTTATAGTCTGAAATGTAATGATATACACATTATTACACACCTGATTGTTGTCTTAAGCCACATAAAAAAAAAATAGTGGTGAAAAATTTATATAGAGACGATGATTTGATGAAATAGTGGTTTGCCTAATAATAAAACTTAACATTTTTATAAGATTTTTCACTGTAATTTTCAAGGAGAGATTTGGAGCCAATTCTTGAACAATGCTCTTGGCAGGCTGAAGAATTTTAACCTTAGTAGAAGGTGAAGAGCAGTGGCAAATATTGAGACAAAGCTGTCTTTCTTCCTGTGCTGAGATGAAGGTCCGTGTTGCTGTGTGGAACTGCATCAGGCAGAGAATTTCTAAAGGGAGCCAAGACCCGCTATGCAATTTCTTCATCCTTAGAGTTAAATAACCGTAAGAATATTTCCTATACTTCAATTTACTCTTGAACATTGAGTGAATGGTCAAAAAAATGAATGATATTGGGTAATATTTGTGAGAAAACTACGTGTAGAATGTTCATTATATGTACACAGAACTCTGGGTATATGGAGCAAGAAAAATATCTACAAAAAATATGAATTAATTAAGAGAATTAGATTCTGGCAACCAACACAGAACCAATATGCACTTACGTCTTTAGTGATGTTCAATATCCAATGCCTTTATTTTTAACTGACTTGCTTACAGAGCTGTGTTTTGTTCTAGAGATCAGTGTTATGAAGGCAAGTGGGACTTGCTGAGGCACCGCAAATGCAGTCAATGTGATTGTGTGTATCCAACTGGGGATCCGTCACCAACACTGTTGGGAAACTGCTGGTAAGTAAGCACTTTTATTCAACCTGTTTCTGACTAAAAGAGCCAGTCCCCAAAATATACTAAAAGGTGGATGTCATGGATTGTATTATGTCCCCCCCAAAATGTGTGTATCAAGTTCGTTAGGCCCTGATTCCCAGTGTTCTGTAGCTGTCCTCCATTTTGTGATTGTAATTTTATGTTAAAGAGGATTAGGGTGGGATTGTAACAAAAAACATTACTAACAATGTACAAGTACCCAAAGAGAAATTAGATAACTCCTAAAAATCAAACACTTATGCTCATCCAAAGTCTTCACCAGGAGAGTAAACTGATTGCCTACAGACTGGGAAACAGTTTTGAGCTATAACATTTCTGATCAGCATCTGAACTCTAAAATCTATATAATATTGCAAAAACTCAATAACAAAAAGACAAATAATCCATTTTAAAAATGGGCAAAGGATAGGAACAGGTGCTTCAACGAAGAAGACATTCAGGCAGGTAACAGATACATGAGGAAAAGCTCATAATCATTAGCCGTTAGAGAAATGTAAATCAAAACTACAATGAGATACCATTTCACTCCAACAAGGCTGCCATTAATCCCAAATCACAAAATAATAAATGTTCGAGAGCTTGTAGAGAGACTGGAACACTTATTCACTGCTGGTGGGAATTTAAAATGGTGCAGCCACTTTGAAAATCAATCTGGCACTTCCTTAAAAAGCTAGAAATAGAACTACCATAGGATATGGCAATCCCACTCCTTGGAATATATCTTAGAGAAATAAGAGCCTTTATATGAACAGATATATGCACAACCATGTTCATTGCAGCACTGTTTACAATAGCAGAAAGATGGAAGTAACCAAGGTGCCCATCAACAGATGAATGGATAAATAAATTTTGGTACATTCACACGATGGAATACTTCACATAGATCAAGAACAATGATGAATCCGTGAAATATTTCATAGCTTGGAGGAATCTGGAGGGCATTATGCTGAGTGAAATTAGTCAGTTGCAAAAGGACGAATATTGTATGAGACCACTATTATAAGAACTCAAGAAATAGTTTAAACAGAGAAGAAAATATTCTTTGATGGTTATGAGGGTGGGGAGAAAGGGAGGGAGAAGGACATTCGCAGATTAGATAGTAGACAAGAACTATTTTAGGTGAAGGGAAAGACATCATACAATAAAGGAGAGGTCAGCATAACTGGACTAAACCAAAAGCAGTTTCCTGAATAAACCAAAAGCTCCAAAGGCCAGAGTAGCAGGGGCAGCAGTAGGGGGACCATGTTTTCAGGGGACATCTAGGTCAATTGGGATAATAAAATCTATTAAGAAAACATTCTGCATCCCAGTTTGGTGAGTGGCGTCTGCAGTCTTAAAAACACTATCAAGCAGCCATCTAAGATGCATCCATTGGTCTCAACCCACCTGGAGCAAAGGAGAATGAAGAACACCAAAGATACAAGGTAATTATGAGTCCAAAAGACAGAAATGGCCACGTAAATCCAAGACTACATCAGCCTGAGACCGGAAGAACTAGATGGTGCCCGTCTACAGCTGAAGACTGCCCCGACAGGGAACGAAACAGGGCATTCCTGACGGAGCACGAGAGCAGTGAGATGCAGACCTCAAAGTCTCATAAAAAAATCAGACTTAATGATCTGACTGAGACTAGAGGAACCCTGGAGGTCACAGTCCCCAGACCTTCTGTTGGCCCAAGACTGGAACCATTCCCAAAGCCAACTCTTCAGACAGGGATTGGACTGGATTATAGCACAGAAAATGATAGTGGTGAGGAGTGACCTTCTGGTCTCAAGTGGACACATGAGACTATGTGGGCAGCTCCCGTTTGGAGGGGAGATGAGAAGGCAGAGGGGGACAGAAAGTGGCTGAATGGACACAGGGAATACAGGGCTGAGAGAAGGAGTGTGCTGTCTCATTAGTGGGAGAGGAACTAGGAGTACACAGCAAGCTGTATACTAATTTTTGTATGAGAGACTGACTTGATTTGTAAAGTTTCACTTAAAGCACACACACAAAAGATGGAAAGAATACACAGAGTCACAGTACCAAAAGAAATGGTCAACTTTCAGTCGTTTCATGAGGTGGCATATGATGAAGAACTGGTAGTAGTGAAGGAAGAAGTCCAAGCTACACTGAAGGCACTGGCGAAAAAGAAGGCTCCAGGAGCTGACAGAATACCCACTGAGTTGGTTCAACAAACAGATGCAGCACTGTTCATGCCCACTCCACTATGCAAAGAAATTTGGAAGCTAGCTACCTGGCCAACAGGCTGCAAGAGATGCACGTTGTATCCATTCCAAAGAAAAGCGATCCAACAGAATGTGGAAGTTATCAAATGTAAGTGATAGTAAATATGGTAAACAAACAAACAAAGAAACTCTATCTATTCTACACTGAATATGACATTCTATCCCCAGGAGATCTAGTGAGTTTATGATGTTGTTGTTAGGTGCTGTTGGGTCAGTTCCAACTCATAGCGACCCTGTGTACAACAGAACGGAACAGTGCCCAGCCCTGGGCCTTTCTCATTGCGATGTTTGAGCCCACTGTTGCAGCCACCGTCTCAATCTGTCTCATTGAGGATCTTTGTCTTTTTCACTGACCGTCTACTTTACCAAGCACGATATCTTTTTCCAGGGACTGATTCCTCCTGATAATATGTCCAGAGGACGTGAGACCTAGTCTTGCCACCCACCTTTCTAAGGAGCATTCTGGCTGTACTTCTTCCAAGACAGGTGTGTTCATTCTTCTAGCAGTCCATGGTATATTCATTATTCTTCACCAACAACATAATTCAAGTTTCTGTTCTTTTGCCTTCCTTATTCATTGTCCAGCTTTAGCTGCACATGAGGCGACTGAAAATATCATGGCTTGGTTCAGGCACACCTTAGTCCTCAAAGTGACATCTTCAATTTTTAACACTCTAAAGAGGTCTTTTGTAGCAGATTTGCCCAATAAAATATGTCGTTTGATTTCTTGACGGCTGCTTCCATGGGTGTTGATTGTGGATCCAAGTAAAATGAAATCCTTGATGACTTCAGTATTTTGTCTGTTAACTGTGATTTTTTTTATTTTGCCAGTTGTGAGGATTTTTGTTTTTTTTATGTTGAAGTGTAATCCATACTGAAGGCTGAAGTCTTTGATCCTCATCAGGAAGTGCTTCAAGTCGTCTTCACTTTCAGTAAGCAAGGTTGTGTCATCTGCATGTCTAGGCTGTTAATGAGTCTTCCTCCAATCCTGATGCCCCTTCTTCTTCATATAATACAGCTTCTTGGACTGTTTGGATTATACGTTTTTTTAAAGACACTGAGTTTTTGGTAATTTACTATGGAAGCCCTAGAAAATGAATACAGAGCCCTTCACCAAGAACAAGTCAAGTTAGCACCAAAAATGCTCCTGTAAGGGTAGCCACGTAACATGACACATGGCAGTTTTAAAAAGTATGAAGTAAAACTCTCAGCTTTGACAGACAAAGTGCTCCTCTAAGACTAAGTTCATTGCTGTTGAGTCGATTCTATCTCATAGCGACCCTAAAGGACAGAGTAGAATTGAACCATAGGGTTTCCAAGGAGTGGCTGGTAGATTCGAACTGCTTGAATAAGTATTGTGAAAAAATACAACCCTGACACACAACTTTTCTGAGCTTAGTATTAAAACAAAACAAAACAAAGTCGCTGTCGAGTGGATTCTCACTCATAGGGACCCTATAGGACAGAGTAGAGCTTCCCCACAGGGTTTCCAAGGAGCGACTGGTAGATTCAAACTGCAGACCTTTTGGTAGCACCCAAATGCATAATCATCGCACCACCAGTGGCTTTCAAATCAGCTATAGGCTGATGATCTCCAAATTCTTAGAACCCAGAAAACTACTCTACCTCAGAGTGGTATCCACAGCTGGGAACTGTTCTTCACACTTGGATGACCTCAGACATCCAAATCTAACATGTCCAGAAAAAATCTTTTGGTCATTTTCTCAAGTTTGTTCCTCCATGGTTTTCCACATGGTAGAGAATGGCTCTGGTGACCATGCGCTCATGGTAGCCTGAACTCTAGAAGTCACCTTTGATTCTCCGTTCCCCTCATCCCATACATCTGATCCACCAGCAAGTCTTGGCAGCTCAAGCTCCAAAGTACACCTCAAGCCTGCCCACTGTTCCCACCTGCACTACCACCATCACTCCTCACCCTGACCACTGCAGAAGCATCCTGACTGGTCCTCTGTATTTGCTGTCTTCAAGTTATCCTGGGCTACAGTTAATTCCTGGGACACATTCTTTCTGAAGACCATTGAATAATAGAAGGAGAAGGGCATTTAGTTGTATGCTACCTCCTCTGCTTGAGCTGCATGTCCCTCAGAAATCCCTTTTCACTGTCCACTTTATAATGTCTCTATTCCAATTTCCTGTCTTTGGCCGCACTGCTTTGATAACGTGCATGCATGCGTGCTTCAGGGGTCATGTAGACAGCTGCTTGGAGGAATTTTTCTTAGTACAATCATGGTTGTGTGCCATCAAGAGATTCTGACTCATATCAACCCTGTATGACAACTTAGAACTGCCTCACAAGGTTTCCTAGGTTGCAGTCTTTATGGCACAGCCCTGGTGGCCCCGTGGTTAAGAGCTTGGCCACTAACCAAAGGGTGGACAGTTCGAATCTACCAGTTGGTTCTTTGCAGAAAGACATGGCAGTCTGCTTCTGTAAAGACTTACAGTCTTAGAAACCCTATGGGGCAGTTCTGCTCTGCCCTATAGGGTCACTATGAGTCGGAATTGATTCAACAGCAACTGGTTTGGATTTTGTTTGGTTAGAATCTTTACGGGAGCCCATCTCCAGATCTTTTCAACCCTTGAGCTGGTGGGTTCCAACGGCCCACCTTTCAGTTAGCCAAGCACTTAACCGTTGCACCTCCAATACTTAACTCTGCATGTGAGAGGGCCCTCTCCTGACGTCTCCTGTCTCCTCACCCCTCACACCTTGGCATTGTCCTTGCTTCTAGACCCCACCCTCCCCTCTGGAGGCCCAACCCCCCCACGCCGGCCCCCCACCCGGGCCGCTGGGCGGGGCCGGCAGCCATGTTCCACGCCGTCCAGCCAGTTACTCCCGGAAGCGCCCGGAGGGGTGGTGAGGGGCCCGGGCCGGATGGCGCGCCTTACAGCGGACGGTGTTCGTGCTGCTTTCCCTGCCGTGTTCTCTGAAAGGTATGAAACTCCGACACCTGGCTGGAGGGACCCGCTCCCAGACTGAACAAGCCCGGCCCCTGGAAGGTGTGGAGGGAAGGCACCAGGAGGGCGGGTCCCAGTGCCAGCATCCCGTGGCCTCCAGAGGTTGGGGAGTCCGGACGTTGGGTTAGCAGCTCGTGTCGCCCCCTCCGGCGTACCCCGTCCCGAGTGATCCTCGGGGGCGGACGCTGCGTGGGGGCGGGTGGACGCAGCCACTCTAGGGGCTGCGAGAGGGAGAGAGGGAGCCTCTGGCCCGGGAGACGCAGGTGGTCTGCGAAATTTGCATCCCTGTGGATTTGCGGGGGGGGGGGTCCAGCCGCGGGATCCAGCTGCGGAGTGCCCTCGGGCCTGGGGGCTTGAAGGGCTTGGGGAGAAAGGCCGTGTCCAGGGCTGCGCCCAGGTCCCTCCTCTGCCCGGGGCGGGTTTGCGGGCCAAGCTGGGGGATGGGGGCCTGCCCCCCCGCCCCCCACCTGCTCCCTGTGCCAGGGGGGAAACCAAGGCCCAGAGTTCGCCCGGGGGGGTGAGACTCCAGACAGAGGGCGGGGCACTCGCCCCCGTTCGTCGTCCCACCCCCACCAGACTCCGTAGGGTGCCACGGACAGGGGAGAGAGGGATCCCCCCCCAAGGCCCTGCTGCCCCTTACTGTTTTGGGCGCTGTGCCTGGGAGGCTGAGGCACCCCGTGCCCGCGCCCGGCCGGTCTACTCTCGGGGCTGGGGCGTCCGCGGGGCCCCACCGGGAAAGGAAGGGGTCCTGGGAATCTGTGGAGCAGCGCGGGGATCCTACTCCTTGTGGAAGCAGCAAGGATTCAGTGTCTGTTGACAGTGTGGATGCCGGGTCCCGCTCCCCCTCTGGGTGGCGGGGGTGGGGGTAGCAGGAAGGGGTCCTGAGCGCCCATGTTGTTTGTTAACTTAAACGTTTGTGCGGTGCTGTGTACCGGTCGCTGTGGACGGGGTCTCTGGTGCTGAGGGGATTTGAGGGTTCCTCACACTGGCAGGATTTGGAGCCTCTACCCTGGTGGCAGTAGGTTTAGTGGGTTACCCTGGTGGCATAGTGGTTACCCAGGTTGGCAGTTTGAATCCACCAGGCGCTCCTTGGAAACTGTGGGGCAGTTCTACTCTGTCCTATAGCGTCGCTATGAGTCAGAATTGACTCGATGGCAACGGGTGTGTTTTGTTTTTTTTTTTAGGTTGGAGATTAGGTGTCTCTCGGGCTGACATTTGAAGGTCTGTAGCTGACGGTTTATGAGGGTTTCTAAGGGTTTTAAGCGCTCCGGCCATGGGCACCAACCCGATCTTCCAGCCCCTGCGGACGGACCGCCCCCCCCCCGGGGGATTGGCTGCTCTGGGACCCGGAGCCCAGAGGGCGGTGAGAAGTTGACAAACGTGAGTGATGTCCTGCAGGCTCCAGTTGGCGGGGCAGCCCTGCTCACATGGTCTCAATACCGGCAATCAGGCAGTCAGCTTCGTGCCTGGGGGTGGTTTCCGAATGTTCCCTTGTGTCCCCCCACCCGTGCGGGGCGACAACTCTCCCCTGGGCGGGGACCTAGTAGAGGCCTGCAGGGCATCAGGGTATGGAGGGGCAGAGCTTGGGCGGGGAGGGCGCGGCCCTGCAGGTTCCTCTACGTGACCACGGCGGGGGGCTGCGGGTCCTGAAGGCTGGGCCTGGTAGAGGACCCACTAGGTCACGCAGAAGGAGTGGGTTAGGATAATCATAGCATTAATGGGAGTATTGAGAGAGCGCCCTGGGGCCTTGGGTCCCTTGGGAAGAAAAGCTTCTGCTGTCGCCACTGGAGCGGTACCCAGGTCGGTCCCGGCTTAGGTCCAGGAGGTTCCGGTGCTCGGAGGGCCTGGTGGGCAGAACAAAAACGGCGGTGCGCACGCCCTCTTGCGGCCTTGCACCGAATCGCTGAAGTTCAGTGTCAGGCTATTCTAAGCCATGGTTTTGGAACTCAATAGTGAAGCAGAGCAAATGATGCAGTGCCTTGATGGGACCGGTGGAGACAACAAGAAGCAAAGCACAGCTCAAACTTCAAAATTCCACTGAGTGTTAGTACAATTTCGAGGGAGAAAATAGACGGAGAGTCGAGAGGCCCAGAGATGCAGAAGGGTTAGAGGATTAGGGTTAGGGGTTAGGGTTTGGTGTTAGGGGTCCAGGTTTCGGGGTTAGAGGTTTGGGAGTTAGGTTTAGGGGTATAGGTTTTAGGTGGTTGGGGGTTGGGGTTAGGGCTGTGGTTACTAGGCTCGGGCACAAGTGGTTTAGGGTTAGGGTTAGAGTGAGGCTGAGGTTGATTCCCCAGTCTTGTGTACCGTCTTTCCTTCACCAGAGTTACCACATATCTGTTGTTTGGTTGCAAACCCTGGTGGCGTAGCGGTTAAGAGCCATCGGTGCTAACCAGGGGTCTGCAGTTCGAATCTACCAGGCACTCCTTGGAAACTCTATGGGGCAGTTCTAATCTGTCCTGTAGGATAGCTATGAGCTGGAATTGACTCGACAGCAGTGGGTTTGGTTTTTTTGGTTATTGTTTAGTTGGCTTTTCTCTACCCACTCTTTGTCTCCCTGGTGAACATCAAGGATTGTTTCTGTGCGTAAATGTTTTCATGAGTTTTTATGATAGTGGTCTCTCACTGTATATGTCGTTTTGTGATTGACTTAGTCAGTGTGATGCGCCCCAGATTCATCCATGGTGTGAGATGTTTCGGAGGTTCATCATTGGTCTTTATTGTCATGTAGTGTTCCACTGTGTGTATGCACCGTAGTTTGTTTATCCATTCCTCTGTGGACGAGCACTTAGGTTGTTCCCATCTTTTTGCTACTGTGAATAATGTTGCAGTGAACACGGGTGTGCATATGTCTACTCCTGTGACTGCTCATGGAAACCCTGGTGGCTAGTGGTTATGTGCTACGGCTGCTAACAAAAACGGTTAGGGTTTGGGGTTAGGGATGTTAGGGTTAGGGTTGTTAGGGTTTGGGGTTAGAGTTTAGGGTTAGGATTTTTTGGTTGGGGTTAGGTGTTAGGGTTAGGTTTAGGGTTTTAAGTTAGAGTTTGGAGTTACAGGTTAGGTGTTAGGGGTTGCAGTTTGGGGTTTAGGGTTTTGGGGTTTAGTCGTTAGGGTTTGGGTTAGGTTTTAGGGGTTAGGGTTTAGGTTTAGGGTTGGGGTTGGTGTTGGGTTTGTTTGGGATATGTGGTTTGGGGTTAGAGGGTGGGTGTTAGAGGGTTGGGGTCTAGAGGGTTGGGGGTTAGAGATTGAGGGAGTTAGAGGGTCAGGGGTTAGAGGGTGAGGGGGTTAGAAGTTGAGAAGATTATAGAGTGAGGGAGTGAGAAGGTGAGGGTGTGAGGGGGTGAAGGTTAGGGTTTAGGGTTAGAGGGTTTAGGCTTAGGGTTCAGAAGCTTGGGGTTAGGGGGTTAGGGTTTCAGGGTTCAGAGGTTGGGGTTGGTGTTGTGGTTAGGGTTAGAGGGTTAGGCTTAGAGGATTAGGGTTAGGGGTTAGGGCTAGGGCTTAAGGTTTAGGGGTTTGGGATGGGTTTGGGGTAAGGTTTTAGGGTTTAGGATTAGAGGGTTAGGCTTAGGGCTTAGAGTTTAGGGTTTTAGGATTTAGAGTTTAGGGCTTAGGGCTTAGAGCCTAGGGTTTAGGGCTTAAGGTTTAAGGCTTAGAGTGAGCGTTAAGGCTGGGGGCTGGGGTTAACGTTTAGGGTATTAGGGTTAGACGGTTTAGTGTTTAAGTTTAGGATTTAGGGGTTGGGGTTGGGGTTAAGGGTGTTAGTGTTTAGGGTTTTGGCGTTTAGGGTGTTAGGGTTAAATGTGTTAGGGCTAAGGGTGTTAGGGTTTTAAGTGTTAGGGTTTTAAGTGTTATGGTTTAGGGTTTAGAGTTAAGTGATAGGGTTAGGCTTAGGCTCATTCTTAGGTTTAGGGCTAGGGATTTGAGGTTTAGGGTTTGGGGTTGGGTTTGGAGGTTGGGGTTAGGATTAGGGCTAGGGTTAGAGGGTTAGGGTTAGAGGTTAGAGTTAGAGGGTTAGGGTTTCGGATTTGGGTTTCATGTTAGCGTTAGAGGGTTAGGGTTTGAGGGTTAGGGTTAGGGTCATTAGGGTTAGGGTGGTTAGGGGTTAGGGTTAGGTGTTAGGGTTTAGGGTTTATGGTTAGTTTTAGGGTTTGGTGTTTGGGATTTGAGGTTTGGGTTTAGGGTTTGAGGCTTAGAGTATAGGGTTTAGTGTGTAGGGTTTTGATGTGTAGTGTTTTGGGGTGTAGGTGTTTAGGTTGTAGAGTTTAGGGTATAGGGGTTAGGGTTTGGGTTAGGGTTAGAGTTTAGGGCCTTGGGGGTTAGGACCTAAGGGCTTAGGGTCTTAGGGGCTTTGGGGCTCAGGGCTTAGAGTTAGAGGGCTAAGGCCAGAGGGCCAGAGGGCCAGAGGGCCAGGGTTATGGTTTGATTCCTGGCTGGCAATTTTTTTCCTTCAATATTTTCTGTAAGTCATCCCTTTGCGTTCTTGCCTGTATGATTTCTGCTGAGTAGTCCAAGTTTTTTATTATTTACTCTCCTTTGTTGGTGACTTCCTTTATCCCTAGCCTCTCTTAAAATTCTCTTTATATTTGATTTTGGCAAGTTTGATTATTATGTGTCTCGGTCACTTTCTTTTGAGATCTACCTTATGTGGAATTTGATGAGCATCTTTCATGATATCATGGAAGTTTTCTGCCAACAAATCTTCAACAGTTCCCTTTGTATTTTCTGTTAGCCCTCCCTGTTCTGGTACTGAAATCACTCATAGTTATTTCTCTTGATGAAGTCTCACATGATTCTTTGGATTTCTTCATTTAAAATTATTTTATCTGCTTTCTCATCAAATATATTAGTCCCAAGAGTTTGATCTTCAATCTCAGTAATTCTGCCTTCCAATTCCTCAACTGTGCTCTTATTACTTTCTATTGAGTTTTCTAACTGTAATTTTATTGTTAATCTTCTGAATCTCTGATTGCAGTCTCTCTATGGTTTCTTACAGCTTATTAAATTTTTAATTATGTTCTTGAGTAACCTTTTTAATTTCTTCAGCTGCTTTATCTTTGTGTTCCTTGGCTTGATCTGCATTTTGCCTCATTGGAGAAATCCTTGGGCCCTTCACTGGCTCGCCATGCAGCTCCACGACGTCCACTCCTGGCCCTGGCGTTTCGCCGGTGCCCCACTGAACGTGTGCTCAGGAGCCATGTTTCTCCACCCATCACTATCCTTCTGCCACCAGGGGATATGTGAGTGTGGGAGTCACCATTTGTCACTGGCAGCAGCGTCACAAGTCACTAGACTTCCAGGTACCCGCAGACCTAGGCTGCCTTCTGCCTCAGGCAAGGTCCCGAATCCTTTATACCAGACGCTGACACCGGGCCACTGACGGACATTCATTTTGATCAACACAGAGGTCTGAGTGAGGGTCAGCAGGCCAGGTACGTGAAGTGAAGGCCAGGTGGGCAGGACTAAGGTTTCTTTGCCATCACCGTGGAGAGAGTCTCCCCACCGGAAGAGTGGGCAGACCTTATGATGGGCCTGATGACAAGACTCAGCCAATGGTAGAGATCCAGTCCGCCAGGCAGATCACACAGGGTCCTCCATTGTGACCTAGGACACCTAGTGGCCACAGGATTTGAGCACACCCTGGGAAAGGCTATGCAGGCACAAGGGAGCCCCTGGTGCGGACTGCTTCAGGGCATTGGCAGAGCAGGCCAGGGTCCAATTTTCCCACTTTCCTGAGGATATCAGTAGGCAAGACATCCCCACTCACCATCTCTTGCCTGTCTCTCTGTATGTGTTCATTCTCTGAAATCTCTTCCTTCTCCTCCCAGGCACTTCACAGCTTGGAATGCCTGATAGAATGCCTAGAGAAAGAGCAAAGGGAGAAGGCCTCTGGCTCTACTGGGTGCCCATGGGCAGAGAAGATCTGCTAGTCTATCTGGAAGGTCTAGAGAGTAGTGATTGATTGGGGAGGTACATCACCGGCGGACTCTGGCCGGGTGAATCTTGTTGACATGTGGCAGCCTCTCTGGAGACTACTAATTCCGCTGATAACATTGTATGCAAATACCCGGCTGAGTGCCATGGGCAGAAAACATTGACACATACCTGCCAGAGGCCTATCCTGGGTCTGAAGAGTCCACCCCGGTCTCCAGTGACTCATCATCTCAGCACACACTTTGCACGCACACATGGAATTCCGTTCTCTCCACGAATGCCTTCACCTGCTAGGAAACACACGATGTCACTCAGCCAAAGGAGAGCACAGGCAAAGTCAACTGAAGCCCCCACTGTCAAGATTTTGCTTCTGCTGGGCCACAGCCCCGGTGGCACACTGCATGCGTGTCACTTCTCCAAAGACAAGGCTGAAATCCGGGCAACCAGGGCCCCAGCAGTCCAGAGTCTGCAGAAGGCGGCACATGGATCGCCTCTTAGCCACATACAGGAGGGAGGCCTGTGCCCTAGAATGGCTCCGCTAGAGCTCCACGACCTCAGCTATTTTCCCTGACCTTGGGCCCGTGCCCTCATGAGTGTGTGATCTCTAGTTACACTTCTCCTCTGACCACTCTGAATCCGCCACCTGCGGATACCTGAGCATGGAAATTAACACCTATCACTCGCTGCAGTGTCACAGGTCACTAGGTGTCTAGGCTCAGACTGACCTTGGCTGTCTTCTGCCCAGGCAACTAGCCTAAGCCTTCAAAGGAAATGAGGACACGTGGTCACTGGCCGACATCCTTTAACCAACACTGAGTCCCTGGTCAGCATCCTGGAGTCCTGGCAAGAAGAGCCAGGCACCTCCAGGAGCATCTGGAGGAGGAGACAGGGGCTGAAGAGGCTACCACACCTACTGGTACTGCTACACATGTGGGAGACCTGGCTGCAGAGATTGCAGGCATGGCCTCAGGGTCAAAGGAGAAAGCACCTGAAGACGTGCTAGGACTCTCAGACTGAGAGAAGCAGGATGTCTGGACTGCAAAATATGCACCCTTCAGGGAAGAACTTCATTCAGGCTTCTTAAACCCACCTCACCTGGAGAATCCATCCTCTTTTAGCCTTGTGCCCCTTCCACGACCCCTCTAGTACAAAGAGAGATGCAGCCCTACGGCACCAGGGTGGAAGAAGCCCCAGGATAGCTGTCCGAAGACATGAGGTCCACTCCAAAGCTCCCCCCGCCAGGGAGAGAAGAGGACAAGACTCATCTGCAGATGAGGTCTCAGGGCCCTGAGAATGAGCATAATGTCTGTAAGGAAAGAGAAATAGGATTTCAGTGGGACATGGAAGTCTGAGAAAGAGCCTCTGCAAAGATAGCTCTAAGGGAGGTGTGATTGTGAAGGTGGGCTGGTCACTGAGTTCTTTGTAGTACAAGGTACCAGACAGAAGCCAGACTCTGGGGGGAACCTGCCTGCCGGTGAGCAGTGGGCATAAAACCCTAAACCAATGAGAATCGAATCCCTTCCCAGCAGCTTCTGCACAGATCAGTGATGTTTGCTTGGTCTTTCTCTTTTCTGTGGTCTAACCTGATCTGTTCTGAGATCAGAGAGTTGGAATAGAAAAGCCTGACTGACATGAAACGAGCAAAGAGAAGACAAGGCCTCCTAAATCTGGTGAAGACAGATAACCAAAGGTGAGGATGGGAAGAAACAGATTGAGTTCCAAGTCCCATCCACAGTATCCCAGGGCCTGGGAATCCCTGGAAGTGCCAGAGGTGTGTACTCCCTGGGAGATGCGACCCCAAGTGTCAGAGGAAGCCCTACGGAGCAAGGAAGGGAGGGCAGGGCCTCTAGGATGGGCACTTCCATACAGGCTGCCCATGTGAATTTCTCAGAGTGAACGTGACAGATCCTGAGAGGGACAGTTTGAGGCAAAGGAAAGTAAGTTTTCTGAAGAGGGGTGAATTCCGCCTTCTCCTGACAATGAAACAGAAATCCCGTCCTGCTCAGAGGTACTGAGTAGGAGGGATTGTGAATTCCCATCCTGCACAGAGGTTGGCTGGGAAGTTCGACTGTCTAAAGACAATGTGGCCAAAGTCTTCTTTATCTTTCAAAGATATATCTTTAACTTCCTGCAAATTCAATCCTGGATAAAAGCCTAGAATATACAAGCGTGGGTTTTTCAGGAGAGCAACAAGGGGAGAAGGTGATAGTGGCATATCAGAGAAGGAGAACAATAGTCTAAGGGTCCCTGTGTTACTTAATGAATCACACACGGTGTCTAGCATTCTTCCTTACCTGTAGACATGTAAATGCAGTAGATGTTTTAGCAATAACTGAATTAATCCTCACAGAATTCTTTTTGGCCATTTCCAGGCATGGAGACCAGAAGAAGTCATTAGTTACAAGAGCAAGCAATAATTCGCTGGTCTGAATTTTGTTCAATTTCTGTGTTTGCCCTTCACAAATGGATAAAAGTCTCTGAATCTGGCATTGAAGACAGTGTTTTCTCTATTGTTATGGATTGAATAGTGTCCCCCAAAATGTGTGTCAACCTGGCCAGGCCATGATTCCCAGTATTGTGTGGTTGTCCTGCATTTTGTGATCTGATGTGATTACTTATGTGTTGTAAATTCTAACCTCTGTGATGTTAATGAGGCGGGATTAGAGACAGTTAGGTTAATGAGGGAGGACACAATCTACAGGATAAGGGTGAGTCTTGAGTCAGTCTCTTTTGAGATACAAAGAGAAAAGTGAGCAGAAATGAGAGGGACCTCATACCACCAAGGAAGAAGTGCCTGGAGTGGAGCAGGTCCTTTTGACCCAGCGTCCACGCACTGAGAATTTCCTAGGCCAGGGGAAGATGGATGACAAGGACTTACCCCTAGAGCCACAAAGAGAGAAAGCTTTCTCCTAGAGCTGGTGCCCTGACTTCAAACTTCTTGCTTCTTAAACTGTGAGAGAATAAGTTTCTGTTTGTTAAAGGCATCCACTTGTGGAATCTCTGCTATAGCCACACTAGATAACTAAAAAACACATATATAAAATAGTAAAAAAAAAAATGTTTCAAATACACACACATACACGTATGATGTTATTAAACTTTAAAAGGTGCTACATTCTTATAACACATTTAACAACAGAGATTTGTATACAGAAGTTATAATAAGAGCCAGCCCCACATAAGTATATTGTACCTGCTCCCCAAAGTGTCCAGTGTCCAAAGATACATATGTACCCTTTTACACACTTCTTTTTGCTGGGACTCATGTAAGTACATTCATTTGTTTGTTTTTATGGAAATTAGGTCACATTCTACCCATGTTTTCCTCTGAATCACTCTTCACTTGACAATTTTTCATGGTTCCTCTAAATCAGCAGACATGGAAGAAGCACTCTTTTTGGTTCTTCTTATTTTTAACTCCCACCACTCTTCTGTCAGTTTGTTGTACTGTGGTGGCATGCATGTTGCTGTGATGTTAGAAGCTATGCCACCGGTATTTCAAATACCATCAGGTTCACCCATGGTAGACTGGTTTGAGTGGAGCTCTGGATTTAGACAGACTAGGAAAAAGGACCTAGTGATCTATTTCTAAAAAAAACTGGCCAGTGAAATCTTACAAATAGTACTGGAACACTGTCTGACTGAATGACAGAGGATAACCCCTTAGGTTGGAAGGCACTCAAAATATGAGTGGGGAAGAGCTACCTCCTCAAAGTAGATCCCACTTTAATGACGTTTCCTGATGGGGCACAACTCATAATGAGAAGAAACTGATGCAAATATCCTTTAATAATCAGAATGTGGAATGAAGGAAGTATGAATCTAGGGAAATTGGAAGTCATCAAAAATGAAATGGAATGCATAAAGGTCAGTAATCCAAGGCATTAGTGAGCTGAAATAGCTTGGTTTTGGACATTTTAAAGTAGACAATGATATGTTCTACTATGCCAGGATTGAGATACTGAAGAGAACGGCATCATATTCATCGATAAAAAGAACATTTCAAGATCTTTTCTGAAGTAGAACACTACGAACAATAGGATAATATCCACAGGCCTACTAGGAAGACCAGTTAATAAGACTATTATTCAAATTTACACACAAATCATGAATGTGAAAGATGAAGAAGTTGAAGGTTTTTACCAAGTTCCGCAGTTTGAAACTGATCAAACGTGATGCATTCATCAATCAAGATGTACTGATAATTACGTAATTAGGATGCGAAGTTGAAAACAAAGCAGACAAATCAGCAGTTGGAAAATAAGGTATTGATGATAGAAATGACAATGAAGCTTACATGATAGAATTTGGCAAGACCAATGACTTATTCATTGCACATACCTTTCGTCAGGAACATAAATGGTGACTATACTCATGAACTATTCCAGGCAGAATAGATAGGAATCAAATTTGTGGAAGGTGATGATGGAGAAGGTCAATATCATGAGTCAGAATCAGGCCAGGGGCTGACTGCAGAACAGATGATCAGTTGCTCATATTCACGTTCAAGTAGAAGCTGAAGAAAATTAAAACAAGTCCATGAGTCAAAGTATGCCCTTGAGTATATCAAACCTGAATTTAGAGACCATCTCAAGAATAGATTTGATGCACTGCACACTAATGATCGAAGACCAGATTAGTTGTGGGATGATAGCAAGGACATCATACATGAAAAAAAAAAGTCATTAGAAAGACAGGAAAGAAAGAAAAGACCAAAGAGGATGTCACAAGAGACTCTGAATCTTGCTCTTGAATGTACAGTAGCTAAAGAGAATGGAAGGAAAAATAAAGTAAAAGAGCTCAACAGAATACCTGAAAGGGAAGCTGGAGAAGACAAAGTATGATAATAATAATGTGAACAGATCTGGAGTTAGAAAACCAAAACGGAAGAAAACACCTGGCATTTCTCAAGCTGAAAGAACTGAAGGAAATATTCAAGCCTCTAGGTGCAATACTGAAGGAAGGATTCTATGGGCAAAATATCGAACAACACAGGAAACATCAAAAGAAGACGGAAGGAATACACAGACTCAATACACCAAAAAGAATTGGTCGACGTTCAACCATTTCAGGAGGTAGCATTGGATCAAGAGCTGATGGTACTGAAGGAAGAACTCCAAGCTGCACTGAAGGCATTGGCAAAAAACACGGCTCCAGGAACTGACGGAGTACCAAATGAGATGTTTCAACAAAGGGACGCAGTGCTGGAGGCGCTCACTTGACTATTCCAATATATTTGGAAGACAGCTACCTGACCAAATGACTGAAAGAGATCTATATGTGTGCCCATTCAAAGAGAGGTGGTCCAACACAATGCGGAAATTATCGAGCAATGTCATTAACATCCCACGCAAGAAAAATTTTGCTGAATTTAATTTAAAAACAGTTGCAGCAGTACACAGATAGGCAACTACCAAAAATTCAAGCTGGATTCAGAGGAAGACATGGAATGTGGGATATCATTTCTGATGTCTGATGGATCTTGGCTGAAAGTAGAGAATATCAGTAAGATGTTTACCTATTTTTGTTTCCTATACAAGCACACTCAACTGTGTGGCTCATGACAAATTATGGATAGCTTAGCAAAGAATGGGAATTCCAGAACACTTAACTGTATTCATGCAGAATATCTACGTAGACCAAGAGGCAGTCATTTGAGTAGGGCAAGGGGATACTCTGTGGTTTAAAATCAGAGAGTTATGTGTCATGGTGGTATCCTTTCACCATACTTACTCAATCTATATGCTGAGCAAACATTCTGAGGAGCTGGTCTCGAAGAACAAGAACATGACATTAGTTTTGGAGAAAGATTCACTAACAACCTATGATATGCAGCTGATACGACCTTGCTTGCTGAAAGTAAAGAGGACTTGAAGCAGTTGCTGATGAAGAGCAACCACTACAGCCTTCAGTATGGATTACACCTCAACATAAAGAAAACAAAAATTCTCACAACTGGACCCGTAAGCAACACCATGATAAACAGAGAAAATACTGAAGTCATCAAGCATTTCATTTAACTTGAATCCATAATCAATGCCCACAGAAGCAGCAGTCAAGAATTCAAACAATGTATTGCATTGGGCAAATCTGTTGCAAAAGTGTTGAGTCTTTCTTTCTCAACCTCCTTAAAGTGTTGAGAAAGAAAGATGTCACTTTGAGGCCTAAGGTGTGCCTGAGCAAAGCCATGATATTTTCTATCACCTCACATGCTTGAGCAAGTTAGACAATGAATACGGAAAACCGAAGAACTGATTCATTTAAAATATGGTGTTGGCAAAGAATACTGAATATACCATGGACTGCCAGAAGAATAAACAAAACCATCTTGGAAGAAGTACACCAAGAATGCACCTTAGAAGCAAGGATGGCGAGACTTCGTCTCACGTGCCTTGGACATATTTTCAGGAGGGACCTGTCCCAGGAGAGGCTCATCATGCTTGGAAAAGCTGAGGGTCAGAAAAAAAGAGGAAGGCGCTCAACAACATGAACTGACACAATGGCTGCAAGAATGGGCTCAAACATAGCAATGATTGTGAGGATGGTTCAGGATCAGGCGGTATTTCATTCTGTTTTACACAGGATCGATGGCATCTAACAGCCACAACTAACATATGTATGCATATATATATGTATGTGTGTATGTGTGTGTGTATATATATATATACCCATTGCCATCGAGTCGGTTCCAACTCATAGTGACCCTACAGGACAAAGTAGAACTGCCCCACAGAGTTCCCAAGGAGCGCCTGGTGGATTCGAACTGCTAACCTTTTGGTTAGCAGCTATAGCTATTAACCATTATGCGACTAGGGTTTCCATATATATATATATATACATATATATATATATTCTCTTCACTAGTTTTGCATCTCTAGAGATCCCAGGCTAAGACATTTGGTACCTACTGTGGTTCTAGAGGAACCAAATCTTAAGGATGAGTTTTCTGAATTGATGCTCAAGTCTGGCTAGTCTTAAAGGCACTGATGACTGTCTCCAGTAGTAAACAGGCTATTGCTAATCCATGGTGGGAGGTGGCAATAGAAATACGCAAAATACTACTACCACTGGATCAAATATTTGTGAGAGACAAGGCTCTGCCTGATTACATATTTGATACTTTTCTATAATTTTGTCAGAATAAGAATAATAAGGAAGCTGCTTGGTTAGTCCTGCTTTTGCTAGCCACACTGGTGAATGAAAGAAATGGACTCAAAGCTGAAGCACCACATACAAGATCTGAAAGCTGCCACTTGTGCCCAGAAAGAAAACCATATTTCTTATAGTAACAAGGCTAATGCTGCCAAAAATAAACTCAGATTCTTATCATAAGAGTGACTGAATTAAAGCGCCAGTTGAATATCCAGCCTCAAATGGTGTCTGAAGTTAGAGTGAGGGCACTGATTGGGAAGAAATGGGATCCTGAAACTTGGGATGAGGACATACGGGCAGACAGTCAGAAAGCGGGGGACAATGAACCTCCAATTTCTGTTGAATCGCTCTTCCTAACAGAACCAGACCTCTTACTCCCATCTGAAGAGATTCTCTAACTCTGCCTGCTAAGGCACCCTTCCCAGTAAAACAATTATCCCTTCCACCTCCCTCTGATGAGATTACCCCAGCTGTGCCTGAAGTGTCTTGTTTGAGTTATCTCCTGGGGTGGTATCTGGGGCATTGCCTGGGGCATCACCTTAGGCAGATGTCTTATAAGACACGGCTGAACATCCCACTGCCACTGCCCATTTTTGCTTCTAGACCTATACCTAGACTTCAGTCCCAACAAGCCCCAAAAGGTGAACTATGAAGTGTGACCCAGGAGAAAGTATGCTAAACTCCAAAAGAACTGCTTGATTTTTCTAATATATATATACAGAAACCTGGTGAATATGTGTGGGAATGGCTATTATGGGTGTGGGATAACGGTGCAAGCAACATAAAGGTGGATTAGTCTGAGTTTATTGATATAGACCCAGGAAGCATAGATTCTTCATTCAGTGTTTCAGCTTGAGAGGTTAGAAAAGGATCTCATAGTTTATTTGGCTGGTTTACTGAAGCATGGATTAAGTGGTGGCCTACAATAAATCAAGTGGAAATGGCAGATCTGCCATTGTATAATGTAGGAGAAGGTAACCAAAGGCTGAGGGAAACTGGCAGGTTAGAATGGATTTATTAGGCTGGACCCACAGACCCACACACGGAGTGCCCAGAGGGCTCTCTTTTTACCATAGCGGTGAGGTACAAATTTGTGAAGCAAGCCCCAGCATTATTGAAGACTTCTGTGGTTGCTATTTTATGTAAGTAAGAGTCCACAGTGAGAACTGCCCTAACTGAATTAAGACACCTAACTACAATGCAGTTGACTGGACCCCATGGTGGTAGCAGCTAAGTGGTGGCACTCAATCAACAAAGACAAGGTGGGTGTGGTTACCATAACAGACAGTAGAGTCAAAGCAATAATCAGAATAGTCTGCTCACATGGATTTATGGCAATGGCTACTTAGTCATAGTGTCCCTGGGAGTGAAAAAGCTGGGAAATGTACATCTCCTGGTACCTAGTGTCTTAGATATCTAGTGCTCCTGTAACAGAAATACCACAAACGGATGACTTTAACAAAGAAAATTATTCCCTCACAGTCCAGGAGGCTCTATAAGTCCAAATTCAGGGTGCCAATTCCAGGGGAAGACTTTTTCTCTCTGTCACTCCTAGGGGAAGGTCTTTGTCACCAGTCTTCCCCTGGACAAGAAGGTTCTCAGCACAGGGATCCTAGGTCCAAAGGATGCACTGCTCCTGACACTTCTTTCTTGGTGGTACTGAGGTCCCCCTGTCTCTCTGCTCTTTTCTCTTTTATATCTCAAAAGAGACTGACTTAAAACACAACTTAACCTTGGCTGGCTCAACACTTTCCCAATTTGTTGAAAGACATAAACTTACAGATTCAAGAAGCTATGCAAACTCCAACAAGTTAAACTCACATAATTTTATGCCCAAATGCCTCATTGTCAATTGTGGAATAACAAGGACCAAGAAAATAACTTCAAAGAAGCTAGAGAGAAAACAACTCATTTCACACAGGAGAAACAGTTGGAATGACTCTGTATTCATCATCAGAAGCCACAGAGGCCAAAAGGCTGTGAAAACAACATTTTTTCGACACTGAAAGAAAAGAAACATTAACCCAGTGTTCTATAGGCTGTTATTTCCTTCATGAGTAAAGGAAAAATATTGACATTCTCAGGTGAAGGACGCTTAAGAGAATTCATCGCCACCAGACTTGTTCTAAATGAAACACTAAGGAAGATTTTCAGGTGGTAGACTTGGAATTTCAGGAATTATGGAAAGCAACAAAGTCGAAAGTACCTTCTGAAGTTTGCCGTTCAGCCAAAGATTAGACAGGTCTGTAAAACAAACAATAACACACGTGAAGAAAGTGTTTCTTAGTTCAATCGTGTGTATGAGATCAAAAGTGCAAAACCTGCCCAAAAGCACAGAAAAGAGGGCAGGATGGAACAGGAATCATGGCGGATGGAAACGGGGAACTGGAGCATAGAAGAGAATACTGACACATCATGAATATTGCCACCAATGTCACAAAACAATTGTGTATAAATGGCTGAACAAGAAAGTAATTTGCTTTGTAAAGTTTCAAATAAAGCACAATAAAAAATTTTTAAAAAGTGGTAGGTATCTGGGTAAACATATTATGCCAACCCTGATGTCACTGCACAACATGGCGCAGGACTCCCCTCTTTGGATAGACTTGCTAGCCTATTGGAAACACTTTGGAATATACTCTTGGTGGCAAATTAGTATTAGAGAATGGGATTATTTTGAAAATATGAGATGTCTGTACTCATGTCTGGTGAATAAACTGGATAATAAAATTTTCAGAGCGAAATGAGATGTTCTAACAGAAAAATAGGCCTGAATTCCCACGTGGGCCATGAGCCTACTCTGAAGGCCTTTCCCAGAGAGGCATTTCAGGCACTTCTAGAGCAGCAGGAGCACTGGGGAATGCATGTATCAACTTCCCCCAGGGCCTTCTCTGAGGAGTAAGTACCTGCTTTAGTACTAAGCTTAAAAGCTTAGGGGTTCATAAATAGTCATTCTGCATAAGGTCTTCAGGTTCAAGTCTGTAATCCAGCTGGGATTCTGTGTGTGCTGCATCTCTGCATCAAAAGAACATGCTTCTAGAAGCAGAATGCCAGGAGAGAGGCGGTTGGGCAGTTGGGGGTGGGGGGTGCTGCACAGACAGGGGTGCCCAAGGGAGGCACAATATAGTCATTCTGCAGCAGGTCTAGTCATTCTGCATAAGAATTAGAATGCTTCTGTCAATGCATAATAGTTTACATACAGGACATAAACAAAGTGACTGAAGGACAAAGTCGAATAGTAAACCAAGCCACTCCCTGTCAATCCTTACCTGAGAGGGTCTTCATCAGGACTTCCGGGGATGGAGAACGACACAGTAAACGCTGATTTATTTTACCTCTTCCTTCCTCAAGAAACAGGAACTGGTGTTAAGATGTCAGGTGTCAAGCCCCAAACTCCTCTTCTGGTCTGTATTTAAGCTGTATAATAAAACTGGGATCAGGCAATCAGCAGTGAGCAGACAGACCCAGAGTATTCCCAGTGCCCCACATCTTTGAGCTCCAGTGAGATCCTGTTCTTAGTCACTAGATTAGCAGAGGAGCCGAAAGACTGAAATTCCGTGTTTTAAGGCAACTTGGGCTTCAAACAGTCACTTATTGCTAAAGTCGTATTTCTCTGTGTTAATTTATGATCCTTAACTCAAATCCGGAGTTTGGAGCTCATTTTGATAACTCCTCATTAGTCTGCATAGACTAGAGTCTTTTCACAGTCAGTGATGACAATGGAGGAAACAAAGTCCCTAGCCCAGAGGAGGGACTGCTCCCCATATTTGGGGAAATGCCCCTGGGAAGCATCGGCGAGGTGCACTTTGGCCTCTGTGGCTTTGCCTTCTGCTCCTGGAATTGCACCCTGGGGGCCTCCATATGCAGACCCAGAGTCCGTGGGTGACCACAACTCCCCCGTTCTGGGTCATCGTCCGGACACACGTTGCGATATGCTTCCTGCCCTCCTTTCCAGCATAAGCGCTGCGATCACAAGTGGCAGAACCAGTTCTCAGGTCCAGACCCTAGACCTTGCCCTCCTTGGCCTTAGGCTTCCCCTAGTCCTGGTGGAACCTGCAAGCCTGGTGGATGCGAGGTTAGCACCCAGCTGGGTGGGCTTGGGCCTGTCTCAAAAGGCTCATGGCGCACGCAGGTTCCTCCTCCTTGGAGCCTGTGGGCTTGCGGTGGGCAGCCCGGCATCTCCTGCCTCCCTCTGGCGCCCTCTCTGAGCAGCAGCTCCCCTCCCCCTACCCCGCCAACCACCCAACAGTCGCACTGTCTGCTTTCTGCTTCTAGAAGCGCGTTCTTTTGATGCACACATGCAGCACACACAGAAGCTCAGTTGGATTACAGACTTGAACCTGAAACGCACAACTTTAAAACTACTAGACTGGGGGGGGGGGTATTGGCAGTGAAAAAAGGAGAAAAAAAATAAGAAAGAGAACAATTACAAAAAAAGTATTAGAAGACTGTATCCTCACATTATGGACTCAAGAAGGTTGCGGATAAACAACTGCGTAGATAGCATACTGTTGTCTCTTTGCAAATAAGTCTTAAATGAGGGAATTTGGTACCGGGAAGAGTTGCAGAGCCTGGCTTTGGGGAAATCTGGGATTGATGAATTGCCTTGCATGAGGCTACAAGCCCTGATAATCAATATTTGAAGATGAGATTCGAGCAACCTAGAACATGCATCAGAATTTTTTCTAAGTAAATTAGCACCAGAAGATGCCTTTAACCACGAAATAAAATGGGTCAGTAGTTCAAGATCTCCCTACAAAGAAAACGGCAGACCTAGATCGTTTCCAGTCAGGTTCCAGCAAACATGCAAGAAACAGTCATTTTAATCTTGTACATAGTCAACAGAGATTAGAAAACCATGAGATACTCCCCTAACTTGATCCTTAAGCCTAGTTTAAAAATGATAACAAATTTTAGAGAAGGATGGTAGAAGAAGAGTTAGAGGACAAGCACACTCAGAAACTGAGATGCAAAACCCTACGTAAGATGCCAGCAAAGGAAATCCAGCAAAGTATAAACCACGTAACATGCCATGATCAAGGCGGTTTATTGTAGGCATACAAATTTGAGTGAACGTTAAAGATTTAGTAATTTTACTCACCACATGCATAGGTGAAAGAAGAGAAGACATATGCTCACCTCAAGAGATGGGGGCAAAGCAGGTTGATAAAATCCAAACACACGGAGAGATAAGGACTAGGAGCAAATATGGAACAGAAAAGGAGTTCCCGAACGTGGAAAACTACAACTAGCATGATAGTTCATGGTGACGTGTGGGACATTCTCTTTAAAATTAATAAACAATAAAATAAGGGTGCTTCTATCATTACTTTTATTAAACATTGAACACCGGAAGTGTAAGCTAGTACAAAAAGAGAAAAAGTATAACTGCTATTCATAGATTATAGGACTGTCTCCATTGAAAACCGTAGAAAATACTAGAATAGTAATCATAAATAAAAAATAAATTAAAATTTCAATGCATCAGCATCAAGCGGACTCTGTCATAGCTCTTAGGTGAAAGCAAAGGACACTGATAGGGAAAGAGCAGGTTCGGGTGGTCTAGACCAAGGAGGGAAGAAAATTATTCTGCACTGGGCTGAACTTATAAGCACGGTTATGTGTGTTAGTTACCTAGTCCCTCCATAACAAAAAATAACACAACTGGATGGCTTTAAAGAACAGAAATTTATTTTCTCACAGTTTAGCAGGTAGTCGTTCGAATTCAGGGCATGGCTGTAGTGGGAGGTCCTTCCTTGTCTACCTCAGCTTCTAGTAGATGCCAGCAATCATTTGTGTTCCTGGCCTTCTAGAAGCATCTGTCTTCTTTGTCTGTCTTCCTTTTCACCTGTTTGTGTCTGTGTGTATTCTGCTCCTTTTATAACTAAGAAGAGTTAGGCTTAGGACCCACCCTACATTGGTATGACCTCATTCACATAATAAAAGCAGGCCCCCTCTTTCCTAACAAGGTCAGATTTACAGGTACAGGGGTTAGGATTTCCACATACATTTTGGAGGGACACAATTCAATCCCTAACAGTCGACTTACCAGATATTCTGGATTGAGAGTACTCGCATGAACAGCTGAGAGTGGTTCCAATTCTTTGCTACATTCGTTGGCTGAAACTTGTCTCAATGGTCACCCAAAGGAATGCTGGAGCAATTTATTGTGTAGGACCTGGCCAACCATTCCTAATCACATCCATTGTGTGGAAAAACACACAATCCGATCACCAAAGCCTTGAGAAATTCATGGATAAGAAAAGAATGGTGGTTGGAACCAAGAATTGTTTCATAGCCTGGATAACATGGTGTAGGTGTTAGATATCCACATGGAGATGTCCGGTAATAAAACTTCACCCCACACGGAGATGTCAAGAATAATACCAACGGCCAATGTTCATTGAGTACCTACACTGGTGCCAGGCACTCCTGTGCTTTTTCTTTCATGTTTGCTTTTCATGATGGCCATATGAGGAATGTATCATTATAATGCATAAAGAGGTCAATACAGAGAGTTAGGCTCACATTTGAATATATGAGTCTGGACCCAGGAGGAGTTTGAATGGATGGAGGTATAAACCTCACGTCCTTAGCTACAAATAGACAGCCGTGAACTCACTGAGGCATCCTAGAGGGAGGGTGTCAATAGAGCGAGGAGCAGGCACCAAGCCCAAGGGTACTCGGGTATCTAGAAGCCTGCCAGGTGAACAGCAGCCAGCAAGCCTCTCTGAAGTCCAGTGTGGTGCCTGGAGGGTTGTCTGTCCTTGCTCTCAGCTGCATTTCCCCAGTGCTCCTCCCACCTGCACTGGGTTGTCCCCTTCATGACGACAGGGACAGTGTGTACCTTTCACCACTGTATCTACATAACATAGACTATTTCTGGCCCATGGAATATACTGACTGAATGAAAAATAAACAAACGATAAGGACGTAAAATCCTTCGTAGTTGATACCTTGGGATACATTAAGGGGCTTCATGAGTAAGAGGGAGAAAAACTGATCAGGGCTGCTTCTGAGACCATCTCTTAGGCGTAAAGAGTGTTAAACAATAATTAAACAAAGAGATTTAATGGCAGAGATGTATGTTAAAAAGATGTAAGTATACGTTGAAGATTACTAGAAACATGCACATTTATTATTGCAACTATAGTTCAAATTGTTAAAAAACATATACTACATGCACACAGAATATTATAAAGTAATTTAATGCCCTCATTAAAAAAAACAAAAAAAATTTATCATGAGAAAAGACTAATGAAGAATGAAAATATCAGGATATAATATCTGTGTTAATACACATAACTGTGTGTGCTAATACACACATAAAACCAGTTGCCACTGAGTCAGTTCTGATCCATGAGGACACCAGTGTGCCAGAGTAGAACTGTACTCCATAGGGGTTCCAATGGCTGAGTTTTCGGAAGTAGGCTGCCAGACCTCTCTTTCACAGCAATTCTGGGTGGACCTGAACTCCAACTTTCTGTCAGCAGCTCAAGATATTAACCATTTGCATCAACCAGAGACTCTAATACGCATACACTCCAATATAAGTAAGATAACAGACATATCAGAACGTTAATAATTTATTCTATGCATTACATATGTTTTCTTGTTATTTATTGCATACTTTTCCATTGCTTCCAAGTTTTTGAGGAATAGAATGTACTTCTGGAAAAATTCATGAGAGATTTTTAAGTAATGAAATAATTAACAGAAACTGAATGAGTAAATCTGTGGCAAGGCAGCCCATGAACCCAAGATTACAGTAACACTGGTATGAAAAGCAGAATTGTGGAGTCCTGAAGCTCAGTGGTTCCACGCATCCATCAGGAAAGAGGGAAGAGCAAATAAACAAGGAGAAAATACAGTGAGCCAGAGGAGTGGGAGCCCTCTGTTGTGGGCACAGTTTTCTCATGAAACTTTAGATGGACACAGTGGGTGGGATTATCCACTTCCATCATACAAACACTTTTATTACCCTTGATTTTAACAGAACTATGTTATAAAAACAAATAATAAAATAAAGTATAATAAAAGAATAAATCTCATCAGTGGACTACTATCATTTTCCCCAGCCACTGAGGAGGGCAGGAGACACACACGGGAAAGAAGATGGAGCAGTGTGAAAACTCATGCTAAGTGGGGAGGAGAGTGTTTCTGAGACAGGCCTTACCTGCTACCACCTAGGGAAGTAGGCAGCTGTGCAGGACCAACTGGAAGAAATGGCACATTATTTCTGAGACCTACTCCAGCTCATAACAAATTATGGATAACATGGGGAAGAATGAGATTTCCAGGACACTTAATTGTTCTCATGAGAAACCTGTACATAGAAAAAGAGGCAGTCATCTAAACAGAACAAGGAATACTGCATGGTTTAAAGTCAATAAAGGTGTGCATCTCCATTGTATCCTTTCACCATACCTATTCGACCTGTATGATGAACAAATAATCCGAGAAGCTGGACTGTCTGAAGAAGAATAAGGCGTCAGGATTGGAGGAAGACTCATTAATAACCTGAGATATGCAGATGATACAGTCTCGCTTGTTGAAAGTGAAGAGGCCGTAAAGCATTTACTGAAGAAAATCAAAGACTACAGACCAACAGCCTAACAACAGGACCAATAAGCAACATCATGACAACGGAGAAAATGTTGACATCACTAAGGGCTTCAATTTACTTGGATCCACAACAAACACCCACGGAAGCAGCAGTCAAGAAATCAAACGACACATTGCATTGGGCAAATCTGCTGCCAGAGACCTCTTTAAAGTGTTCAAATGCACAGATGTCACCTTGAAAACTAATGTGCGCCTGACTCAAGCCATGGTGTTTTCAGTCACCTCATACGCAAACGAAAGGTGGGCAATGAATAAGGAAGACTAAAGAAAAATTGAAGGCACTGAATTACGGTATTTGCAAAGAATATTGAATATACCACGGACTGCCAAAAGAATGAACAAATCTGTCTTGAAAGAAGTACAGCCAGAATATTCCTTAGAAGCAAGAATGGCGAGGCTTCATCTCACATATTTTGGACATGTTGTCAGGAGAGATCGGTCCCTGGAGAAGAAAGTCATACTTGGTAACAAGTGGCCACAACAACCGGCTCAAACATAACAACGACTGTGAAGGTGACAATAGGTAGTTTAACATACATTTTGACCCATACGAATTAAAATTTAAACAATTATTTCATGCCTTTTTGTAGCGGTTTCAGAATATACAATTAAAATAAATGTAAACAATTAATAGAAAAAATCTCTGAAAAAAAATTTAATTTTTTTAAGTCACTGCTCCATAGCCCAAATCTAAATGGCTTGATATACAGCACTGGTCTTTGTGATTCACAAAAAGCAGGTGCCAATTCCTGAACAAGAACTGAAGTGACAGGAGAAACTCCCCATGCTGTTAGAGCCCTGAGTATGGGCCCTAATCCAATAATCTGTCCTCATTAATTCCTTTTCATTTCATCTCTGTGAAAGGGGAGGGAGAAGGTGAGAGAGGGTTACATGTGCCTATTCTGTTCTTTAGCATCTAGTTCGCTGCCAGGAACAACTATTCATAAGAGGCTACAAAACATTAAAGTACAAATAAGGAGGAAAACCTCCTAGTATATATAGTATTAGGTGGCACAAAGAGTTAAGTGCTCAGCTACTAACTGAAAGGTTGGCAGTTTAAATCCACTCAGTTGCCTTGGAAGAAAGGCCTGGCAATCTACCTCCAAATGGTCACAGCTATTGAAAACCATATGGAGGGCAGTCCTACTCTGAAAACTCACGGGGTCGTCATGAGTGAAAATCTCCTCAACGGCAACTGGATTGGTAATCTATATATGGCATAAATGTTCGGAAAATTAGTTTCTGAACATATACACGGCATACAGAATACACTGCACATTAGTATTATGTGCCAAAACCCACTGTCATCAAGTCGATTCTAACTCATAGTGACCCCAAAGGACAGAGTAAAACTGCCACATAGGGTTTCCAAGGCTGTAAGTCTTCACTGAAGCAGACTGCCACATCTGTCTCCTGCAGAGAGGCTGGTGGGTTCGAACCACTGACCTTTCAGTTAGCAGCCAAGTTCTTTAGCCACACAGCCACTAGGGCTCACTGCTGTCATGTACAGTGATTACATAAGCAAATTCTGAAACAAACTGCCTGGGTTTAAATCCTAACTCAATCTATCAGCTGGTTGATCTGGGAACGTTACTTTACCTCTCACTGCCTCAGTTTCCCATTTCTAAAATGGGTCTTATTCAAAAGGTTGTTACGCAGGTTAAATAAAACACACAAGGCACTTAGAAAAAGGCCTTACACACAGAATGAACACAATAAATGTTAGCTTTCATAATTATTAAGGGAATACAAACAGCTTAGTTGAAGAAACTTCCATTGAGAAATAGTTGCATTCCAAAATTCATGTGTAAAGTCATTTACATCAACTGTTAAAGTTGTATGTTTAGATTCAAGTGATTACTGAGGTATGTTATGATCTTGAACAGAGTTCAGGGGACTATACAGGCTGACTCTGCATGCCCTTCTCCTGCACATCCATTCCATCTCCCTTGGAGCCCAGACATCATGTTATCAATTAAACCCCTCCCACACTGGTGGTGTACTGTTTAAGAGCTACAGCTGCTAACCAAAAGGTCATCAGTTCAAATCCACCAGGCGCCCTTGGAAAGTCTATGGCACAGTTCTGCTCTGCCCTATTGGGCCGCTATGAGTTGGAATAGACTCAGTGGCAATGGGTTTTTAATGGGTATGAGTTAACTGTTCAGTGCTTATGGACATACCCAAAGCAACCACGAACACAAAAGTATAGTAAAAAGTTCTTATTTCAGAATAGCAAAACCTTTTTCTAACACAGTGGTGAATTAGGGTGGACTGCGTATCAAGAGGAGGCCTGGTGGCATAGTGGTTAAGAGCTCAGCTGCTAATCAAAAGGTCAGCAGTTCGAGTGCACCAACTAGTCCTTGGAAACTCTATGGGGTAGTTCCACTCTATGCTATAGGGTCTCTATGAGTTAATATCAACTAGGGTCTGTACGGGTTGGAATCAACTTGATGGTGACAAGTTTGATTTGGTTTGGATTAAATTATGACCCTAAAAAACGTGTGTTTCAACTTGGTTAGGCCATGATTCCCACTATTGCGTAGTTGTCCTTCATTTTGTGATTGTAATTTTACTGTAAGAGGATTAGGGTGGGATTGTAACACCACCCTCACTCAGGTCACCTTTCCCTGAGGTGTGGCCTGCACCACCTTTTATCTCGCAAGAGGTAAAAGGAAAGGGAAGCAAGCGGAGAGTTGGGGGCCTCAGACTATCAAGAAAGCAGCACCAGGAGCAGAGCATGTCCTCTGGACCCAGGGTCCCTGCACCTGAGAAGCTCCTTGACCATGGGAAGGATAAGGACAAGGACCTTCTTCCAGAGCCGAAAGAGAGAGAAAGCTTTCCCTTAGAGCTGATGCCTTGGACTATTAGCCTACTTTAATGCGAGGTATTAAATTTCTCTTGGTTAAAGCCATCCACTCATGGTATTTCTGTTATGGCAGCACTAGATGATGAAGACAGTGGGTCAAGGTGGAAGGGGTGGATGAAGGACAAAAAAAGAAAAATGGACAACAAGAGAAATATAAGAATTCAGAGAACTGTGAAAATTTAATTCCTGAATATACTTTCTTTCTCCTCCCTGTAACTGTAAGGACTTTTCTCATATACAGCATATATAAGTAAATCCTTGCAATATTTAAAACACTTAGATTTTTGTAAAACTCATTCTCTGAAAACTCATGGTGGCCCCATTAATTTGTGGCTTAAAAACAACTAGAACTAAAAAGAAGCATAAATAAATAAAGGCACTGCTGTCATTTGCGGGTGATGTTCTTTTCCTGCTATCCACAACCCACACACTTGGGAGTTAATTTTCCAGGGTCAGTGTTCATAGACCATCCTCTTTCTCTTACCACCACCCCACCACCCTTAATTATTTAGAAAAGGCAGGGCCAGTCAGTGCTCCAAACATCAAGATTTCTCTCCAAAATGCCAGCTCGCACTTGGGGAGCAGGCTACCTTCTCAGCTATCAGCAATTCCACTAGCCCCTGCAGATAAGGAACATGTCTCCACTGAACTGTTCATTGTAATTAAAAAAAAAAAAAAAAGTAAAAAACTGTTTCTTAAAACCAGAAAAAAAAAAAAAACAGGCATTTCCCTATTACCCACCCACCCCACTCTCCCACACCCACTGCTCCCCTCACCACACACACACTCAAATATTTCATACCAAGGGTGTGTCCCAAGCACGGGGTCTGGCTCCGCTCTTCTTTTACACCCCTTGGAGGCCTCTGGAGAAACCATACCTTTGGTTGGCAATTCCCTGAACCCTGCCTATTCAAGCTGGCACTTATTCAAAAAGGCAGGTGAGTCTTCAAGTCAGGTTTTTAAAAGGAGTTTAAGAGGAGCCAGGTGATATGCCTACTCACCCTCAAGTTTCTCAAAGGTAATAATTTCTTGAGATGTTTACAATGTCTCAACTATGGGTTAATTAAATCCCTTAGGATGGTGGGCATAGGAAAATCCTGCATCTCAATGCCCCCCACTTTGAAAAAAAAGAGGGGGAATCTCCAAAATTACAAATTTGAATTTCTACATACTTGATTGAACTAAGGAGTAAGTTCCTCATGTGTGTTATTCTTGGTCTGAGCCTGGTGGTGCAGTGGTTAAGAGCTCAGCTGCTAACCAAAAGGTCTGCTGTTTGAATCCAACAGCTGCTCCTTAGAAACCGTATGGGGTAGTTCTACTCCGTCCTATAGGGTTGCTAAGAGTCAGAATTCACTGGATGGCAATTGGTTTGTTTGTTTTTCAATCTTTGGCTGAAAGGTAGACTTTGTTATCAATTTATTAAATCAACTGGTAATTTGCTGGATATTTCTCATACAGGAACTTATGATGTCTTCAAATCCAGCCAATCAGGTTTAGGAAGAGAGAAACTTCTCTACCTTAGCCTCCCTGCCACTCCCACACCTTTTTCATTGATTTCCATGCCCTGTTTAAGTAACATCACTCATCACTTCTCACTGTCTAGGTTATCTGAGCCAATTCATGGCAGTCAATTCCACCTGAGCCCTAGGATACCCTCATTTACATACTCTGCCCTGTTCCTTCACCAATGGCTGACCTCACATCTCCCCTTGAATGTCTACCAGGCATCTCAAACTTAATGTGGTTCAAATAAAATTCTTCGTCGAAGTGTCTTATCTACCTCCCAGTCTTCCTTATCTCAGCAAATGTTCTCACTATCCTCTGGGTTGTTCAGGACAAAAACCTAGAAATCATCCTTGATTTCTCTCCTTTATTCAAATCTTGCATCCAATCCATTGACACATATTCTGGACTCTTGGCGCTACCTTAAAATAAATCCTGACTCTATCCACTTCTCACTACCTCCACCTTACATCCACCATCATCTCTTGGTGAAAACTGGACTCCGTACCACCGATCTTCCCTCTTACAGTCTACATAACAGCATCACCTCAGTGGCTTCTCATGGCAATTAGGAAAAATTCCCAAATCCTTCCCATGGTCTTTCATGATGCGGGGCTTGCCCACCATACTAACCTCATTTCCTAACAGTCTTCCCTCGGTTCACTCCACACTAGCCATGACTTATTTCCTGAGCTTCCTCAAAACGTGCCAGAACACTTGGTTATTAAAGGGCCTCAGAAACAACTCTTTCCTTTATTGGCAATATCCTCCCTCCAGAACTTCATACAGCTATTCTCTCCTTTGATATAGGTCAGTTATCTCCTCAAATATCCTGATCCCATAAGCCTTTACTAACTATTAATCTAAAACAGCTCACCCCACTCCTTCCCTCACATGCAAATCTGTCTTATTTTCAAAATATTTAGCTCTCCTTGACATTTTTTGTTAATTAGTACCTGTAAATGTATTTTTTGTGGTTGAGAATATATGCAGCAAAACATACACCAACTCAACAGTTTCTACCTGTACAATTTAACGACATCGGTTACATTCAAGTTGTGCAACCATTCTTACCCTCCTTTTCTGAGTAGTTCCTCTGTCATTAGCATAAACCCACTGCTCCTTAAGGTTCCTATCTAATCTTTTCAGTAGCTGTTGTCAATCTGATGCCATGTAGACAGTTCTTAAAAGAGCATATGCTCAAGGTAGACCATTTTTATTAGTTAAGTAGCTAATGTTCTGGAGCTCTCGTGGCACAGTGGTTAAGTGATACGGTAGCCAAGCAAAAGAAGAGCAGTTTGAATCCACCACCTGCACCTTGGAAACTCTATGGGGCAGTGCTATTCTGTCCTACAGGGTCTCTGAGTCGGAATCAACTCAATGGCAACAGTATGGTGTTTTCTTTTTTATACTTCAGTTTTAAGATGATTCAAGGGAAGGCTTTTGGTGTAATGTTTAAAGATTATCTCACGGCAATAGTTTCAGGAGTTCATTCACCCTCAATGGCTCCAAAAAGTCTAGGGTTCATGAGAATTTGAAATTCTGTTCTGCATTTTCCCCCTTTTGATCAGGGCTTTGCTATGGACTCTTTGATCAAAATGTTCAGCGACAGTAGCCGGGAACCTTCTGGTTCTTCTGGTCTCATGGCATGCTAGATGTTCTTTTAAAAAACATGAGTGGATGCTGGAGATTATCAAATACTTATTTTATTACACCTATTAGTATAACCACATTTATTTTTCCTGTACATATGGCAAATTATACTGATTCATTTTTGAATGTTAAACTAACCTTGAATTCTTGGGATAGACCCAACTTGGTCATAATATATTCTTCTTTAGAGTATTGCTGGATTTGTTTTGCCTATTTCTTTTTATATTTTGCATCTATGTTCATCAGTGACATTGGCCTGTAATTTTCCCATCTTCTGCTGCTCTTGTCAGGTTTTGGTATCAATATTCATTCTACAAGCTTTATAAAATGAGTTTGGGTATATATTTCATTTTATATTGAAGAATTTGTGAAGTATTTCTTGAATATTTGGCAGAATTTGCAGGAAAAGCCATCTGACATGAAGTTTTCTTTTTGAGAATAGTTTGAGCTCCAATTCAATTCTATTAACAATTGTGGAATTACTTTTGCTTCCTGTTTCTTCTTGAATCGTTGTTATTAACTTACATGGTATGATACGTTTGCCTACTTTACCTAAATTTGCAAATTTATTAGCCAATATGGTTCATAACATTCTCACATTATCTTTAAGTTCTGCAAGATCTGCAGTCATTTTCTTTCTAATTCCTGATATTCGTTATTTATACCTTCATTCTTTTTCACTTGATCAATCTTGCTTAAAGTTTGTCAATTTTACTAGCATTTTCTAAGAATTAACTTTAGTCTTCGTTGATCGTCTGTTGCATGTATCCAGTCATTAATAGAAACAAAAATTCCTATGAATGTTTGTTTCTGTTTTTTTCCCAACATTTTGAATGGATGTTTAACTCACTTATTTTTCAAAATTTGTTCTTTCCAATTATATTTTTAAGGCTATAAGTTTCCTATATTATATTGTCTGTACTGCACCAATTTTTATATGTACTATGTTCATAATTGTTCACTTCAAAATATATTCTAATTTTCATTATGATGTCTTTTTTAATGCCTAGTATTTTAAAATATCCAAGCACATGGAGATTTTGTATTTTCTTTTTCTAAGATGGTTTTTTTTTTAATTATGCTGTACTTACGCAGTATCCTCTATATTATTGCAGACTCTTGAAATTTGTTGAGACTTGCTTTATAACACAGTATACAGTTAATTTTTATAAACACTATGTATGTGCATGAGATGAATGTATATTCTTTAGTGGTTAGATAATGCACACACATACACATATATCAATTTGGTATTTTTATACATGTTAAATCTTCTGTATCCTTGACAATTTATGGACTTCTATGTTTCTGAGGGGTGTGTTAAAAATCTATTATGATGCATGATGTCAAAAGGAGCCCCAGTAGTGCAGTGGTTAAGCACTCAGCTGTTAAACCTTTTGATTTGATCCACCAACTATTCCACAGGAGAAAGATATGACAGTTTCCTTCCATAAAGATTACAGCCTTAGAAACCCTTTGGAGAAGTTCTACTCCATCCTATAGTCACTATGAGTCAGAACTGACTCAACAGCACATAAGAAAAAATGTATGATGTGATGGAAACTGAGCAGTACGAAGGTATAAGAATTGAACCTACATCCAGGGTCAAAGGATGAAGGACAGAGAAAACAGCAGAGACATCCAAAAGCTTGGAAAAAAGGGGGCTGAGAGGACAATGGTTGGTGGTTTAAGGGCTTTGAAGGGCTACCACATATACTGAGGAATCTGAAGTGCAATATTCTTGCCTAAGGATGAAGACATGCTCATAAAGATCCTGACAAAGCTTTAGGCTTGCACCTCTGGCTGATCTTTGGGCTCCACGGGGGCAGGAAGTGAAGGCTAAGGCAGAGTTTTAGGCGCTCTTGCTTAGCATTGAAAGAACACCCCAGTTCAGAGCCAATCTGCAAAGACTGGGATAATGTTACTTTTTCTTTTTGGCTACAAGCATTTAAAGAAATCACTGTCAGGTCATGAACTGACTGCTGTCATAACAGAACAGAACTTCAGTGTCCACACATGAGAAGACATACAATCTTTGCAGAACTAGTTTGGAAACATCACTAAGCAAATGGATGACTGGCCCTCAACAATTAAAAAAAAAAAAGCAAACCCTAATGACTGGAGGTAATCTGGTTTCCAGAGTTACATTATAATATTTAAGATATCCAGTTTTCAACACACTATTTTAAGTCATAAAAGGAAAAAGAAAAGGATGGTTCATTTGTTAAGAAGAAAGAAAGAAGAGAATGAACAGAAAGCATCCCTAAGGAAACACAGATATTGGGATTACTAGACAAAGATTTTAAACCAATTGTCTTAAATTTCCTCAAAGAGCTAAAGAAACCATAGACCAAAAAAAAAAGGAAACCAAGAGAAGAATGTATGAACAAGTAGAAAATATTAATAAAGAAATATTATACAAAAGAACCAAATAGAAATTATAGAGCTGAAAAGTAGAATAGCTGGAATAAAATTTTCATTAGAGGAGCTCAACAGCAGATTTGAGCAAGAAAGCAGGAAAATGTAAACTTGAAAAAGCACAACTGAAATTGTTCTGAGGAGCGTAAAGGAAAAAGAATGAAGAAAATGAACAGAGCCTAAGGGACCTGCGGGACAACATCAAGCATACCAGTATACTCATTAAGGAGTCCCAGAAAGGAAAGAAAGATGAAAGGACAGAAAGAATATTTGAAAACGTAATGACTGGAAGTTTCCCAAATGTCATCTAGATATCCAAGAAGCTCAATAAACTCAAAGGACAATAAATACATAGATATCCACAGAGAGACATAATCAAAATGTCAAAAGACGAAGACAGAAACTTGAAAGTAGCAAGAGATAAGTGACCCCTAATGTACAAGAAGAGAGTCTCAACAAGTTTAACTGTTGATTTTTCATCAGACACCATTGAGATGAGAAAATAGTGGGATGATGTATTTAAGATACTGGAAAAAAAATACAGAAACAAAACTATGAACCAAGATGTCAGTATCTAGCAAAACTATCTTTCAAAAATAAAGGGGAAATTAAGACATGCCCAGATACACAAAACCTGAGGGAGTGTGTTAGCAGCAGAACTGCCTTATGAGAAATGCTACAGGGAATCATCCTGGCTGGCACGGAAGGACACTAGACAGTAACTGGAAGCCATAAAAAGAAACAAAGACTCCGTAAAGGTAACTACTTAGATAAAACAAAGTCAGTAATATTTTTATATCACGCCTCTCTTTTTTTCATATATGATTTAAAGCACGAATGCATAAAAATACTTACACATCTCTCTTAATGGACACACAATATATAAAGATGCAATTTTTGTACCAGCAACGTAAGTAGGGGAGGTAACTGAGCTGAATAAAAGCAGAATTTTGTATACTGTTGAAGCTAAATTTGTATTAATTAAAAGAAGATTGTTATAAATATAAGATATTAATTGTAATCCTCATGGTCACCACTAAGAAGTTAAAAAATATAAGGAAAGGAAACAAGGAGAGGATCAAAATTGTACACTTGAAAAAAAATCAGTCAAACACAAAAGTGGACAGTAGTGAAGAAAATGAGAAACAAAATACGTATATGACCTACTATTACAAAGTAGAAGATATAAGTCCTTCCTTATCATGAATTGCTTTAAATATAAATAGATTAAATTCACAATTGGGATCATTAAAGTTGTGTGTCAACTTTGTTGGACCATGATTCTCAGTGCTTTGGCAGTTATGATGTAGTTTAGCAGTTGTAAAACGATGCAATCACTTCCATGATGAGATGTGATATAATGTGATTACCTCCATGATGGGATCTGCTGTGAGTAGCCAATCAGATGTAAGGGAGTTTCCTCAGGGGTGTGGACTGCATCCAATATAGGTGGACTTTCTGGCAAGGCTCTTGAGCTTTTGCTCACTCTGAATCCTGCAGCTGGCTTCTCTTCATCTGATCTCAAGTTTTTGGGACTCGAACTCTCAGCTTACCTTCCAATTTTGGGATTCATCAGCCTCCGCAGTCTGTGAGCCACGACCTGCCAGCTTACCTGCCGATCTTGAGATTTGTCAGCCTTTGCAGCCTGTGAGCCACAGACCTGTTGTATGACCTGCAGATCCTCAGTTCTGCAGTCCCTGCATCTATGTGAGTCAGGAGAAGCCACCAGGCTGACCCATGGACTTGAGACTTACCAGCCTCTACAGCCTCGGGAGCCATTTCCTTGATATAAATCTATTTATATATAAATACATACATATATATATATCACTGGTTTTGCTTCTCTAGAGAACCCAGCCTAAGATACCAATTAAAAGACAAACACTGGCAGAATGAATAAAAAAATCATTCAATTGCTATCAAGCTGATCTGACTCAGGGTGACCCCTCGCCCCATGTGTGTCAGAGTAGTAGTGACACACAAGTGTGTCAGTTCAACGGCTAATTTTTCAAAAGTAGATCGCCAAGCCTTTCTTCCGAAGTGCCTCTGGGTGGACTCAAACCTTCAACATTTTGGTTAGCAGCTGAATGCATTAACCGTTTGCACCTCCCAAGGACTCTATGTTTATTTCTGTATTACTTGTCTTTATACTATATACATACACACACACATAGACATCCATGAGTGGTTCATACAGATGCTTTGGACTTCGACTAGCAGGGCTCTATTAATTATTGATAGAAAAGTACTGATACCAATTACAAATGCGTATTTGTCCATTTCCCCTTTCAGATTTATTAGTTTTTGTATTTTGGAGCCCTGTTGTTAAATATGTACACATTTAGGATGGTTGTATCTTTTTGGAGAAGTGAACCTTTATTATGTTATGTCCCTACCTATTCCCAATAATACTCCTTTTTCTGAAGTATAATTTGTCTGATATTAATATAGTTACTGCAGTAGAACTGGATAATTTTCAACCATTTCAAGAGGTAGCATAAGATCAAGAACTGATGGTATAAAAGGAAGAAATCGAAGCTGCATTGAAGGCATTGGTGAAAAAACTATCCTCTCTCCACCATCTTCACTAACTCTGACACCAACTGTCCCTCACACAGCACTCCCTACTTCTCTGCCGGGTTCAATAATTCATTGCAACGGCCACACAGAGCTCACAGTCCATATTCATGATTATGGGGTTTATTAGGGAAGTAACAGTTATAACTCAGGCTCAAAGATACTCAGAATACAGTTCTTCTATTAGGACAGCCTCTTCCCTCCTGTGCTCATAGGTGTGCCTCTGCCTGGCCTTGGGACTCTCTCCAAAGGCACTCAGCTTTCCTTCTCCCTGGGCCATCATCTCCTATAGCCGGGTCCCTGTTGCTTGGTCTCTCCTGCCATGGCATCTTACCGTCTTCAGGGTTACAGCTTCCTCTCTCTATCTCAGTCTCCTGCTTCTAGGAGCTTCTCAGTGCAGGGATCTCAGGTCCATAATATATGCTCAGCTCCTGGCTGTTCTTCCTTGATGGGAGTTGAATCCTCCTCTTTGCTCTGGAACTGGTTCTCTTTGAAGGGAAAACTAAACAATCCCCTTGGTGAGCCACAATTACCCTATCACACAGTCCTGCCCAAGCACCAGGGTGGATGTTATAAGACCATGGCTAGAAAGGCCACACAAAGTAAACAATCACATCACAGTACCTTGGACTCATTTTTCGAGTGAAGTATCAAAAATCCCATCGGAACGGATTGGTAAAGAACATAATCAATGGCAAGAACATTTTCATAATTATGTTTTCTGTATTTGGAAGAAATCTATAGCACTATTCTTATTTTGCCAATTCACAGGGATCACAGAGATTAGTGGTAGATATTGCAGTACCAGAAAACTCTCTGGTGAAACAGTCTGTGAGCAGTCTTACAAACACGGATATTCCACCAGAGTCAAAAGAATGACGTTACATTAATCATCAAGAGAACATTTCAAGATCTAGCCTGAAGTACAATGTTGTCACTGATAGGCTAATACCCATACACTTACAAGGAAGACCAGTTTATATGACTATTCAAATTTATGCACCAACCACCAATGCCAAAGACAAAGAAATTGAAGATTTTAAACAACTTCTGCAGTCTGAGATTGATCAAACGTGCAACCAAGATGCATTGATAATTACTGGTCATTAGAATGTTAAAGTTGGAAACAAAGAAGGAAAAGTAGTTGAAAAATACAGCATTGCTGATAGAAATGATGCCAGAAATCTCATGAAAGAAGTTTGCAAGACCAGTGACTCATCCACTGCAAATATTTTTTTTCGCTAACATAAACGGCAGCTATACACGTGGACTTTACCAGATGGAACACACAGGAATCAAACTGACTACATCTGTGGAAAGAGAAGATGGGAAAACTCATATCATCAGTCAGAACAAGGCCAGGGATCGATTGTGAAACAGACTGTCAATTGCTCATATGGGAGTTCAAGTTGAAACTGAAGAAAAGTAGAATAAGTCAAAAAGGGCCAAAGTATGACCTTGAGTATATCTCACCTGTATTTAGAGACCACCTCAAGAATACATTTTATGTGGTAAACACTAATGACTGAAGACCAGGTGAGTTGTGGAATGACATCAAGGACATCACACATGAAGAAAGCAAGAGGTCCTTTAAAAGACAGGAAAGAAAGAAAAGACCATAATGGATGTCGGAAGAGACTCTGAACCTTGCTCTTGAATGTCGAGTAGCTAAAGGGAAAGGAAGAAATGACGAAGTAATAGAGCTGAACAGAAGATTTCAAAGGGTGGCTTGAGAAGAAAAAGTATTATAATGACATGTGTAAAGATCTGGAGATGGATAACCAAAACGGAAGAACACACTCAGCATTTCTCAAGCTGAAAGAACTGAAGAAAAAATTCAACCCTTGAGTTGCAATACTGAAGGATTCTACGGGTATAATATTAAATGACGCAGGAAGCATCAAAAGAAGATGAAAGTAATACCCACAGTCACTATGCCAAAAAGAATTGGTCGACCTTCCACCATTTCAGGAAGTAGCATATGATCAGAAACCGATGGTACTGAAGGAAGAAGTCCGTGCTGCACTGAAGGAATTGGTGAGAAAAAAAAGCCTCCGAGAATTGATGGAATACCAACTGAGATGTTTCACCAGATGGATGCAGCACTGGAATCGCTCACTTGTCTAATCCCAAGAAATTTGGAATACAGCTACCTGGCCTACGAACTGGAAAGGATCCATATTTACGCCGATTCCTAAGAAAGGTGATCCAACCAACCGTGGAAATTATCAAACAATATCATTAATATCACATGCAAGTAATATTCTGCTAAAAATCATGCAAAAGCAGCTGCAGCAGTACATTGACAGGGAACTGCCAGAAATTTAAGCAGGATTCAGAAGAGGACATGGAAGGAGAGATATCACAGCTGATGTCATATTGATTCTGGCCAAAAGCAGAGAATACCAGAAAGATGTTTAAACCTGTGTTTTATTGACTATGCAAAGGCATTTGACTGCTTGGGTAATAACAAATTATGGATAACATTGCGAAGAGTGGGAATTCCAGAACACTTAATTGTGCTGATGAGGAACCTGATCAAGAGGTAGACGTTCAAACAGAAAAAGGTGATACTGCGTGGTTTAAAGTCAGGAAAGGTGTGTGTCAGGGTTGTATTCTTTTACAATACTTATTTAATCTGCAAATAATCTGAGAAGCTGGACTTTACCAAGAACACGACATCAGGATTGGAGGAAGACTCATTAACAACCTGCATTTTGCAAATGACACAACCCTGCTTGCTAAAAGATAAGAGGGCTTGAAGCACTTACTGATGAAGATCAAAGACCGCGGCCTTCAGTATAGATTGCACCTCAACATAAAGAAAACAAAAATCCTCACAACTGGACCAATGAGTAACATCATGATCAACGGAGAAAAGACTGAAGTTGTCAAGGATTTCATTTTATTTGGATCCACAATCGACACCCATGGAAACAGCAGTAAAGAAATCAAAAGATGCACTGGCATCAGGCAAATCGGCCCAAAAGACCTCTAAAGTGTTGAAAAGCAAAGACATCACCTTGAAAACTAAGATGCAACTGATCCAAGCCACAGTGTTTTCAGTGGCCTCGTATGTGTGGGAAAGCTGGCTGATGAATAAGGAAGACCGTAGAAGAATTGATGCCTTTTAATTGTGTTGGTGAAGAATTCTGAATATACCATGAACTGCCAAAAGAACGAAAAAATCTATCCTGAAAGAAGTATAACCAGAATGTACCCTAGCCTAGAAGCAAAGATGGCTAGACTACATCCTACATACTTTGGACCTGTTTTCAGAAGGAATTAGTCCACGGAGAAGGATATCATGTACTATTTCTTTGGACTATCTAAGACCTGAAGAACAAAATCTCATGGTCCAAATTAACGTTTTTACTTACTAATTTTCAAATGTAGCCCTGGTGGAACAGTGGTTAAGAGCCTGGCTGAAACTAAAAGGTTTCAACCAGCCTCTCCTTAGAAACCCTACTGTGCAGTTCTATTCTGTCCAATAGGGTCACTGTTAGTTAAAATTTAATCCATAGCAATGAGTTATTTAATTTTCAAATATAATTTTTTTGTGTTTATGTCTAAATTCTAAAGTAAATTTTATTTTATAAACTTCCGGTTTTATAAATTTATTTTCTATTATTCAAATTTATTGTTATGGCAGAATCAAATTTAAAAAGTGACATTAATTTTCAATCCAGGCAAAATGAAACGGCAATAACTAAGTGCCATACAAAAATGGATGCCTGCAGAAGATAAAAAGAAAATGATCTGTGAATCCCTAAAGACTATTCCAAAATTCGTTTTTAGAATGTAATAAATCAGCAGATACTTCTTGCATTAAAGGTACGTGCTTAATGGGTGGGAATCATCTTACTAGTACCACTAGTGCTGAAATTAACGATGGCAATACAAATATAACAGAATTTGTTCCAAATTCTGCAACTATTTCTTGCTGTAGTAAAAAAAAAAAGAAATTAGTAATGATCTAGAAAGTGAAACTAAGAATATTAAATTGTCACATCTGCAGAGCCCATAAATAACAGAAATGCAGATCCTGCCTTGTGGAATAATTTTCTTCCAATGAAGTAAATTACTGGATCAAAAGAGGCCCAAGTGATTGTCAACATCACAGTTGTCCACTTGTAAATTTGTGTTGAAAATTCCTGGACGGTAAACAAAGTTCTGTAGCCAGAATTTTTTCTAGAGTGCAAAGTTAATGATGAAAATTATAAGAGGGAGTGGCTACTGCAATCTCCATCAGTCAGCTCTGTGTATTGTTTTGTTTGCAAACCAACTAACCAAACAAACAAACCCGTCATCCTCATTTAATTCTCGAATTGTTACAGATGAATTTAGCAATTGGTGCAAATTGAATAGGATCGGTAAACATGAAAATAGTTCAATTCACAGAGATTATGTTATCATATTTAAACCAAACACATTGTTCTGGCTTAATTTATGAACTGGAATCACAAATTAATGAACATCAGTATTGAAAAGCCATTTTGTAATGTGTCGTTGTTGTCATAACAATCACTGAATGTGGACTATCTTCGTGAAAAAGAAATAAAGTCTTTGGGTCCCCACGAAACGGAAAATTTTAAAGTTGGCTTCAACTTGTTGCTCATTTGATCTATTTTTAGCAAGTCACATCTCAAAATATGGTAACACAGGAAAGGGCAATCCATCCTATAATTCTAAAATAATGTGTAAAAAATTTATAATCTTGATAAGTGATGAAGTTCAATCAACTACTGTCAGTGAAATAAGTATAGCTCGATATTTCATTTTGTCTGTGGATTCCACTTCTGAGCCTTCTCATACAGGCCAGCTAAGGATTGTTTAAAGATCCATATCTCCAACAGATAGAAAACCTGTGTGGTGATTTATCACATTTGCTAGCTTAAAAAATCTAAAAAATCATACTGGTAAAGACATTGCAAAGCAAGTGTTTCACTAATTATGTGAAGTTTGCAAAATTGATTTTTCTAAGTGCAGAGACCAATCCTATGACAATGCTGCCATTACGTCACTGCATTATACAGGCATACAACAGAAAATTCTGGAATGAAATTAATATGCCCTTTTCATACCAAGGTGCTGCACATTCACTTAATTTTGTAGGATGTATCACAATAGATTTTTTTTGTCCAAAAGCAATTGATGTTTTTTCTAATATTCAGTTACTTTACAAATTTTTTGCCACCTCTATTCACTGATCAGCTGTTCTTAAAACACATTCAGGCAATGATTGAGCATTAAAATGTCTAATACACATTGGGAAGCACATGCTATAGCAACAAGTACAATTCTAGGTGCCACACAGAATATTGCTGAAGACCAGATACAAAAAGGAAACACCAAAACAGAAGCTAAAATCATCGCTGCCTTAGTCATCTAGTGCTGCCACAACAGATACCATAAGTGGATGGCTTTAACAAAGAGAAATTTATTTTCTCACAGTCTAGTAGGTTACAAGTCCAAATTCAGGACGTCAGCTCCAGGGGAAGGCTTTCTCTCTCTGTTGATTCTGGAAGAAGGTCCTTGTCCTCCATCTTCCCATGGTCAAGGAGCTTCTCAGGCACAGGGACCCCGGGTCCAAAGGACATGCTCTGCTCTTGGTAGTATGAGGTCCCCAACTCTCTTTCCTTTCATCTCCTGAGAGATAAAAGGTGGTACAGGTCACACCCTAGGGAAACTCCCTATATTTTGGATCAGGGAGGTGTTAAAATCCCACCCTAATCCTCTCAACATAAAATTACCATCACAAAATGGAGGACAACCTCACATGGCCTATCCAAGTTGATACACACATTTTGGGGGGACATAATTCAATCCATGACATTATACCCTTTGGTCCCCCCCCAAATCACATTCTTGAAAATGGAAAACATATTCATCCCATCACAAACCAAAACCAAACCCACTGCCGTCCAGTTGATTCTGACTCATAGCGACCCTATAGGACAGAGTAGAACTTCCCCATAGAGCTTCCAAGGAGCGCCTGGCAGATTCGTACTGCCGACCTTTCAGTTAGCAGCCATAGCACTTAACCACTACGCCACCAGGGTTTCCTCATCCCATCATAGCATAGAAAAAGTCTTAAATCAAGTCCAAGTCCAAAATTCAAAAATCCCTCTTCATCTGTGAAATCTAGGACACAAGTTATCTGCTTCCAAAGGTACAATGGCATAAAAGGCACAGGCTAGACATTTCCATTACAAACTGAAGAAAGTTGAGGGAAAGAAGGCGTAACATGCACCAAGCGAGTCAGGAGAACACATCGCATTAGCCCTCAAAGACATTGCAAACCAAGTGTTTCACTAATTAGGCGAAGCTTGCAAAATTGATTTTTCTAAGTGCAGAGACCAATCCTATGACAATGCTGTGAAATGTCACTGCATTATAAAGGCATGCAACAGAAAATTCTGGAATGTAATGAATATGCCATTTTCATACCAAGGTGCTGCATATTCATTTAATTTTGTAGGATGTATCACAATGGATTTTTGTCAAAAAAATGATTTTTTCTTCTATTCAGATATTTTACAAATTTTTTGCCATCTGTATTCACCGATGACCTCTTCATACGAAATGATCAGCATTAAAATGTCTTTCTAATACCCACTGGGAAGCACACGCTATAGCAACGAGTGCAATCCTGGAATCACACACTCAGATTCTAGGTGCCACAGAGAATATTGCTGAAGACCAGTCACAAAAAGGAGATACCAGAACAGAAGCTTAAAACGTCGCCAACAAAATGGAAACACAGCCCATATATTTATGTTTGTTATGTATAATAATATATTGCATCATTTTCATTTGACGAGTCAATTCTCCAAGATTCAGAAGTAAATTTATAGACATGCATGGATCTCTACCAGCTATTAACAAGATATTTACATAAAAGAATATTTTGAAAACACAATAAAACAAATACTGCCAAATACTGATTATCAAGCAGTTTATTGTTGCAGAAGCATTAAAAGAAACAAGTAAATGACAGAAATGCTCCAGAAGTATTGAGTGCCAGGGATCAATTTCACACAACCATCCTCACTGACACACCTGAATCTTGCATGAAATGAAGGGTGAAGATGTATGAAGTTCCTTCTGATATTTTTTTCCTTCTTAATGTGAATATAACTGATGAAGAATTCCTGAAGGTACCCAATAAACGAGCACAGGCTTATCCTGACGAGGAAACCCTGGTGGCACAGTGGGAAAGTGCTACGAATGCTAACCAAGAGGACGGCAGTTCAAATCCACCAGGCGCTCCTTGGAAACTCTATCGGGCAGTTCTACTCTGTCCTATAGGGGCGGGATGAGTCAGAATCGACTCGACGGCAGTGGGTTTGGTTTTTATCCTGATGACTTAAGATAAACCTTTATGGAGAAGTGCTACAATTTCATTCTTACATTAGAATTAAGTTTAGAGATTCAAGACAAATTTTACTCATCTAGGCGTGTAAACCAAAAAACCAAACCCATTGCTGGTGAATGGATTTCAGCACATAGCAACGCTATAGGACATAGTAGAATTGCCCCCATAGGGTTTCCATGGAGCAGCTAATGTATTCGAACTGCCAAGCTTTTGGTTAGCAGCTGAGTTCTTAACCACTGCACCACCAGTGCTCCAAATATACTCTGGCCCAGTAGTTCAAATGCAACAGCCGCTCCTTGAAAACCCTATGAGGCAGTTCTACTCTGACCTATAGGGTCATTATGCATCAGAATCGACTCCAACCCAACGGGTTTGTTCTGCCTACTGCCTCATCCCTATTTCATTTTCTCAGAGATAAGTTTCTGTGATAGTGTCAGATTCAGGAATGTGATGAAAAATGTCTCTTGTAGGGGTGGGGACAAGATGGCAGAGTAGTCAGATGCTTTGTGTAGCCCCTCTTATAACAAAGACCCAGAGAAGTAAATCGATTATATATGACAATCTAGGAGCCCTGAACATCAAAGGTGAAGTTACAGAATTGGACTTAGTGGCAGGGGGAGGGGGATATGGTTCAGAAGCAGTGAGAGGTGGACAGATCTGACCCGGCAGAAACCAGCACCCTGCAGGCTGGATTGAATAGCATGTGCGGTGACATAAGCAGTGACGCTTGGGACATGTTTTTCACATCAGAAGAGACCGAGTGGTAGAAAGTCTACACAAGCCTCCAGAACCAGTGAAAAGCAGTGCTAAGTTGGCAAAAGATAAGTACATGCATTTAAAATGCCACACAAATCAAAAATCATCCCCTTTGGGAAGAACATCTCTCCCATTTACCTGCTTCCTCCCTCTCTGTTTTTAGTCTTAGACCAGCTTTGGCTATTTCTGGGTCCCCTGGGCCAGAAGTAGGAACTATCACATGCCCTGGAGCAGGAACAAACAACAAACAATAATCTGCCAGCTTCCCTAAGCCAGGAACTCAGGGAAGGCACAGACATAAGGGGTCCAAAGACTCTGAGTGCCTTTCACCCTTGCATAGACCTGTGTGGGCCCATTCCAACAGCGTAGGCCCTCATTAGCACACTACAACAGGGTATATACCTGAAGCCTGTTTTCAACTGTATCAGCTATAAAGTGGAGTGGCAGGTTCGGGATATTTGACAATGTTCTGCCAATTAAACAGGGTCCTCACCTACCCACATCAGTGACCTGAGGGTTGGTGGCTCCACCCACGTCACCTAGCCACCCAATTCAGGAGTCCAAGAATAAGTGGTGAATCCCAGTCCTTACAACCAACAGCATTGGGTGCCCATGGTCTGGCTGCAAAACCCACACACCTATGTGCTCTAGGGAACAGGGACATGCTTTCCTCCCAGACACTCAGGGGCAGTCATTCCCCCCATAGTAGCCAGACACCTGTACCTACACCAATCAACCCTGTCTATGCAGGACTGTAGGTGAGAGCCTACACCACACACTTGGTGACCGACTACGTGGACAACTGAGCTGAATCCATACAAGAAAAGTAAAAGGGCTCCTAGGCTCACATACCTAGTAACAGCTCTGATCACCTGGTGACAGGATGTAAGAGCTTCAAAGGTGCCAATAATCAAACTAGCTCAACCAAGCAGCCTATTTGGGCATATTAAAATAAAACAAGAAACTAGGACACAATACAACAACAACAACAACAAAACCAAACCCAGTGCCATCAAGTAGGTTCCGACTCAGTATGCAAACATAAAATAAATGAATATAATAACTTATTGATGGCTCAGAGACAAGTGTAAATATCAAATAACATAAAGAGGCAGACCATGATGGATTCAGGAAGCTCCCAAAACAACAAATCAAGAAAACTTCCAAATGAAAAAAAATTCCAGGAATTACTGGAGGTAGAATTTAAAAGATTAATAGACCGAGCCCTTCAAGAGATCCAGGAGGAGATCAGGCAAAACGAAGAACAAGCCAAGGAACACACAGATAAAACAACAGAGGAACTTAAGAAAGTTACACAAGAGTATAATGACAAATGTAACAGGCTGCAAGAATCCATAGAAAGACAGCAAGCAAATCCAAAAGAGTAACAATAAAATTTCAGAATTAGACAACCCAGTAGAAAATGAGAGGAGCAGAATTGAGGCACTGGAAGTCAGAATTAGTGAGACTGAAGATAAAGCTCTTGACGCCAACTTATTTGAGGAAAAATCAGATAAAGTAATTTTTTTAAATTGAAGAAACTCTAAGAATTATGTGGGACTCTATCAAGAGTGATTGGAACACCAGAATCGGGGCAGGGGGTGGAGGGATAACAGAAAACACAGTGAGAATTGTTGAAGACTTCTTGGCTAAAAACTTCGCTGATCTTGTGAAAGATAAGAAGATATCTATCCAAGATCCTTACTGAACCCCACCCAAGGTAGATGCCAAGATAAAGTCACCAGGACATATTATAATCTTGCTTGCCAAAACCAAATATAAAGAGAGAATTTTAAGAGTAGCTAGGGATAAACAAAAAGTCACCTATAAAGAAGGGTCAGTAAGACTAAGCTCGGACTACTCAGCAGAAACCATGCAGGCAAGAAGGACATATACAAAGCCCTGAAGGAAAAAAAAAAAAAATTGCCTGCCAAGAACTATATATCCAGCAAAACTGTCTCTCAAATGTGACAGTGAAATTAGGACATTTCCAGATAAGCAGAAGTTTAGGGAATTTTTAAAAACCCAACCAATATGACAAGAAATAATAAAGGGAGTTCTCCAGTTAGAAAATCAATAACATCAGCTAACAACCCAAGACTAGAACACGGGACAGAACAACCAGATATCAACCCACGTAGGGATGTCACAAATAAATCAAAGCTAAAACACTGAAAATGTAGAAACAGAGACATCGATCTGTAAAAGATGACAACATTAAGAGAAAAAAGAGGGACTAAATAATGTAGTCATAGATCTTTCATATGGAGAGGAAGTCAAGACGATATAAAGAAATAAAAGATTGGTTTAAATTTAGAAAAACAGAGGTAAATGTTAAGGTAACCCAAAGGAAACTAACAATCCTACACATTAAAACAAGGAAAACATAAATTTTCGGCAAATACAAAAGCAACAACAAGGAAAAAGATGAAAGACTAAAAAGAAAAACGATTCAGCACAGAAAAAATTAATTAGCAGTAAATACAAAGGCAACAAAAATGAAGAGGATGAAAAGAAAATGCACAAAGAACAACGACTCAACAGAGAAAATTAAGTGGAATAAGGAAAATGTCAACAAGACATTCACAAAAAAGACGAAAATGACAGCACTAAACTCATAACTATGAATAATTATGATAAATGTAAATGGATTAATGGCACCAATAAGGAGACAGAGAGTAGCAGAATGGATTAAAAAACATGATCCGTCTGTATGCAGACTGCAAGAGACACACCATAGACTTAAAGACATAAACAAACTAAATCTCAAAGAATGGAAATATATATATATATCAAGCAGACAACAATAAAAAATAAGAGTGGCAATATTAATCTCTGATAAAACAGGCTTTAAAGTAAAATCCGCCACAAAAGAAAAGGAAATACACTATATAATGATTAAAGGGTCAATATACCAGGAAGACAAAATCATAATAAATACTTACATACCCAATGACAGGGCTCCAAAATACATAAAACAAACAAACAGCATTGAAAAGAGAAATAGCTCCACAATAATAGTCGAAGACTTCAACATACCACTTCTGATGACAGACAGGATATCCATACAGAAGCTCAATAAAGACACGGAAGACCTAAATACCACAATCAGCCAACTTGATCTCATAGACTTAAACATAACACTTCACCCAACGGTAGTCAAGTAAACTTTCTTTTCTAACGCTCATGGAGCATTCTTGAGAATAGACCACGTATTAGGCCACAAAGCAAGCATTAACAGAATCCAAGACATCAAAATATTACACAGCATGTTTCCTGACCATACAGCCATAAAAGTCAAAATGCTGTCGTTATCATACATTTTAATTTCTTACATATTTTAAACCCAATAAAGTCTATTCTTATTATGTTATGCAGTCAGTAATCCTCTATTTTTACCCATTTCATTAACTTTCATTCCTTCTTGCATCTTAAGCCTTTCACCCTATTTTCTTTCTGCTTGAAGAATACCTTTGGAATTTTCTTTAATGTGGGCATGCTGATGTTAACTTATCTAGGTTTTGTTTGTCTGAAAACAAAAGGTCTTTGCTCGTTCATGAAGGATGTTTTTCCTCAGCATAGAGTTCTGGGTTGCCATGGATTTTCTCTCTATAATTTAAATATACCATCTTATTGTCTTACGGTTTTCACTATTTCTGTAGAGAAGTCATCGGTCAGTTTCTTTGTTTGTCCTTTAAAGATAATCTTTTAGTAGTGTTCAATTATTTGCTTTTTGTGGGGTTTTTTGTCTTTAGCTTCAGCAGTCCTACTATGAATTTCTTTGTATTTACCCTACATGGGTCTTATAAGGAAACCCTGGTGGCGTAGGGATTAAGCGTTACGGCTGCTAAGCAAAAAAAAGGTCAGCAGTTCGAATCCACCAGGCGCTCCTTGGAAACTCTACGGGGCAGTTCTACTCTGTCCTATAGGGTCGCTTTGAGTCAGAATCAACTTGACAGCAGTGACTTTGTTCTTTTTTTTTTTTTTTTTTTTGGTTTGGGTTTTGTAAGTCTTCTAGAATCCGTGACTTGATATCTTTAATCATTTGAGGAAAATTCTCAGCCATGATCTCAGTTTTTCTGCCTCATTCTTTTTCTTCCTTCTTAAAGTATTTTATGCTAGATATTCTCATTGTATTCTCTGTATCTTATTCCTTTTTATATTATATATATTTTTCCTTTTCTCTATGCCTGTATTTTCTTCCAACATGTTTTCCAGTTCACTAAATCTCTCTTCAGCATTTGTCATCTGCTGTTATATACATACATTAAGATTTTAACTTCAGCTATAGTTTTCAGTTGACTTTCTAAGTTGATCTTTTTCGTAGTTTCTAGTTTTTTGCCAAATTTCTAAGTCTTGCCTTTATTTCTTTGAACATAATAGAGTTATTTCACTGTCTTTGTCTGATAGTTCAAATATCTAGTTTTTCTGTGGATCTCATTCTGTTATTTGTTGTTTCTACAGGTTTCACTCTTTTCTTTCTTTTTTAAAAAAATTGTTGATTATATTAGAGAGGCGAGGCCAAGATGGCAGAGTAGGGAGATGCTGCCAGTGATCCCTCTTACAAAAAAGACCCGAAAAAACAAGTGAAGCGATTATATTTATGACAAGCTAGGAACCCTGAACATCAAAGGCAAAGTTAGAAAATGGACTCAATGGCAGGGGGAGGGAGAGACTATTTGGAAGTGGAGAGGAGTTACTGGACCTGAATAGCCAGGAACCCTCAGGCACCATTCCCTGGAGCAACTGCAGTGGGGCTGGCAGTAGCGTTCCACAGGCGCTTCACTCAGGGAAAGACAGCAAGTTGCACAGACTACTCACACCTCCAGAACAAGAGAAGAACGGCACTCTCGGCAAAAGCTAATTACTTTTGTTTATTTTACCACGCCCCCAACCCCCAAGCTGGTTTCAGTGGCTGTCAACTTCCCTGGGCCTGAGATAGGCCCTGGTACCACTCTGAGCCATTCTTCCCTCCTTGAAGAAGGTATAAGTTCACAACTGGGGGAAAGATAATCTGCCAGCTCAATTAAGCTGGGGAGCTCAGGACAGAAGCAGCTCTTGTTCAGGCACAAACAGTCCATGGGCTTTGAATATTTTTCACCCCAGCATGGACCTGTGTGGGCCCATTTCAGGAGAATAGGCCCTTGTTGCCAGACTGCAATGGTTTCAGCTGGACGGTGGAAAGATGGGTGTTTGATGTTTGACACTGCTTCGCCTATTAAACAGGGTCTTCACCTACCCACATCAGGGGCCTAAGGACTGGTGGCTCCACCCACAATACCTAGCCACCTGTGACAGGGCTCCAAGGATAAGTAGTACCTCCCAGAACTTACAACCAAAAGCATTGGGTACCCGTCGCCCTTCTGCAGAACCCACCCGTGTGCTCTACAGAACAGGGATGCACTTTCCTCACAGACACTCAGAGCACAGCTGTCAGACCCCTGCCTTGATCAGAGCCTGACCCCCTACTGCAGCCAGATACTTCTGCCTACACCAATAACCCCTGCCCCTCTAAGGCTGTAGGACAGAGCCTGTACCTTACACTTTATGACCAACTACCTGGGCACCTGAGTTGAATCCATACAAGAAAACTAAATGAACTCCTAGGCTCATATGCCTGGTAACAGTGCTAGCCATCTGGTGATAGTACATTAGAGCTTCAAAGGTGAAAATAATCAACCTAGCGCACTCAAGCAGCTTATTTGGGTATACCAAAACTAAACAAAGCAAGAAGCTAGGATACAAAAAGCAAGCATAAAATAAACTATACAATAACTTACAGATTGCTCAGAGACAACAGTCAATATCAAATCACATAAAGAGGCAGACACAGGAGCAGGACCAAGATGGCTGACTAGGTAGAAGCTTCCGCTTATCCCTCTTGAAACAAAGACTCAAAAAAACAAGTGAATCAATTACATAAAGGACAATCTACAAACCCTGACCATCAAACACAGAACTAAGGAGTTGACCTGAGTGACAGGGGAGCAAAAAGCCACACTGCAGCAGGGACCGCTTCCGGAGCCAGTGTCCCACGCCACAGCCTTGAGCCCTCACGGTTCCCTGGTGCCAGAGTGGTGGGGCTGATTGTGGCTTACTGAGACAGGGAAGCACGGATGTAGGCCTAACCCTCAGGAAGAACCTCGGAGGAGACCCAGGCAGCACATTCAGGCTCCACAGAGACGCGGCTGACAGGGAAACGAAAAACCATGGGGAAGCAGCGACTGGTTTTGGAGCCTGGAGTGCAGCGTCCCAGAAAGGAAACCTTGGTGCTGGGCTTTGGACTAAGTGTGGGGGAGCTGATTGCGGCTTCCTGAGACGGTGTGAGCATGGACGCAGCCCTAACCCTCTGGGACAGTCTCAGCAGGGATCCAGCCACCACACACAAGCTACACAATGCTCTGGAATCTCAGAAAAAACAGTCCTCACCAAACAACATAAGTAAACTTTGTATATTTTGCCAGGCTACTCTCTTCTATATATCTGATTCCACCCCTCATTGCCCCAGCCAGCTTCATTAACATTGGAATTCTCTGTGCTAGAGAGTGAAGTGCACTGCTGGATTTTTTTTCTTCTTTCTTTTCTAACCCATTCTCCTGGCCTGAGAAAAGCAGCATTTAACAATCAAAGAAAAAATCCTTCCCTGACTTCCCTAAACTGGAATAACAGTACAGAATCAGCTCTATCCAGGCATTAACAGACCCATAGTCTTTGGCTTTCACCCTACAGGTAACTAGGTGGCTATTATACTGCAAAGGCGATTCTGATAGAGATCTGACCATAATTATTTTAGCTCAGCAGTGGAAAGGCAAGTTTTGGAGGTCAGATACCTCTCTACCTACTAAACAGAGCCCTCGCTGATCCACACCAGCGAAAAGAGGGCTGAGACTCCACCCACACCACCTAGCCACCTGCTAGAGGGGTCTGAGAATAGTGACATCTCCCAAGCATTGGGTGCCTAAGATACAGCTGCAGAGCCCACCCACCAGAGTGCTCTAGAGAATAGAGCCACACCTACCTCACTGACACTTGAAGGAAGGCTGTCAGCATCCTGCCCTCCTCGAAATGTGACCTCCTGCCACTAATAGAAACTGGTGCATACAACCATCACCACTACTCCTCTAAGATAATAGATGAGAGCCTACACCACACACTAGGTGACCAGCTATCAGGACACCTGAGCTGATTCTATTCAAGAATAGTGAATGGACTCATACACTTATATACCTGGTAACAGTTCAGGAAAGCTGGTAACAGGATGTAAGTGATTCAAAACCTACAGCAATCACCATACCACAACCTAGTAGCCCATCTGGGTGTATTGTAACAAAACAAAACAACAAGATAAGACTCAGTGAGCAAATATAAAAGAAAATATTACAAAATCTTATAGATGGCTCAGAGACAGCAGTTGACATCAAATCACATGAAGAAGCAGACCATGATTGCTTCTACAAACCCCCAAATCAAAGAATCAAAATCATTCTTGGATGTGGATACATTCCTAGAATTGCCAAATATAGAATATAAAACAATTGTATACAGAATGCTTCAAGACATCAAGAATGACCTCACAAATGAAATAAGGCAATCTACAGAAAAAGCCAAGGAATACACGGGTAAAGCAGTTGAAGAAATCCAAAAGATTAATCAAGAAAATAGTGAAAAAATTAATAAGCTGTAAGAATCCATAGAGAGACAGCACTCAGAAATCCAAAAGATTAACAATAAAGTCACACAGACAACTCAATAGGAAGTCAAAGGAGCAGACTCAAGGAACTGGAATGCAGAGTGGGGGAGCTGGAGGATAAGACAATTGACACAAATACAGTTGAAGAAAAATCAGATAGTAGAATTTAAAACTATGAAGAAACCCTAAGAATCATGGGGGACTCTATCAAGAATAATTTGCGTGTGATTGGAGTTCCAGACAGGGAGGGGTAACAGAAAATACAGAGAGAATAGTGGAAGATCTGATGGCAGAAAAATTCCCTGGCATCGTGAAAGATGAAAAGATATCTACCCAAGATGCTCATCGAACCTCATACAAGATAGATCCCAAAAGAAAATCACCAAGACATGTCATCAAACCCGCCAAAACCAAAGATAAAGAGAAAAATTTAAAAGCACCCAAGGATAAATGAAAAGTTACCTACAAAGGAGAATCAATAAGTTTGCACTATTTGGCAGAAACCATGCAGGCAAGAAGGCAATGGAATAACATATATAGAGCACTCAAAGAAGAAAAACTGTCAGCCAAGAATCATATATCCAGCAAAACTCTAAAACATGAAGGTGAAATTAAGATATTTACAGATAAACACAAGCTTAGAGAATCTGCAAAAACCAAACCAAAACTGCAAGAATTACTAAAGGAAATTCTTTGGTCAGAAAATCAATAATATCAGATTCCAACACAACACAAGGTCACAGAACAAAACATCCTGATATCAACTCAGATAGGGAAATCACAAAAACAAAATAAGATTAATTAAAAAAAAACTGCTCAAAACAGGGAATCATTGATGTGATTATGTAAAAGATTACAATAGACAAAAAAGAGGGACTAAATACAGGAGGCATAGATCTTACATATGGAGAGGAAACCAAGGCGATACAGGGCAAAACAACTTAGGTTTTTACTTAGTCAAACCGGGGTAAATATTAAGGTAACCACAACGAGGTCTAACAATTCCATACTTCAAAATAAAAACCAAGATAAACATAATGACTCACCAACATAAACTCAGATACTATAAAAAGGAGGAACACACATTCTACAAAGAAAAACTCAGCACAAAAAAGTAAATGGAAAAACGAAATTGTCAAAAACAGGCATCAAAATGACAGCACTAAACTCATACTTATCTATAATTATATTTAATGTAAATAGACTAAATTCACCAATAATGAGACAGAAAGTTGCAGACTGGATAAAAAAACACGATCAGTCCGTATGCTGCCTAAAAGAGACATGCCATAGACGTAGAGACACAAATAAACTAAAACTGAAAGGATGGATAAAAATATATCAAGCAAACAACAATCAAAAAAGACCAGGAGAGGCAATATCAATTTCCAACAAAATAGACTTTAAAGTGAAATCCACCACAAAGGATAAAGAAGGACACTACATAATGATTAAAGGGACAATTTACCAGGAAGATATAACTGTATTAAATATTTATGCACCCAATGATAGGGCCGCAACATTCATAAAACAAACGTTAACAGAATTAAAAAGTGAGATAGACACCTCCACAATTATAGTAGCAGACTTCAACACAACACTCTCAGTGAAGGATAGGAAATGCAGTAAGAAGCTCAATACAGACATGGAAGATCTAATTGCTACAATTAAACAACTTCACTTCATAGACTTACACAGAACACTCCACCCAACAGCTGCAAACTATAATTTCTTTTCTAGTGCACATGAAACATTCTCTAGAATAGATCACATATTAGGTCATAAACCAAGCCTTTACAGAACCCAAAACACTGAAATATTACAAAACATCTTCTCTGAACGAAAGACCATAAAAGTAAAAATCAATAACAGAAAAACCAGGGAAAAGAAATCAAATGCTTGGAAACTGCACAATACCCTGCTCAAAAAAGACTGGGTTATGGAAGACCTTAAGGAGGGAATAAAGAAATTCACAGAATTCAACGAGACTGAAAACACTTCCTATGAAAACCTTTGGGACATGGTGAAAGCAGTGCTCAGAGGTCAATTTATATCAATAAAGGCACACATATTAAAGAAGAGCCAAAATGAAAGAACTGTCACTATAACTAGAACAAACAGAAAGACAGCAACAAAAGAAACTATCAGGCACCAGAAGAAAGCAAAAAATAAAAACTACAGCAAAATTAAATGAATTAGAGAACAGAAAAACAATTGAAAGAGTTAACAAGGACAAAAACTGCTTCTTTGAAAAAATTAACAAAATTGATAAACCACTGGCCAGACTGACTAAAGAAATACAGGAAAAGAAACCAATAATCTGAATAAGAAATGGGATGGTCCATATCACAACAGATCCAACTGAAATTAAAACAATCATATCAGATTACTACAAAAAAATCGTACTCTGGCAAATTTGAAAACCTAGAAAAAATGGATGAATTCCTAGGAAAACACTACCTACCTAAACTAACACAAACTGAAGTAGAACAACTAAATAAACCCATAACGGAAAAAGAGATTGAAAAGGTAATCAAAACACTCCCAAGAAAAAACAGCCCTGGCCCTGACAGCTTCACTGCAAAGTTCTACCAAACTTTCAGGGAAGACTTACCACTACTACTGAAGGTATTTCAAAGCATAGAAAAGAATGGAATACTACCTAACTCCTTCTATGAAGCCAGCATAACCCTGATACCAAAATCAGCTAAAGACAACACAAAAAAAGAAAATTACAGACCTATATCCCTCATGAACATAGAGGCAAAAATCCTCAAGAAAATTCTAGCCAATAGAATTCAACAACGTATCAAAAAAATAATCAAACATAACCAAGTAGGATTTATACCAGGTATGCAAGGTTGGTTCAATATTAGAAAAACAATTACTGTAATCCACCACAGGAAAAAAAAGGACAAGAACCACATAATTTTATCAATGGATACAGAAAAGATTAGAACTGCCCCACAGAGTTTCCAAGGAGTGCCTGGTGGATTCGAACTGCAGACCTTTGGTTAGCACCGGTGGCTCTTAACCACTATGCCATCAGGGTATCCAACCAAACAACAGATATGTGAAACCTTAACTCTGGTGAAGGAAGAGACGGTACACAAGACTGGGGAATCAACCTCAGCCTCATTCTAACCCTAAACATAACCCTAAACCACTTGTGCCCTAGCCTAGTAACCCCAGCCCTAACCGCAACCACCTAAAACGTATACCCCTCAACCTAACTCCCAAACCTCTAACCCCCAAACCTGAACCCCTAACACCAAACCCTAACCCCTAACCCTAATCCTCTAACCCTTCTGCATCTCTGGGCCTCTCGACTCTCCGTCTATTTTCTCCCTCCAAATCCTACTAACACTCAGTGGAATTTTGAAGTTTGAGCTGTGCTTTGCTTCTTGTTGTCTCCACCGGTCCCATCAAGGCACTGCATCATTTGCTCTGCTTCACTATTGAGTTCCAAAACCATGGCTTAGAATTGCCTGACACTGAACTTCAGCGATTCGGCGCAAGGCCACGAGAGGGCGTGCGCACCGCCGGTTCTGTTCTGCCCACCAGACCCTCCGAGCATGGGAACCTCCTGGACCTAAGCCGGGACCGACCTGGGTACCGCTCCAGTGGCGATAGCAGAAGCTTTTCTTTCCGAGGGACCCAACGCCCCAGGGCCCTCTCTCAATACTCCCATTAATGCTATGATTATCCTGACCCACTCCTTCTGAGCAACCTAGTGGGTCCTCGACCAGGCCCAGCCTTCACGACCCGCAACCCCCTGCCGTGGTCACCTACAGGAACCTGCAGGGCCGCGCCCTCCCCGCCCAAGCTCTGCCCCTCCACACCCTGATGCCCTGCAGGCCTCTACTAGGTCCCCGCCCAGGGGAGAGTTGTCGCCCTGCATGGGGTGGGGGGACACGAGTGAACATTCGGAAACCACCCCCCAGGCACGAAGCCCACTGCCCGACTGCCCGTATTGAGACCACGTGAGCAGCGCTGCCCCGCCGACTGGAGCCTGCAGGGCATCACTCACGTTTGTTAGCTTCTCACCGCCCCCTGGGCTCGGGGTCCCAGAGCAGCCAATCCCCCCGGGCCGGCGGGCGGTCCGTCCGCAGGGGCTGGAAGATCGGGTTGGTGCCCATGGCCGGAGCGCTTAAAACCCTTATAAACCCTCATAAACCGTCAGCTCCAGACCTTCAAATGTCAGCCTGAGAGACACCTAATACCCAACCTAAAAAAAAAACCACACCTGTTGGCCATCAAGTCAATTCTCACTCATACCGACCCTATAGGAAAGAGTAGAACTGCCCCACAGAGTTTCCAAGGAGCGCCTGGTGGATTCAAACTGCCAACCTTTTGGCTAGCAGCCTTAGCACTTAACCACTACGCCACCAGGGTAACCCACTGAACCCACTGCCACCAGGGTAGAGGCTCCAAATCCCACCAGTTTGAGGAACCCTCAAATCCCCTCAGCACCAGAGACCGCGTCCAAGCGACCGGTACACAGCGCCGCACAAACGTTTAAGTTAACAAACAACATGGTTGCTCAGGACACCTTCCTGCTACCCCCACCCCCGCCACCCAGCGGGGAGTGGGACCCGGCATCCACACTGTTAACACACACTGAATCGCTGCTGCTTCCACAAGGAGTAGGATCCCCGCACTGCTCCACAGGTTCCCAGGACCCCTTCCTTTCCCGGTGGGGCCTGGGCCGCGCCGACGCCCCAGCCCCGAGAGTAGACCAGCCGGGCGTGGGCGCGGGCGCGGGGTGCCTCAGCCTCCCAGGCACAGCGCCCAAAACAGTAAGGGGCAGCGGGGCCTTGGGCGGGGGATCCCTCTCTCCCCGTCCCTGGCACCCTACAGAGTCTGGTGGGGGTGGGACGACGAATGGGGGCGAGTGCCCCGCTGTCAGTCTGGAGTCTCACCGCCCCCGGGCGAACTCTGGGCCTTGATTTCCCCTCTGGCACAGGGAGCAGGTGGGGGGCGGGGGGGCAGGCGCCCATCCCCCAGCTGGGCCCGCAAACCCGCCCCGGGCAGAGGAGGGACCTTGGCGCAGCCGTGGACACGGCCTTTCTCCCCAAGCCCTTCAAGCCCCCAGGCCCGAGGGCACTCCGCAGCTGGATCCCGCGGCTGGACCCCCCCCCCCCGCAAATCCATAGGGATGCAAATTTCGCAGACCACCTGCGTCTCCCAGGCCAGAAGCTCCCTCTCGCAGCCCTTAGAGTGGCTGCGTCCGCCCGGCCCCACGCCGCGTCCGCCCCTGGGGATCACTCGGGACGGGGTACGCCGGAGGGGGCGATGCAAGCTGCTAACCCAACGTCCGGACTCTCCAACCTCTGGAGCCCCCGGGATGCTGGCACTGGGAACCGCCCTCCTGGCGCCTTCCCTCCACACCTTTGAGGGGCCAGGCTTGTTCAGTCTGGGAGCGGGTCCCTCCACCCAGCTGCCGGAGTTTCATACCTTTCAGAAAACACGGCACGGAAAGCAGCACGAACACCATCCTCTCTAAGGCGCGCCATCCGGCCCGGACCCCTCACCACCCGTCCCAGTGCTTCCGTGAGTAACTGGCTGGACGGCGAGGAACATGGCTGCTGGCCCCGCCCAGCGGCCCGGGTGGGGGGCGGGCATGGGGGGGTTCGGCCTCCAGAGGGGAAGGTGGGGTCTAGAAGCAAGGACAACGCCAAGGTGTGCGGGGTGAGGAGACGGGAGACGTCAGGAGAGGGCCCTCTCGCGTGCAGAGTTAAGTATTGAAGGTGCAAAGGTTAAGTGCTTGGGTAACTGAAAGGTGGGCCGTTGGAACCCACCAGCTCAGGGGTTGAAAAGATCTGGAGATGGGCTCCCATAAAGATTCTAACCAAACAAAATCCCAAACCAGTTGCTGTTGAATCAATTCTGACTCAGAGTAGAACTGCCCCACAGGGTTTCTGAGGCTATAAGTCTTTACATAAGCAGACTGCCATGTCTTTCTGCAAAGAACCAACTGGTGGATTTGAACTGTCCACCCTTTGGTTAGCAGCCGAGCTCTTAACCACGGGTGCCACCAGGGCTGCGCCATAAAGACTGCAACCTAGGAAACCTTGTGAGGCAGTTCTAAGTTGTCATACAAGGTTGATATGAGTTAGAATCTCTTGATGGCACACAACCATGATTGTACTAAGAAAAATTCCTCCAGGTATCTGTCTACATGACCCCTGAAGCACACATGCATGCACGCTATCAAAGCAGTGCGGCCAAAGACAGGAAACTGGAATAGAGACATTATAGAGTGGACAGTGAAAAGTGATTTCTGAGGGGCATGCAGCTCAAGCGGAGGAGGCAGCATACAACTAAATGCCCTTCTACTTCTATTGTTCAATAGTCTTGAGAAAGAATGTGTCCCAGGAATTAACTGTAGCCCAGGAGAACTTGAAGACAGCAAATACAGAGGACCAGTCAGGATGCTTCTGCAGTGGTCAGGGTGAGGAGTGATGGTGGTAGTGCAGGTGGGAACAGTGGGCAGGCTTGAGGTGTACTTTGGAGCTTGAGCTGCCAAGAATTGCCGGTGGATCAGATGTATGGGATGAGGGGAATGGAGAATCGAAGGAAACTTCTAGAATTCAGGCTACCATGAGAGCACGGTCACCAGAGCCATCCTCTACCACGTGGAAAACCATGGAGGAACAAACTTGAGAAAATGAGCAAAAGATTTTTTCTGGACGTGTTAGATTTAGATGTCTGAGTTCGTCCAAGTGTGGAGAACAGTTCCCAGCTGTGGATACCACTCTGAGGTAGAGTAGTTTTCTGGGTTCTAAGAATTTGGAGATCATCAGCCTATAGCTGATTTGAAAGCCACTGGTGGTGTGATGATTATGCACTTGCGTGCTACCAAAAGGTCTGCAGTTTGAATCTACCAGTCGCTCCTTGGAAACCCTGTGAGGAAGCTCTACTCTGTCCTGTAGGGTCCCTATGAGTCAGAATCCACTCGACAGCGACTTTTTTGTTTTGTTTTAATACTAAGCTCAGAAAAGTTGTGTGTCAGGGTTGTATTTTTTCACAATACTTATTCAAGCAGTTCGAATCTACCAGCCACTCCTTGGAAACCCTATGGGTCAATTCTACTCTGTCCTTTAGGGTCGTTATGAGATAGAATTAACCCAACAGCAAAGGACTTACAACTTGGACTTAGAGGAGCCCTTTCTTTGTCAAAGCTGAAAGTTTTACTTCATACATTTTAAAAACTGCCATGTCTCGTGCTACACGGCTACCCTTACAGGAGCATTTTTGGTGCTAACTTGACTTGTTCTTGGTGAAGGGCTCTGTATTCATTTTCTAGGGCTGCCGTAGTAAATTACCAAAAACTCAGTGTCTTTAAAAAAACATATAATCCATACAGTCCAAGAAGCTGGATCATATGAAGAAGAAGGGGCACGAGGATTGGAGGAAGACTCATTAACAGCCTAGACATGCAGATGACACAACCTTGCTTACTGAAAGTGAAGAGGACTTGAAGCACTTACTGATGAGGATCAAAGACTTCAGCCTTCAGTATGGATTACACTTCAACATAAAGAAAACAAAAATCCTCACAACTGGAACAATAAAAAAATCACAAGAAAGAGAGAAAATACTGAAGTCGCCAAGGATTTCATTTTACTTGGATCCACAATCAACACCCATGGAAGCAGACTTCGAGAAATCAAATGACATATTTTATTGGGCAAATCTGCTACAAAAGACCTCTTTAAAGTGTTAAAAATCAAAGATGTCACTTTGAGGACTAAGGTGTGCCTGAACCAAGCCATGGTATTTTCAATCGCCTCATGTGCAGCTAGAGCTGGACAATCAATAAGGGAGACAAAAGAACTGAAACTTGAGTTATGTTGTTGGTGAAGAATAATGAATATGCCATGGACTGCTAGAAGAATGAACACACCTGTCTTGGAAGAAGTACAGCCAGAATGCTCCTTAGAAAGGTGGGTGGCAAGACTTGGTCTCACGTACTCTGGACATATTATCAGAAGGGATCAGTCCCTGGAAAAACACATCCCGCTTGGTAAAGCAGAGGGTGAGTGAAAAAGACAAAGATCCTCAATGAGACAGATTGAGACAGTGGCTGCAACAGTGGGCTCAAACATAGCAATGAGAAAGGCCCAGGGCTGGGCACTGTTCCGTTCTGTTGTACACAGGGTCGCTATGAGTTGGAACTGACTCAGCAGCACCTAACAACAACATCATGAACTCACTAGATCTCCTGGGGATAGAATGTCACATTCACTGTAGAATAGATAGAGTTTTTGTTTGTTTGTTTACCATATTTACTATGACTTACATTTGATAACTTCCACAATCTGTTGGATCGCCTTTCTTTGGAATGGACACAAACATGCATCTCTTGCAGCCTGTTGGCCAGGTAGCTAGCTTCCAAATTTCTTTGCATAGTGGAGTGGGCATGTACAGGGCTGCATCTGTTTGTTGAAACAACTCAGTGGGTATTCTGTCAGCTCCTGGAGCCTTGTTTTTCGCCAGTGCCTTCAGTGTAGCTTGGACTTCTTGCTTCACTACTACCAGTTCTTCATCATATGCCACCTCATGAAACGACTGAAAGTCGACCATTTCTTTTGGTGCTGTGACTCTGTGTATTCTTTCCGTCTTTTGTGTGTGTGTGCTTTAAGTGAAACTTTACAAATCAAGTCAATCTCTCATATAAAAATTTGTATACAGCTTGCTATGTAATCCTAGTTCCTCTCCCACTAATGAGACAGCACACTCCTTCTCTCAGCCCTGAATTCCCTGTGTCCATTCAGCCACTTTCTGTCCCCCTCTGCCTTCTCATCTCCCCTCCAAACGGGAGCTTCCCACGTAGTCTCATGTGTCCACTTGAGACAAGAAGGTCACTCCTCACCACCATCATTTTCTATCCTATAATCCAGTCCAATCCCTGTCTGAAGAGTTGGCTTTGGGAATGGTTCCAGTCTTGGGCCAACAGAAGGTCTGGGGACCGTGACCTCCAGGGTTCCTCTAGTCTCAGTCAGATCATTAAGTCTGATTTTTTTATGAGACTTTGAGGTCTGCATCTCACTGCTCTCGTGCTCTGTCTGGGATGCTCTGTTTCCTTCCCTGTCGGGGCAGTCTTTGGTTGTAGACGGGCACCATCTAGTTCTTCCGGTCTCAGGCTGATGTAGTCTTGGATTTATGTGGCCATTTCTGTCTTCTGGACTCATAATTACCTTGTATCTTTGGTGTTCTTTATTCTCCTTGCTCCAGGTTGGTTGAGACCAATTGATGCACCTTAGATGGCCGCTTGATAGTGTTTTTAAGACTGCAGACGCCACTCACCAACGTGGGATGCAGAGTGTTTTCTTAATAAATTTTATTATGTCAATTGACCTAGATGTCCCCTGAAAACATGGTCCCCCAACTGCTGCCCCTGCTACTCTGGCCTTTGGAGCATTTGGTTTATTCAGGAAACTGCTTTTCATTTAGTCCAGTTATGCTGACCTCTCCTTTATTGTATGTTGTCTTTCCCTTCACCTAAAATAGTTCTTGTCTACTATCTAGATTTGCGAATATCCTTCTCCCTTCCTTTCTCCCCAACCTCATAACCATCAAAGAATATTTTCTTCTCTGTTCAAACTATTTCTTGAGTTCTTATAATAGTGGTCTCATACAATATTTGTCCTTTTGCAACTGACTAATTTCACTCAGCATAATGCCCTCCAGATTTCTCCAAGCTATGAAATATTTCACGGATTCATCATTGTTGTTGATCTATGTGAAGTATTCCATCTTGTGAATGTACCACAATTTATTTATCCATTCATCTGTTGATGGGCACCTTGGTTACTTCCATCTGTCTGCTATTGTAAACAGTGCTGCAATGAACATGGTTGTGCATATATCTGTTCATATAAAGGCTCTTATTTCTCTAAGATATATTCCAAGGAGTGGGATTGCCATATCCTATGGTAGTTCTGTTTCTACCTTTTTAAGGAAGTGCCAGATTGATTTCCAAAGTGGCTGCACCATTTTAAATTCCCACCAGCAGTGAATAAGTGTTCCAGTCTCTCTACAACCTCTCTAACATTTATTATTTTGTGATTTGGGATTAATGGCAGCCTTGCTGGAGTGAAATGGTATCTCATTGTAGTTTTGATTTACATTTCTCTAATGGCTAATGATTGTGAGCATTTCCTCATGTATCTGTTACCTGCCTGAATGTCTTCTTCGTTGAAGTGCCTGTTCCTATCCTTTGCCCATTTTTTAAATGGGCTATTTGCCTTTTTGTTGTTGAGTTTTTGCAATATCATGTAGATTGTAGAGATCAGATGCTGATCGGAAATGTTATAGCTAAAAACTGTTTCCCAGTCTGTCGGTAATCAGTTCACTCTTCTGGTGAAGACTTTGGATGAGCGTAAGTGTTTGACTTTTAGGAGTTATCTAATTTTTCTTTGGGTGCTTGTACATTGTTAGTAATGTTTTTTGTACTGTTTATGCTATGTATTGGGCTCCTAGTGTTGTCCCTGTTTTTTCTTCCATGATTTTTATCATTTTAGATTTCATATTTAGGTCTTTGATCCATTTTCAGTTCGTTTTTGTGCATAGTGTGAGGTATGGATCTTGTTTCATTCTTTCGTGGAGGGATATCCAGTTATGCCAGCACCATTTGTTAAAGAGGCTATCTTTCCCCCATTTAACTGACTTTGAGCCTTTATCAAATATCAGCTAATAAGTGAATGGATTTATGTCTGGATTCTCAATTCTGTTCCATTGGTCTATGTGTCTGCTGCTGTACAGGTACCAGGCTGTTTTCACTACTATGGCGGTATAATAAGTTCTAAAATCAGGTAATGTGACGCCTCCCACTTTGTTCTTCTTTTTCAGTAATGCTTTATTTTTCTGGGGCCTCTTTCCCTTCCATATGAAGTTGGTGATTTGTTTCTCCATCACATTAAAAAATGTCCTTGGAATTGGGATTGGAATTGCAGCATATCTATAGATCGCTTTCAGTAGAAGAGACATTTTTACAATGTTCAGTGTTCCTATCTAGGATCAAGGTATGTTTGTCCACTTATGTAAGTCTCTTTTGATTTCTTGTAGTAGTGTCTTGTAGTTTTGTTTGTATAGGTCTTTTATGTCTCTGGTTACAATTATTCCTAGTATTTTATCTTCTTGGGGGCTACCGTAAATGGTATTGATTTGGTGATTTCCTCTTTGATGTTCTTTTTGTTGGTGTAGAGGAATCCAACTGATTTTTGTATGTTCATCTTGTATCCTGATACTCAGCTGAACTCTTCTATTAGTTTCAGTAGTTTTCCTGAGGATTCTTTAGGGTTTTCTCTGTATAAGATCATGTCATCTGCAAATAGAGATACTTTTATTTCTTCTTTACCAATCTGGATGCCCTTTATTTCTTTATCTGGCCTAATTGCTCTGGCTAGGACCTCCAGCACACTGTTGAACAAGAGTCGTGATAAAGGGTATCCTTGTCTGGTTCCCGATCTCAAGGGAATGCTTTCAGACTCTCTCCATTTAGGATGATGTTGGCTGTTGGCTTTATATAAATGCCCTTTATTGTGTTGAGGAATTTTCCTTCTATTCCTATTTACTGAGAGTTTTTATCATGAATGGGTGTTGGACTTTGTCAAATGCCTTTTCTGCATCAATTGATAAGATCATGTGGTTCTTGTCCTTTGTTTTACCTATATGGTGGATTACTTTGATTGTTCTTCTAATGTTGAACCATCCCTGCATACCTAGTATGAATCCCACGTGGTCATGGTGAGTTATTTTTTTGATATGTTATTGAATTTTATTGGGTAGAATTTTGTTGAGGATTTTTGCATCTAAGTTCATGAGGAATATAGGTGTTTAATTTTTTTGTGTGTGTGTGTGGTGTCTTTAGCTGGTTTTGGTATCAGGGATATGCTGGCTTCATAGAATGAGTTTGGGAGTATTCCATCTTTTTCAATGCTCTAAAATACCTTTACTAGTAGTAGTGTTAACTCTTCCCCGAAAGTTTGGTAGAACTCACCAGGGAAGCTGTCAGGGCCAGGGCTTTTTTTGGTGTTGTTGTTGGGAGATTTTTAATTTTTTTTAATTACCTTTTTCAGCCTCTCCTTCTGTTATGGGTTTATTTAATTGTTCTACCTCTGTCTCTGTTAGTTTAGGTAGGCAATGTGTTTCTAGAAATTTATCCATTTCTTCTAGGTTTTCAAAGCTGTTAGAGTATGATTTTTCATACTAATCTGATATGATTCTTTTAATTTCAGTTGGGTCTGTTGTGATGTTGGGTAATTTGCTTCTTCTCCTGTTTTTCTTTTGTCAGTTTGGCCAAAGTTTTAGCAATTTTGTTAATTTTTTCAAAGAACCAGCTTTTGGTCTTGTTAACTCTTTCAATTTTTTTTCTGTTCTCTATTTCATTTAATTCTGCTCTACTTTTTATTATTTAATTTCTTCTGATGCCTGAGGGTTTCTTTTGTTGCTCTCTTTCTATTTGTTCAAGTTGTAGGGATAATTCTTTGATTTTGGCCCTTTCTTCTTTTTGGATGTGTGCATGTATTGCTATAAATTGACCTCTGAGCACTTCTTTACCTGTGTCTCAAAGGTTCTGGTAGGAAGTGTTTTCATTCTCATTGGATATTGTGAATTTCTTTATTCCATCCTTAATGTCTTCTATAACCCAGTCGTTTTTGAGCAAGGTATTGCTCAGTTTCTGAGTGTTTGATTTCTTTCCCCTGCTTTTTTTTTTTGTTTTTGATTTCTACTTTTATAGCTTCATGGTCAGAGAAGATGCTTTGCAATATTTTGATGTTTTGGATTCTGTTAAGGTGTGCTTTATGGCCTAATATGTGGTCTCTCCCAGAGAATGTTCCATATGTATAGGAAAAAAAGTATACTTGGCTGCTGTTGGGTGGAGTGTTCTGTATATGTATGTGAAGTCAAGTTGGTTGATTGTGGCATTTAGATCTTCCATGTCTTTACTGAGCTTCTTTCTGAATGTTCTGTTCGTCACCAAAGTGGTATGTTGGAGTCAGCTAATATTATTGTGGAGCTGTCTATCTCACTTTACAATGCTGTTAGAGTTTGTTTTATGTATCTTGAAGCCCTGTCATTGGGTGTGTAAATATTTAATATGGTGATATCCTCCTGGTATGTTGTCTGTTTAATCATTATATAGTGTCCTTCCTTATCCTTTTTGGTGAATTTAACTTTAAAGTCTATTTTGTCAGAAATTATTGCCACTCTTGCTCTTTTTTGATTGTTGTTTGCTTGATATATATTTTTGCCATCCTTTGAGTTTTAGTTTGTTTGTGTCTTTAAGGAGTGTCTCTTGTAGGCAGCATATAGATGGATCGTGTTTTTTGATCCATTCTTTCACTCTCTGTCTCTATTGGTACATTTAGTCCATTTGCATTCAGCGTAATTATGGTAGTTATGAGTGTTGTGCCATCATTTTGATATCTTTTTTTTGTATGTTGTCGAGTTTCTTTTTTCTGCTTAATTTTTTCTACTGAGTAGTTTTTCTTTGTATATGGTCTTTTCCTCTTATTCATTGTTGATTTTTTTTTTTTCTGAGTTGTTATGTTTTTCTTGTATTTTATTTCGATGTCTAGGACTGTTAGTCTCCTTTTTGGTTACATTAATATTTACCATTATTTTTCTAAGTTTAAACCTAACTTTTATTTCTTTCTATCCCTTTGACTATCTGTGTGAAAGATCAATGACTACATTTTTCAGTCCCTCTTTATTATTTTAGCATTGTCATCCTTTACATAATAACATCACTGTTTCCCTGTTCTGAGCATTTTTTATCTTGATTTATTTTTGTAATTTCCCTGCCTGGGTTGATATCTTGTTGCTCTGTCCTGCATTCTAGTCTTGGGTTGATATCTGATATTGTTGATTTTCTAACCAGAAAACCCTCTTTAGTATTTCTTGTAGGTTTTTTTTTTTTTTTTTTTTACAAATTCTCTAATCTTCTGTTTATCTGGAAATGTCCTAATTTCACCTTCATATTTGAGAGACAGTTTTGCTGGATATATGATTCTTGGCTGGCAATTTTTTTCCTTCATCACTTTATATAAGTCATCCCATTGCCTTCTTCCCTGCATGGTCTTTCTTGAGTAGTCTGAGCTTATTCTTATTGAGTCTCCTTTGTAGGTGACTTTTCATTTATTCCTAGCCGCTCTTAAAATTCTCTCTTTGTCTTTGGTTTTGACAAGTTTGTTTATAATATGTCTGGGTGACTTTCTTTTGAGATCTACCTTATGTGGGGTTCAATGAGCATTTTGGATAGATATCTGCTGCTCATCTTTCATGGTATCAAGGAAGTTTTCTGCCAACAAATCTTCAACAATTCTCTCTGTTTTTTCTGTTACCCCTCCCTAATCTGATACTTCAATCACTCATAGATTATTTCTCTTGATAGAAAGCCCCGCTTGATTCTTAGGGTTTGTCGATGTTTTTTTAAAATAATTTTATCTGATTTTTCTTCAAATATATTGGTGCCAGGTTATTTATCTTCAATCTCACCAATTCTGCTTTCCATTTCCTCAATACTGTTCCTCTGTCTACTGAGTTGTCTAATTCTGTAATTTTATTGTTAATCTTCTGAATTCCTGATTGCTTTCTTTCTATGGATTGTTGCAGCCTATTAAATTTTTCTTTATGTTCTTGAGTAACTTTTTAATTTCTTCAGCTACTTTATCTGTGTGTTCTTTGGTTTGTTCTGCATTTTGCCTGATCTCCCTGATCTCTTGAAAGTTCTGTATATTAACCTTTTGTATTCTGCATCTGGTAATTCCAGGAAAACACCTTCATCTGAACGATTCCTTGATTCTTTGTTTTGAGAGATTGTTGAAGTGATCATGGTCTGCTTCTTTATGTGATTTGATATTGACTGCCGTCTCTGAGCCATCTATAAGTTATTTTATTTTTTTACTTTTGCCTACTGTATCCTAGCTTTTTGCTTTGTTTTGATATGCCCAAATAGGCTCCTTGAGTGAGCTCGCTTGATCATTTGCAACTTTCAAGATTTAACGTCCTGTCACCAGATGGCTCGAGCTGTTACCAGGTATATGAGCCTAGGAGTTCATTCACTTTTCTTGTATAGATTCAGCTCAGGTGTCTAGGTAGTTGGTCATCAATTGTAGGTCATCAAGTCTTAGATGGGGAGGGGTGATTGTTGGAGACACAGGTATTTGGTTGCAGCAGGGGGTCACACTCTGAACAAAGGCAGGGGGCTGACAACCACCTCCCAAGTGTCTGTGAGGAAAGTGCACATCTGTTTTCTATAGTGCACAGGTAGGTGGGTTCTGCAGTCAGACCACAGGCACCCTATGCTTTTGTTTGTAAGGACTGGGAGGCACCTGTTATCCCGGACCCCTGTTGTGGGTGTCTAGATGATGTGGGTGGAGCCACCAGTTCTCAGGCTCCCAATGTAGGTAGGTGAGGACCCTGTTTCATAGGCAGAGCAGTGTCAAACATCAAAAACACACCTCTCCACCGCAAGGTGAAACAGTTGAAGTTGGATACAAAGCACATACACCACTGCAGTAACAAGGGCCTAATCTCCCAAAATGGGCCTACACAGGTCCATGCAGGGGTGGAAGGTATTCAAAGTCCGTGGACCATTTGTGCCTGGAGAGGAGCTTCTTCTGTCCTGAGCTTCCCAGCTTAGTGGAGCTGGCAGATTATCTTTTCCCCCAATTGTTAATTTATTCCTTCTCCAAGGCCAGGAGAATGGCTCAGGCTGCACAGCAACACCTATCTCAGGTGCAGGGAAATCTACAGCTACTGAAGCCGTCTTGGGGGCTGAGCGCACAGTAAAACGAATGCAAGTACTTAGCTTTTGCCAACAACACTGTTCTTCTCTGGTTCCGGAGTTGTGAGTAGACTGTGAGACTTGCTGTCTCCCCCTGAGGAAACTGCATCCTGAATGCTACTGCCAGCCCTGCCACTGTCCCTCCAGGGGACTGTGTCCAAGGGGTGCCATTTCTCACCACGTCAGGTCCGGCAACTGCTCGCCACTTCTGAACCGTGTCTTCCTCCCCCTGCCACTCAGTCTGATTTCCTAACTTTGCCTTTGATGTTCAGGGCCCTTATCTTGTCATGTATAAAATTGTTCCACTTGTTTTTTCAGGTCTTTGTTTTTTTTTTTTTTTTTTTTTGGTTTTTGTTGTAAGAGGGATCACTGGAAGTGTCTGACTACTCTGCAATCTTGACTCCGCCTCTCTCTATCTTCTTTTGATGCTTTCTGCGTCATTTAATATTTTCCCTGTAGAATCCTTCAATATTGCAACACAAGGCTTGAATTTTTTCTTCAGTTCTTTCAGTTTGAGAAATGCCAAGCATGTGCTTCCCTTTTGCTTTTCTAACTCCTGGTCTTTGCACATTTCATGATAATATTTTACTTTGTCTTCTTGAGGTGCCCTTTGAAATTTTCTGTTCATCTCTTTTACTTCATCATTTTCTTTTTTCTTTAACTACTCTACATTCAAGAGCAAATTTCAGAGTCTTTTCTGACATCCATTTTGGTCTTTTTTTTTTCCTGGCTTTTTAATGACCTCTTGCTTTCTTTTTTTTCTGACAGATACACATATATATTTTATTTTATATCTTTATTGTCATACTTTAGATGGAGGTTTACAGAACAAACTAGGTTCCCATTAAACAATTAGTACACATATTGTTTCGTGACACTAATTACCAACCCCACAATATGTCAACACTCTCCCCTTCTTGACCCTGGGTTCCCTATGACCAGCTTTTCTGTCCCCTCCTGCCTTCTAGCCCTTGCCCCTGGGCTGGTGTGCCCCTTTAGTTTTGCTTTATGGGTCTGTCTAATCTTTGTCTGAAGGGAGAACCTCAGGGGTGACTTCATTACTGAGCTAAAAGTGTGTCCGGGGGACATACTCAGCATTTCTCCAGTCTGTGTCAGGCGAGTAATCTGGTCTTTTTTGTGAGTTAGAATTTTGTTCTACATTTTTTCTCCAGCTCTCAGACCCTCTATTGTGATCCCTGTCAGAGCAATGACCTCTTACTTTCTTCAAATATGATGTCCTTGATGTCATTCCACAACTCATCTGGCCTTCAATCATTAGCCTTCAATTCATCAAATCTATTCTTGAGATAGTCTCTAAATTCAGGTGAGATATAATCAAGGTTGTACTTTGGCTCTCGTAGACTTGCATATGAGAAATTGATGTTCTGTTCCACAGTCAGCCCCTGGTCCTGTTCTGACCGATGATATTGAGCTTTTCCATTGTCTCTTTCCACAGATGTAGACATTTGATTCCTGTATATTCCATCTGGTGAAGCCCATGTGTATACTCACCATTTAAGTTGTTGAAAAAAGGTATTCGCAATGAAGAAGTCATTGGTCTTGCAAAATTCTATCATGCTGTCTCCAAGGCCAGATTTTCCAACTACTGTTCCTTCTTCTTTGTTTCCAACTTTCACATTGCAATCATCAGTAATTATCAATGCATCTTGATTGCATGTCTGATCAATTTCAGACTGCAGAAGATGGTAAAAATCTTCAGTTTCTTCATCTTTGGCATTAGCAGTTGGTGCATAAATTTGAATAATACTCATGTTAAGTGCTTGTCACGGATTGAAATGTGTCCCTAAAAAATATCTGTCAACTTCGGTAGACCATGATTCCCAGTATTGTATGACTGTCTACCATTTAGTCATCTAATGTGATTTCCCTATGTGGTGTAAATCCTATCACAATGATATGATTAGATGGATTAGTCGCAGTTATGTTGATGAGATCTATAAGATTAGATAGTGTCTTAAGCTAATACCTTTTGAGGTATAAAAGAGATAAGCAAGCAGAGAGATATGGGGACCTCATAACACCAAGAAAGCATCCCCAGTAGCAGAGCATGTCCTTTGGACCCAGGGTCCCTGCACCTGAGAAGCCCCTTGACCAGGAGAAGATTGATGATGGAGACCTTCCCACAGAGCTGACAGAGAAAGTTTCCCCTGGAGCTGACACCCTGAATTTTGAATTCTAGCCTACTAGACTGTGAGAAAATAAATTTCTCTTTGTTAAAGCCACCCATTTGTGGTATTTCTGTTATAGCATCACTATATGACTAAGACACTGGTCTTCCTTGTAGGCATATGGATATTATCCTATCACTGACAGCACTGTACTTCAGGATAGATCTTGAAATGTTCTTTTTGATGATGAACTCTGTTCGATTTGGCACAGTCGTCCATAAAAAAAAAAGTCCATATGATTGACCAATTCAAAATGGTGAATATCAGTCCATTTCATCTCACTAATGCCTAAGATATTGATGTTTATGTGTTCCATTTCATTTTTTAATGATTTCTAATTTTCCTAGATTCATACTTCATACATTCTATGTTTCTAGTATTAATGGGTGTTTGCAGCCGTTTCTTCTCCTTTTGTGTCATGCCACATCAGCAAATGCAGGTCTCGAAAGCTTGATTCCATGCATGTCATTGAGGTCAACTCTACTTTGAGGAGTGTGTGCGGTTTTGTTCTTCTGTAACTTGTATCTTTTAAAATAAATCTTATAAAGCTTTTGTTTAATTAAATGGTTTTGAAAATTCATCTAAAATCATTGCTAAGCTTTCTGTTACAATTCATCAATTGCATTTAATTTCTATTAGGTTTTCTGCTTAGACTATTGTGTAACCTTCAATAATAATTTTTATATCAATTCACAACCATTATAATTTCTTTTTCTTTTTTGGGGGGGTGTTTAAATCTGAAATATAATTATGAATAGAAGTGTTAATAGCAGAGATTATTTTCTCGTTTCTTCTGTTAAATAAAGGTTTGAACTTAAAACTGTTGGATGATCTGTTTCATCTAAAAACCTCCATCTTTTTTTTTTTAAGAAATACACTATTAGTCTTATTTTGTTTATTTATTATATATATATAACTATATAAATCTTTCTTTACTGTCTGGTTCTTTTTAAGATTTTTTTATTGTATTCATGTACTGAAGTTTCACTACATTATATCTTGATTCAGATTTATTTTTACTTTGCCCTCTTGGGATATCTTTGCCTTCCCTAATCTAAGGATTGATATGTTTCATTGTTTTTAGTCACTAGTTCCCCAAATGTTTTTTCCTGTATTTTTGAAGGGACAGAATTCCTCCACGTTTTGTGAATATATGTACGTCATATTTACAATCACGTTTTTAAAATGATTTTGCCCACGAGGTAGCTAATATTTTCCTAAATTAAAGAAGTGGGGAAAACAGCACAATACAGAAATAATGAATGCCACATCAGATCAGTTATTTGATGCCATGTCTTATGACTGCCAATGGAACATATTGTTTTTTATCCATGTCTCCCTGTTTATGTGCTAGTATCCTGTCCTGTGAACTCATTTCAAGGGCTGTGTGCCTGACCCGGAAGCAGCTTTAAGCATTTTCCCCAGGTCTAAATAGAAGAGGATGTTTTTTCTTCTGTAAAAAGAAATCCAAATAGGGTGTTTTTTTTGTCCCTTTTATTTTTATTTTATCCATTGAAAGAGAAATAAATATTTATTTGTAGTCTATTTACAAAACTTTTTCACCTGTCTTTATTTTTAATTTTCCCCCATAATTTTGTGATATGGGTATTAGCATTTATTACATTATACACAAAAAGAAAGGAAAAGAAGAAAAAATTCTGATGATAATTTCAGAGAAGAAACAAAAGTGGGAGAAACAAGCCTTAAATCTGGACCATGACCATACATGGAAGGTAAAACTTTTATTCACCACCTTCGCTGGGTGACACCTAAAATATTTCAGGATTTGTGTCAGGATTAAATTGTAGTTTATACTTCACACAACCTCTTAAGGTTGATATCACCACTGACATTTTATAGATGATAAAATTGATATGAGGAGATTTTAAGTAGTTTTCCCTAAATGTCCAGCTTAATTATATATGTATATAAAACCTTTTAAAATACATACCCTGTAAACCAAACCCATTGCCACAGAGTTGATTCCAACTCACAGCTACCCTATATTATCTCTCAACTATTTGGAACTGGTGAATCTAAAGGGTGGTACACTTTTTAATGACATAGAACAGAAAGAGAGAGAAAAAGGAAAGAAGTAAAGGAAGGGAGGGAGGGAGGAAGAGAAAGAGAGAGGGAGGAAGGACGGAAGGAAGGTAGGAAGAAAGAAAAGAAAGTTATTAAAATAGAAATTCTCTGTATATAGTAGAGGATCAACAATATATATAAAAGAATTTTTATTCCCAGATGAAATTGTTTTAGTGTTAAAAATTTATTCATTTTAGCAAATTCTTGTGTTTATATTTCGTCATATGTCCTGACTCTAACATATTCTCATTCAACAGTGAGTTATTCTAAAAGAAATGAATGATAGAAGAAGACATATACACTATCACAGAAAAATGGCTTCTCAGAGCCTCCTAATGAACTCCAATTAAAGTATTGCTCCCAATTCAAAAGTATCTGTTCTTAGGAGATTTTGCTTACAAAGAAACACCCATGTTGTCTCCTTAGTAAGTCAGGGTGTACATATTATGTAAAGGAATATCCTCCAATGGCTTCCAAGTTTGAAATAAATTACATATCATCATGACATGTATTGCCTTGCATTGTTGTTGTTGTTAGTTCCCTCAAGTCAGTTCCAAGTCATAGTGGCACTATGTACAACAGAATGAAACACTGCCAGGTCCTGTGTCTTCTTAGGTCTTCCTTACTCATTGTCCAGCTTTCACGTGCATATGAGGCAATTGAAAACACCGTGGCTTGGATCAGGGACACTTTAGTCTTCAAGGTGACATCTTTGCTTTTTAATGCTTTAAAAATTTCTTTTGCAGCAGATTTTCCCAATGCAATGCATCATTTAATTTCTTGACTGATGTTTCCATGGGTGTTGATTGTGGATCCAAGTAAAATGAAATCCTTGACAATTTCAATCTTTTCTCCATTTGTCATGATGTTGCTTATTGCTCCACTGATGAGAATTTTTGTTTTCTTTATGCTGAGGTGTAATTCATACCTAAGTCTTTACAATCTTTGGTCTTTCTCAGAAGTGCTTCAAGTCCTGTTCACGTTCAGCAAGCAAGGCTGTGCCATCCGCATATCATAGGATGTTAATGAGTCTTCTTCCAATCATGATGCTCTGTTCTTCATATAGTTCAGTTTGTTGGACTATGTGGACTGCATACAGATTGAATAATTATAGTGAAAGGATGATGCACACCTTTCCTGACTTTAAACCATGCAGTAGTAGCCCATTGTTCTGTTTGAATGACTGCCTCTTGATCTATGCAGAGGTTCCCCATGAGCACAATTAAGTGTTCTGGAATTCCCGTTTTTTGTGATGTTATCCATAATTTGTTATGATTCACAGAGTCAAATTCCTTTGCATAGTCAATAGAACACAGGTAAACATCTTTCTGATATTCTCTGCTTTCAGCCAGGATCCATCTGACATCAACAATGACATACCTATTCCCACATCCTCTCGAATCCAGCTTGAATTTCTGACAGTTTCTGTCAATGCACTGCTGCAGCCACTGTTGAATGATCTTCAGCAAAAATTCGCTTGCATGTGATATTGATGATAATTTCTACATTTGGTTGTTTTGGAATAGGCATATGTATGGATCTCTTCCAGTCAGTTGGCCAGGTAGCTGTATTCCAAATTTCTTGGCATAGACATATGAGCACTTCCAGTATTGCATTTGTTTGTTGAAACATCTCTATTAGTATTCCATCAATTCCTGTAGCCTTGTTTTTCTCTAATGCCTTCAGTACTGCTTGGACCTCTTCCTTCAATACCATTGCTTCCTGATCATATGCTGCCTCCCGAAATGGTTGAACATCTACCAATTCTTTTTGGTGTAGTGACTCAGTGTATTCCTTCCATCTTCTTTTGCTACATTTTGAGTTGTTCAATATTTTCTCTGTAGAATCCTTCACTATTGCAACTTGAGGCTTGAATTTTTTCTTTGGCTCTTTCAGCTTGAGAAATGCTGAGGGTATTCTTCCCTTTCGATTTCTAACTCCAGATCTTTGTATATGTCATTATAATACTTTGCTTTGTCTTCCATAGCTGCTCTTTGAAATCTTCTGTTTAACTCTTTTACTTCATCATTTCTTCTGTTCTTTTTAGCTACTAGATGTTCAAGAGCACATTTCAGAGTCATAAATCTTATGACATCCATTTTGATCTTTTCTTTCTTCCCCTTTTAATGACCTCTTGTTTTCTTTGTATGTCTGATGTCCTTGATGTCACTCCACTACTCATCTGGTCTTTGGTCATTAGTGTTCAACATGTCAAATCTATTCTTGAGATGGTCTCTAAATTCAGGTGGGATATACTCAAGGTCATACTTTGGCTCTCATACACTTGTTCTGATTTTCTTCGGCTTCAACTGGAACTTGCATATGTGTAGTTGACTGTTCTGTAGTTGGTCCCGGCCATGTTCTGACTGATGGTATTGAGCTTTTCCATCATCTCTTTCCACACAGGTAGTCAGTTTGATTCCTGTATATTCCATCCGGTGAGGCCCACACTTATAAAAAATAAAAAAAAAATACTTGCTGTTTATGTTGTGGAAAAAGTTATTTGCAATGAAGAAGTCGTTTGTCTTGCAAAATTCTATCATGTGATCTCTGGTATCATTTCTATCACCAAGGCCATATTTTCAACTACTGATCCTTCTTTGTTTCCAATTTCTCATTCCAATAACCAGTAGTTATCAATGCATCCTGATTGCACATTCCATTAATTTCAGACTGTAGAAGTTGGTAAAAATCTTCAATCTCTTCATCTTTGTCCTTAGTGGTTGGTGTGTAAATTTGAATAGATTGTATTAACTGGTATTCCTTGTAGGCATATGAATATTATGCTATCACTGGCAGTGTTGTACTTCTGGATAGATCTTGAAATGCTCTTTTCAGTGATTAGTGCACAGCTATATTCATTGCAGCACTGTTTACAAAAGCAAAAAGATGGAAACAACCAAGATGCCCGTCAACAGATGAGTGGACAAACAGATTATGGTATATTCACATAATGGAATATTACACAGTGATAAAGAACAACGATGAATCCATGAAACATCTCATAACATGGAGGAATCTGGAAGGCTTTATACTGAGGGAAATTAGTCACAGAAGGACAAATATTGTATGAGACCATTTTTATAAGAACTCAAGAAAAGATTTAAACACAGTAGAAAACACTCTTCGATGGTTGCCAGTGTGGGAAGGGATGGAGAAGGGTTTTCACTAATTAGATAGTAGATAGAATTATTTTAGGTGAAGGGAAGGACAACACACAATGCAGGGGAAGTCAGCACAACAGGACTTATCCAAAAGCTAAGAAGTTTCCAGGATACAACCAAACATTTTGAGGGACAGAGTAGCAGGGCGGAGGTCTGGGGACTATGGTTTCAGCGAACATCTAGGTCAATTGGCATAACAAAGCATATTAAGAAAACGTTGTGCATCTCACTTTGTTGAGTGGCGTCTGGGGTCTTAAAAGCTAGCAAACTGCCATGTGAGATGCATCAATTGTTCTCAACCCATCTGGAGCAAAGGAGAATGAAAAACACCAAAGACACAAGGAAAATATTAGCCCAAGAGAAAGAAAGGGCTACATAAAGCAGAGACTCCATCAGCCTGAGACCAGAAGAACCAGATGGTGCCTGACTACCACCAATAACTGCACTGAAAGGGAACATGGCAGAGAATCCCTGATGAAGCAGGAGAAAAGTGGGATGCAGACCTCAAATTCCAGTAAAAAGACCAGACATAATGGTCTGAGATGGAGGTAACCCAGAGGTCATGACCCCCAGACTGTCTGTCAGCCAAAACTAAAACCCATTCTTGAAACCAACTCTTCAGACAAAGATTAGACTATAGGACATAAAATGATACTGGTGAGGAGTGTGATTCGTAGCTTAAGTAGACACATGAGACTATATGGACAGCTCCTACCTGGAGTCAAGGTGAGGAGGGAGAGGAGAATAGGAGCTGGTTCAATGGACACAGGGAACACAGGTGGAGAGAAGGAGTGTGCTGTCACATTGTAGTGAGAGCAGCTAGGGTCACATAATAATGTGTACATAAATTTTTGCATGAGAAACTGACTTGGATTGTAACTTTTCACTTAAAGCACAATAAAAAAAAATAAAAGAAAATCTAGTATAGACTCATAAACAACTTTTATGACCTTCGGGAGATGATGCTTTTCTTCTAAATTTATATCCTAAGATTTGCTAAAGCAGTGCATCTGCTCCCGTTGAGGAGCTGTATTTCTTCCTTGGGTGTTCTGTGCACAATAATGCCAAAGCAAACTTTCTCGAAGTCAGGTATCATTACCTGGATCTTCTGCTCAGAAATCCACGATGAATTATCATTGCCAATTACTAGCTACACAAAGTTATTTTAATTCATATATATATATATATATATATATATATATATATATATATATCTTCAGTTTCTCTACTATGCATTCCTTTCTACCCCCTCACCCAATTTCCAAAGTTCTAGTTAACCAGAACTTTTACTGGAGCATCTATATGACATGGTCATTGTAGCTGCAGTGACTCTGCTCAAGCTTTCCGCAAAGAAGAAGTGCATTCTGTCACTCTGGTTCCCTGATGCCTGGCTGACACAAAGTATTGCACAGTGGCACCTTCTCTTACTCATTTCTCTTTTTTTGAATTTTTTTTTTTGTATTTAAAACTCAAGTTATATGATGATTAAGTAATAGAAATGTTATAAATTTAAAAAGAAAAAGTATAGAGAGTATAAAGAGATTAAGAATGAGAGCATGAGATGAGACAGTGAAAGATTTCAGGCCCTTCCCACCTCCCTGTCACAGCTGGCAACCCCCAATAATCTTTGGTTTCTATATATTTGCTTATTTCATATAAGTAAGATCATACAGTAGTTGTTCTTTTGTGACTAACTTTCTTCAATCAACATGATGTTTTCAAAGCCTAGCAAGAATTTTCAAATTCCAACTATAGCTAACCTCAGTTTCTGCTATCATTCCCAGTTCTCCATCCTTTCTCCAACTAATGTACCCCCTTTGTCTTTTCTGTTGCTGCCCCATTCTGCCTTTCAGTGGCTGAGCCCTGCTTTCTGCTCCCTCCTTGGTCTCTGTATCCCTCTAACACACTACTGGCAGGTTCCGTCTCTGGATCTTGTCTCTGGAGCTTTCCCTCCATCCAACACATACGACCTAGCTCTATCTCTTTCTGGATCCTGAAGTCTACAGTCCTTCCCACATATTCACAAACATACACAGACCTTTAGGTTGACATAGGCAACCCACCCAGACAGAACCAGTCAAGGTGGTTGTGTGCTGTCTATCTGAGGTTTCTGGCATCAGGTTCTCAGATACGGACAGCTCTTTCTGCCTCACGCTGAAGGAGTTTCTCTAATAAGGACAAGGGCTTCTATTCTGAGAAAAGCAATTTTAATCCCCTACTGTAGCTTGGTTAAGAAGGGTACAAGAAAGAGGTATACATGTAAGAGTCTTAACTAAATATACGCATTCTTCTCTTAAGTATAACTTCTCCGTAAAACAGCCTTTCAGTAAAAGAGGTTGAAAAGAGGTGAGCATTGCTCTCGTTTGAGTGCTTACACCCCAAATTTACTAAGAAAATCACCCTTATAGAAAACTTCTTTCAATGACGTCACACATTTATTATGAAGTTTCAGGGGAATGAGGTCATGTCTAAGTTCCAAAGGAACAAATTCATTGGAATTCAATAAATGTGGAATTAAAGAAAAACAACTTCTTAAAAAATGAACTACCATAAACAGTCCCACTTTACAATGGAGATTTTGTCTTCCATAGCAGTGCCCCCAAAAGGTGGTGGGTCTCTGTGGAAGAAGAAAGAAAACATGGGGTCTGCAGAGGTGGAGGCTGTGGTGATGGAGAGGCCTCCAGGGGTCCCTATGACGAAAGCTTTGGGCTCACAGGTGAGGATAAGGACCTTGAAAGCTCAACTAAATCTACTCTCTATTCTCAGAGGTGTCTATCCAAGAGGAAAATGCCCAAGAGTCAACAACATCCCAAACAAAAAGTCAAAGCTCCAGGCCCAGGAAGATTCCAAAACAATCCGAGAACCCTTCTCCTTTATCTTCCACCGAGCAGACCTCTCACTCCTCCAGCTATGGGGTTGCCCCAGGAAAGCCATGGGTCAGGTGCGCATATTTCACCCAGGTGCGCACAGTCAAGGGGGTGGCGGTCGCCTGGCAGACCAAAACCTCCTTTGCCCCCGTGGGAAAGATGCCCCAGGTCTTTGAGGCCATCGGCTCTGCCACCAGACTGGCCAACACTGAGTCCCTGGTCAGCAACCTGGAGCCCTGGCAGGAGGGGCCCAAGACCTGTACCCAGGAGCCCACTGACCAAGGGGAAGAGCATGGGGAGAGCCCCCGCGCAGCCACCCCAGAGTGGCTGGTGACCCGTGAGCACGGCTTCCGCTGCGTGGCCTGCTGTCACGTGTTCGAGTCCCGGGAGGCCCTGGTTGCGCACACGGCGCATGCTGTGAGCCAGGGCTTCAGCTGCCAGGTCTTCGTTGAAGAGCTGCTGGAGAGGCGGCTGCCAAGCTCAGTCCAGTGCAGGCCCCAACGCTGACACCAGCTGGCCAGGCGTTGCCTGATGGCCGCCAAGAAGAGGGAGGTGAGGGAGAAGAGAGCGGTCTGCAGACGCCTGGAGGAGCAGCTGGAGAAGCAGAGAGAAGAACTGAAGAGGGTGAGGCACCAGCTGGACAGGCTGCAGAGGCAGGCCAGGCCGCAGAAGGTGCAGCACCAAGACCAGAGGGGGAAGCGCCTAAAGACCTGTTAGCACCCTGGGACTAGGAGGAGCAGGGCCTTTGGGATGGAAACCTGGGCCCTTCAGGAGAGACCTCCATTCAGGTTCGTTTAACCCAGCTTCCCTGGAAGATCCTACCCTCCTTCCCCTGTGACCACCACCCTTCCACCCCAAGGGCACAAAGAGCTCCAGCCCTAAGGGGGATCTGGATGGAAGAAGCCCCACATAGCTGACCACAGACACCAGGTCCCCTCAGAGGCTCCACTGGCCCAGGAGAGGACAGGACGGGCCTCATCTTGATGGTGAGGTCTTGGGACCCTAAGGATGAGCACAGCATAAGTAGGGAAAGGGAAATGGGATTTCAGTGGGACTTGGGAGGCTAAGGGGGACCCTGGTGAGGTGTGATGGTGAAGGGGGTATCACTGAGTTCTTTGGAGGAGAAGGAATCAGAGAAATTGCAGGGTGTCAGGAAACCTGCCTGCAGGTGAGCAGTGGGCATAAAGCCCTAAACCAAGGACTCTGGGTCCCTTCCCAGCAGCATACAGGCAGAGAAAGAGGTAGGGCTTGGCAGGAGGAGTGGAGGGCCCAGTGAAGGAAAACGAATTCACCCCAGCCATGTCTTCTGGTCTCCTATGGTGAATTTGGGGTTATGATTAGGATGCACTGTTGTTGCCTCATTAGGGGAATGTAACTGGGAGGTGGTGTAGAAAAATCCCCCTGGGTGTTAACCATTTCTGGGTAAGAGTTGATCCAGGGCTTGCAGGGTATTTCTTGTAGAGTATGTCCTCGGGTAAGGGGCAGAGCTTTGGAACTTCTTCTTCTCCTTTAAATAAAGCTGTACATTCTGGTTTTTGACACGTCAATAAATCTTGTTAATTTTTTTTTTTTCCTGTGGTCAAATCTGACCTGTCCCGAGGTCAAAGAACTGGAAGAAAAAGGCTGTCTGAGATGAAAGAAGCAAAAGAGAGGAGAGACTTCTGAACCTGGGGAGAACAGCGAGAACACATTTGACCAGAGGTATGGATGGAAGAGGCAAATTCAGGCCCAGACTCAACAGTGGACAAAAAAGACCAAGTCTCAGTCACAACATCAAATCCCAGGTGTGGGGAAGCCCTGGACATGACAGGGATGCATCCATCTCTCTGGGAGATGAGACCGCACAGGGCAGAGGAAAGGAGGGCAGGGCCTCTAGGACGGGCACCTCCATCCACAGGCTGTCCTGTGTGTATGCCTCAGAGTGACAGAGACAGCTCCTGTGAGGGAGAGGGTCACAGGCAGAGAAGAGCCAAGGTGTTCAGGCCAGGTAAATTCTGCAGTCTCCTAAGGATCCAAAACAAAAAATCAGAGATTCTCAGAGGTATCAGAGTGGGAGGGGTTGGCATTCCCAGGCTGGGGAGAGGCTGGCTGGGGAGGTGCTGCTTTCTGAAATCTTTTGATCAACGTCTTTCTTCTTAAAAGCTACCTTCCCAGTTGATGTCCTCTTTTATGCTCTAGGCTCAGACCTCAAAGGGCCTCGAATGCACAAAGGCGGGTTATACAGTGGGTCAAGGCAGGGAGGAAGTGGTACCAGCACATCCAGGAAAGAGAATTTTCTGGAGCGCCATGAGTTACCTAGTGAATCGCACATGGTGTCCAGCCTTCTACATTTAGCTGTAGACATGTGCTTGCAAACGTGTTTGGGGGTTAATTCTACTGAGTTCCCAAAATTATTTTTGGTCATTTCCAGTTATAGAGACCAGAAGAGCTCACTGGTTCCAAGAACAAGAAGAAATGCACTGGATCTGATTATTACTGTCTGTGGTGTGCTCTCCTTCAAGTGATTCAAATCTTTTGTCTGTCATTATAGAAAATTTTCACCTATTTAAAATATCTAATGAAACACATTAAAATATACATGTATCTATGATGTTTATCAACTTCCAAAGTTCTGAAATTGTTTTTTATTACATTTTCGAGATTACAGATTTGTATGACAAAAAAGTTACATCAGGGTCCCACCCTCATATGTAATTTGCTCCCACTCCCACAAGGTATCCAATGTTAATAGACACATGTGTGTCCTTCCCTACATTTCTCTGCAGGGAAACATATACACAGTTATAGGTACACAAGTACATCTGCTGGAGTGTTTGCTTTTATGGAGACTTCGTCTCACTCTACCCACATTGCTCTCGCCCCTTCTTTCACTTGACATTCTACCTTGATTCTCTGTAAGTCATTAGATATGGCACTAACACTATATTTTGGGGTCTTTAACTTACATGAATAATTTAAATAGATGGTATCAACTCAGTACACTTTATCTGGACTTATACATGTTGTTGTTAAAAGCTATCAAGTCAGTTCTGACTCACAGTGACCCTAGGCACCACAGAACAAAACTCGGTCCGGTCATTGCAATCCTAATAATCGTTGCTATATTCGAGCACACTGTTGCAGCCACTGTATCAATCTCATTGAGGGTCTTCCTCTTTTTCCCTGGACCTCTGCTTTACTAAGCATGATGTCCTTTTCCAGGGACTGGTCCCTCTTGATAAGATGTCCAAAGCCATCCTTACTTCTAAGGAATATTCTGGCTTTCTCTGCTCAAGACAGATTTATTTGTCCATACATAACACTACTAATACAGAAGCATTATCATCCATGCTTTTTAAGTAGACTCTTCCTGCATGTTCTAATTCTCCTCCCCCTGTTCCTTCCCACAAGTGAATCCAAGGTAATTCAGATTAACAATGTAGTAAGTAGTCTCTCCTATCCTTGCTTAAACAAGCACACACAGACATACATGTATCCTCATCTTCTCATTTATACACACACATAAACATCAACAGGTATTCAAGCATATTCAAACAATTGATATTGTTTAACCCAGATGTGCTCATTTTATATACACTTCTCTGCACCTTGATTGTTTCAGTAATACTTCCATAATACTTCATAGAGATTTCTCCCACTCAACTACTACAACTCTTTTTCATTCTAAGGACTCCCTGTTTTATTGATGATGTAGCTTTACCATAAGTTCTCTATCATTCCACCATCAATGGACAAAGTTTGGTCATATTAATAATAACTATCCTTTCTATACTATAGGATTTGTTTCTGTGGAATAGACTCCACAGAGTGAGATTTCCAATTCAAAGAATGTTAAAAGTACACAGCCATGGCCATGTCTTTCCCCTAAAGGCTGCCATAATGCACCTTTCCAGCCACGTCTCAGGGTATCCTTCTCTCCACAGCCTAGCCAGCCGTAGGTGGCGCTGATTTTCCAATTGTGCCAGTTTCACTGGCAGTTTGATATTTTCTTAACTTGGACTATGTTTACTGGGCATGTGGATTTCCTCTGAATGAACTGTTTGAATTCACTGCTCATTGTTCAAGTGCTTAACTTTTATCCTTCTGTGTAAAATGGAAATTGTTATTAAGCCTTGTCCTCTCCATTTCACATGATTTTCTATCATTTGTGTATCACATTTTTGCAAGTTTGGCCCCCAGAACAATCACTTGAGTCAGCACCATTTATTAAATAAATATAATTTTCTTGAAATGCTACCTTTGTAAGTTATTGTGACTTCTTAACAGATTTTCTGTTTCATTGGTCTACTTGTCAGCTTCTATGCTATGTAATATCAATTTGTTCTGTTACCCGAAGAGATAGACACCTGTTACTATCCTGCTTTTTCATGTTTTACTTTGGTAAAACCGCCCTGGTTTTGCAGCGATTAAGTGCTCAACTGCTAATCCAAAGAAAGTTTGGCAGGTCGGACCCACCAGGTGGCTCCAAGGGAGAAAGAGCTGGTGTTCTGCTCCCGGAATGATTACGACCTAGAAAACCCTATGGGGCAGTCAGATGGGATGGCTTTGAGTCCAAAATCGCCTCAAAGTCTCATAACAACAGGAATATTCCTTGTTATCTATTCTTTGTTATCTACTGTACTATTTGTAGCATATGATCACTGTATACAGTTCAAAACAACTATCTTAATATTCTGGCTAGAAATGCATTCCACTTATATATTAGTTTTAGGGACCTCCATTTAATTGACAAGACGTTCCATTTGAAAATATGGCATATTTTTGCATATATTCAGGTTTCATTTTATGTACTTTAATACATTGTCTTCCCTCATAGAGGTCCTTTGCTGCTCTGGTTAAAACAATGTTTTGCTAAATATTTTACAGTTTTGGACACAGTGTGGTACAGTCAAGTAGTAGGGGAAAGAGAACGGTCTGCCCTTCCCACCCTTGCCAATTTTATACCCTTATTCTATACTGGAGAGAAACCATTGATTTTGATGCATTTGTCTTTTATGCAGGTGTGTAATTATATCATCATTATTTTAAATATCTCTTTTAATACTTGTACTAGTTATTTAAATTTTCTAGTTCATTCCTTCACCTAAAAACTATGTTGAGTAATACCAAAATTTTTGTCTAGTTCCAAATTTATCAGAATGGGTTTAATATTTTTCCATTTATCTCACACCTGATAAGTTTGGGGATATTTTGTTATGCACCAATAGATAACTAATACTCTGAGCTACTGACCTTTATGGTAATCTACACACAACTTGTTTCTGACAGTTAAGTACTTCCACCTGGCCTCTGTTCAGCTGGGATACCATGATTTACATTGCTACTAGGCAGCCCAGCTCCCACTAAAACCTGAGCCTAGAGAGAATTGTTCTTGTTAGCTGTCATCAAGTCCTTTCTGACTCATGACCACCCCATGTGGGCATAGTAGAAGTGTTCAATAGGGTTTTCAAGGCTGTGATCCTTTAAAAGCAGATCGTCAGGACTGTCTTCTGAGGTGCCTTTGAGTAGGTTCAAACCACCAAACTTTGAGCTAGTATAGAACACTTAACTGTTTGCGGCGTCCAGGGACCCCCTGCAAAGGATACATATTGGTAAGCTCCAATTTGCTGGTGCTTCCCTCATCTCCGCATTCCTTATTCTTTTAATGAAATGGGTGTCCTTCAGGACCTCCAAGAAATGGTCTTATAGAAGACTAACTCAGACATGCCCACATATTGGAGGCTTTTATTCCCTCTTCCAACACCTGACACAGTAGGTCTGGTATTTCGATTTCATAGAATGTGGGCCGTTGCCTTTTCCAAACTTCCAAAAGCAATCCCACAGCATATTAAACCCATTTCCAGAACCCTTGCTATGGCAATAAATCCTTGTCAACAAACAAAGTCTACATAAGAATTAGAGTGTTTCCTTGAATGGACAACATTTTACATGCCCCCATAAAGAAAATGCCTCAAGGGCATGGTTTAAGAGTAAACCAAGGCATTTCCCATCACTCCTTACCTGAGAGGCTGTTTGTGAGGATTTCCTGACACACATGGCAAAGGATGTAGTAGACACTGCCTTCTTTTTTACCTCTTCCCTCCTAAACAAACAGAAACCTTTGCTAAGATGTCAGGTGTCAATTCCCAACTCCTCTTCTTATCCTGTATGTAAGTTCTGTAATGAGACCAGGACCCAGGCAGTATTTCCCATCTTTCAAAGTTTCGAGGTCCAGTGAAATCCTGTTACAAGTCACTAGATCAGCCCAGGAGCTGGAAGACTGAAATTCCTGGTCCTCTGACAAGTGGGAAGGGCAGGGTGGGATTGGGCAGAGCCTCCTTGACCATCACTTGCCCCAACAGGCTCTGGAGGCTGCTTCATGTTATAAGTCAAAGGCCCTTCCAGGCCAGTCGCATAAGAGCAGGGAAAGGCTTTTTCCATTGAAAGAAAAGATGGGCTCAGGAGCAGCAGGTTTGAGGCCATTCAGCTTCGGTCAGCTTTGCGGCTTCAGGACATCCTGGCCGCTGGTCACCTTCACAGCTGGGCCTTTATACCTTTTCACCTCTCTCTCCCTCCCATTTTTCTCCCAGTACCATGGGCTGTGGCTTCTGCTAGTTTCAAAGATTTCAGTGTTTCTGTAGCTCCTCGTCCCGCTCAGAGGAGGCAGGTTTGCAGGGTGTGAGGGACAAACCCATAGTGCTGCTTAGGTGTCCTTCAACAGAAACCCTCCTGAGGTGACAAGCTGTCCTGACTGATCCTGAGACCAAGACAGAGAGAAACTCAGGGAAAGGGTCATTGGCTTCTGCAAGTGTCAGCGCTCTCAGGGTCATGTCCTGGGGTCATGCCCAATTGCAGGAAAAATGAACTGGCTCTGAACCAGTACACAGGCCCCAGAAGCCTCAGGAGGATTCTGTCTTAGTCTAACCCAGCACTGGGGAAATCCTCATGGGGTGGGAGCAGTGATATTCCTGGGATCTTTATTCTAAATTTTCAGAGCAGTTGATACAGTCTTGAGGTAGGAAAAGAGAAAGCTTGGGACCACAGGAGGGTGGCAAAAGAAGGAGCCTCTTATCACTCACTCCCTCTGGGGTCTTGTTCAGGTATTTTTTTTTAATGCAACTTGGGCTCCAGGCAGGCATTTATTGCTAAAGTTGTATTTCTCTGTTTTAATTTATGATATCTAAGTCAAATCTGGAGTCTTGAGCTCATTTTGATAATTCGTCTTTAGTCTGTGCAGACAAGAGTCCGCTCACACCCATAATGAGAGCAGAGGAAATAAATTCCTCTTGCTCCTCAAACTAAGAGTACCACACTTGGGGAGCTCTCCTAGGGCAGCGCAGGTGGTGAGTCCACTCTGGGGCCCTGGGAGGGGGATGGGGTGGGTGCCAGGCAGTGTGGCTTCTGTGGCTTCACCTTCTCCTCCGGTAAGTGCATCTCGAAGGCCTCCACATTCGGATCCTGACGCTAACCACAAGTTCCCACCCTTCTGTGTCCACTGTCTGGACCCAAGTCCTCACATGCCTCCTCTGCCCTCCTATCCCATCATATGCGCTGTGATCAGGCTCAAGTGTGTACCCTGGGTCTCGCCCTCTATGGCCTTATGCTTCCCCTAGTTCTGTTGGGACCTGCCAGACTGGTGGGTCTGAGGTCCAGGTGGGGCTGGGTGGGCTGGGACTGTCACAAAAGGCTCCTGAAGCCAGCTCTTTCCCGCTCCCCACCAGCTTGTGGCAGGGCTGCCTGGGACCTCGCGCCTCCCCCGGGTGCCCCTCTCTGAGCATCCCTGCCGCCCCCTCCCCTAGTTCTTGAGGCGCCTTCTCTTGATGCACAGGTGCAACTGGGCACCTCACCGCACTGAACCCGAAGTCGGTTCTCAGCTAGATTATAGACCTGAACCTGAAATGCACAACCTTAAAACCACTAGAACCAATAACTTGTTGTCATCTAATCCATTCCAACTCGTAGGAACCATAAAGGGCAGAGTAGAACTGCCCTATAGGGTTCCCAAGGAGCGCCCGGTGGACTTGAACTGCCAACCTTTTAGTTACCAGCTGTAGCTTTTAACCACTACTCCACCAGGTTTCTTAAAACTGCTAGATAGGTGTGAAATGAAAAAAGAAAAAAAAAGGAAAATAAAAAAATTTAAGAAAAAAAAAACAATTACAGAATACGTAAAAGAAAAAAATAACAAAACAAAAAAACAACTACAAAAAAATCACATAATATGAGACTGTAACCTCACATTATGGACTCAAGGAGGCTGGGTTGTATCTTTCTTTGCAAATAAGTCTTTGCAAATAAGTACTAAGGGAATTGGTACCAGGAGTAGATACACACTCTCACTTCAGGAAAATGGAAAATCTGGGATTAATTGACCTGGATCAGGTGGAAAACAGTGATAACCACATAATATTTAAAGATGAAATCCTAACAGCCTAAAACATGCAGTGGAAATTTTTCTAAGTAAAGTAACATCAGAAGAGGCCTTTAATCACTACACAAAATGGGTCAGTAGTTCAAGATCTCCCTACAAAGATGGAATCAACTCGATGGCCAACTGGTTTTGGGTTTGGTAGATCACTTTTAGGCAGGTTCCAGCAAACATGCAAAAAACAGATCATTTCAACCTTGTACACAGTCAATAAAGAAGAGAAAGCTATGAGATGCTCCCCAACTTGTTCCCTAAGGCGACTTTAATATTGATACCAAATTAGAAAAGGAAGGTTGAGAGAAGTTACAGGACAAGCACACTAAGCAATTGAGATGCAAAAACCTACATAAAATGCTGGCAAAGAAATCCAGCAAAGTATAAAGCACGTAATATGCGAGCATCAAGGGGGTTTATTGTTAGCATACAAGTTTGAGTGAACGTTAAAGATTTAATAATTTAATTCACCACATGTGTAGGTTAAGGAAGAAAAGACATAGGCTCACCTCAAGAGACGGTGAAAAAGCAGTGATAAAATCCAACCACACTGAGACATAAGAACTCTGAGCAAACACGGAACAGAAAAGGAGTTCCCGAATGTGGAAAACTACAACTCGCATGATAGTTCCTGGTGAAATATGGGACATTCTCTTTAAAATTAATTAGAAATAAAATAAGGATGCTTTCTCTCATTATTTCTATTAAATATTTAACACTGGAGTACAAAAAGAAAAACATATAACTCTTATTATTCATAGATTATAGGAATGTCTCCACAGAAAAATTTAAAAACCATAGAAAATATTAGAATTAATATTAGTTAATCATAAATACAAAGTAAAAAATAAAGTGAATGTCTCTGCAGCAGCATCAAGGCAACTCTGTCATAGCTCTCCGTGAAAGCAGAGGACACTGACAGGGAAACAGCAGGATCCAGGTGGGCTAGACCACGGAGGGGAGAGCACTATTTTACACCGGGCTGGATTTATAAGCACAGGTATGTGTGTTAGTTACCTAGTGCTGCCGTAAGAAAAAAAAAAAAAAAACACAATTGGGTGGCTTTAAAGAACAGAAATTTATTTTCTCACAGTTCAGGAGGCTACCTGCCTGAATTCAGGGCACGGCTCACGTCTACTTCAGCTTCTAAAAGCTTCCAGCCACCCTTTGTGTTCCTGGTCTTGTAGATGCATCTGCTCTGTTGTCTGTCTTCCTCTGCCACTGAGTGTGTCTGTGTCTATTCTGCTCTTTGTATAACTCAGAAGGGACTAGGTTTAGGACCCAACCTACACTGGTATGGCCTCATTAATATAATTTTAAAATCCCCTATATCCAAATCAGGTCACATTTACTGGTACAGTGGTTAGGATTTCAACATACCTTTTGGGGTTACACAATTCAGTCCATAATAGTGCCCTCACCAGATACTCTGGACTGAGAATACTAGCATGAGCAGTTAAGAGTGGTTCTATTTTTTTTTCTGCATTAGTTGTTTGTAACTTGTCTCAATGGTCACTCATATGAACTTTGGAGCAACTTTTATGAAGACCCTGACCAACCTTTTGTACCCATGTCCATTGTATGGAAAAACACACAGACTCCCATCACTGAAGCCTTGGGAAATTCATTGATAAGTGTGGGGAATGGAGTTGGGACCAGAATTGTTTCGTGGCCTTGATAACATGGCATAGCTGTTAGATACCCACATGGAGATGTCAGGTAATAATACTAACAGCTAACACTTACTGAGTACATGCACTGGTGCCAGGATTCTTGTAAGGGCTTCTCCTTTCCTAAGATATTTGTTCTGCATGATAGCCCTATGCGGAATGTATCATTATAATGCACATTTTATACATGAAGAGGCCGATACAGAGATTTAAGCTTCTATTTGAGTATAAGTCTGGACCCAGGAGGAGTTGAAATGGCTGGAGGTGTGAATCTCACATCCTCAGCTACAGACCGATGGCTGTGGACTCACTGAGGCATCTCAGAGAGAGGGTGTCAACACAGAGAGAGGACTAAACACCGAGCCCTAGGGCACCCTGACGCCTACAAGCTGGCCAGGTGAACCACAGCCAACAAAGCTCTCTGAAGGTCAGTGTGGTTCCTGGAAGGTGGTCTGTCCTTTCTCTAGGCCGAATTTCCCCACTGCCCCTCCCACCCGCACTGCCTTGTCCCCTTCCTAATAGCAGGGACAGTGTGTAACTTTCACCACTGCCCAAGATTCCAAGGTTACAATAACATTGGTATGGAAAGCAGAATGATGGAGTCAGGAAGCCTGGTGGTCACATGCAACCAGTTGGAAACAGAAAAGAGCAAATAAAGACGGGGAGAAGACCGTGAGCCAGAGGACTAGGAGAAATGAATATTTCCTGAGTGCTAAGTAAGGCTGGGCGTCTGCTAGTGGCATGTAGTTCCTCATTTAAACTTCAGAGGGACACAATGAGTGGAATAGACATTGCTATCCACTTTCATCATGCAAACATTTTATTATCTTTGATTTTAACAGTAACTTCTTACAAAAACAAATGAGAAAATAGAAAAAGAGTATAATAAAAGAATAAAAAAAAGAAAACATCTCATCAATTCAGTACTATCATTTTGCCTCAGCAGCTACACATTTTTGTTGTTGATGTAAATATAACACACAACCTTTGCCAAGTGAACTGAGTTGTACAGGTGTACACACTATTGACAGGAATTACATTAATCGGCTGTGCAACCCTACCCTTAATCTGTGTGATTTTTCCATAATTGTAAACAGAAACTCAGTTTCCATATGCAATAAAAAAAAATACAATAACACCCCTTTATTCCCTCCCTCCTGTCCCTGGGAACCCCTATGAACTTTCATCTCTATACATTTGCCTGTTTTTGTAAAAGGCATGCTTTTTAATTTGAAAGTTCATGACAAGCTACAAGGGTGAATTCATGTGGAAGCAGAAGTTATTTGCAATACATACATCCTACTACAAACTTGGTTCTAAAATATGCAAAGGATGATTCATAAAGAAAAAAAAGAATTCAATAGAAAGACAAGTAAATACTTGAACGCTCTCTAAAAGATTTCTGTATGGCCAACATGCATATGGAAAGGGACTACATCAGTTATCAGAGGAATTCTAATAAAAGCTCACAATGTGATCCTAATCCTGCACACCAGAATGGCTAAAATAAAAAAATAAAAAAAATGGAAATACCAACTATTTGGTAGAACATGGAGCAACTGGAATTCTAATCTACTGCTAGTGAAAGTGCAATTTGGTACAACCACTTTAAAAATGCTTTGGCCATATCTACTAAAGCTGTGAACATCCATATATTCTATGACCCAGCAATTCTACTTCTAGATACATACCCAATAGAAATGGGTACATATGTTCACCAAAACACATAAGTCTAACCATCTGCTAAGGAATGAACACCCTCCTTCTGAATGCCTAACTTTTGTTTTTAATTGTTCTTTAGATGAAGGTTTACAAAGCAAAGTAGCTTCTCATTAAACAGTTAGGACATATATTGTTTTAAGACATTGGTTACCAACTCTAAGACATGTCAACACTCTCTCTTCTTGACCTTGGGTCCCCTATTACCAGCTTTCCTGTCCTCTCCTGCCTTCTAGTCCTTGTTCCTGGGCTGGTATGCCCCTGGAGTCTCATTTTGTTTTATGGGCCTGTCTAATCTTTGGTTAAGGGTGAACCTCAGGAGTGACTTCTTTATTGAGCTAAAAGGATGTCTGGGGGTCATATTCTCAGGGTTTCTCCAGTATCTGTCAACCTAGAATTCTGGGTTTTTTTTTTTTTTTTTTGAATTAGGATTTTGTTCTATATTTTTCTCCAGTTCTGTCCTGAATGCCTCACTTAAAAAGCACTATTCTCGTCTGTTCTAAGGTGATGTCCATATATAATGATAAGCTTACAAAGAAAAGTCTAGAGCTTTCTGTGAAATGCAGCAGCAAATCTCTAGAGGCTCATGTTCGTATAGCTTCTGTTCCCTCTGGAGCTTCTCCTTCTCTCTGTCCTTCTGCTGGGCTGCACCACATGGAACCAGTTATAAAATTCAACCTCATCTTATAAATTCACAGGAGTCCTACTCACACAAAATTTTTATTGGCTATGAGAACAGGTGTGTAGATAAGGTATGCAAGGGATTTCTATTGTAGCAAAGCAAAACCTTAATATGAAATGGCTGGGAATGGCGGGCCTCCTTCTGTAAAAATGCTTTTCTACATGGAATATGGGAAAATGCAGTTAAGATATGGCTTATGCAAAAAGGCAAAACGGAGTGCTTGCAGCAATTTGGTAATCGTTTAGATCACCTGTAAAAATATTTTCATCCTTTTTCTCATAGCTTACAGGAAATGAAATTCCAAAAGGATCACATATTTAAAAGTAAAATACGTCACCATACAAATTTCAGAAGAAACTATGAGAGGTTTTGTTTTGCTTTTTGTTGGTAAAAGAGAAAGATTTTCTAAAAATCCCAAAGCTGTGAAGGCTAAAACTGGTAAGATACAGATATAGATGTTTGGCATATGAAAAACTATATGAAGAAAGCAAAAATACAGGCAAAAATCTGAAGAAAAATTCATAGGCCAAGGATTTGAAAGATATAGAGATGGTCAATAATCACATGATAAGAAGCTCAACCTCATTAGTCATTAGGGAAATGAGAATCAAAACCAAAACGCACTATTATTTCAAAACCACTGAGATGGCTCAAATCAACAGGATGGACAACACAAGTGGTGAGGATGTGGAGAAACTGGAACCCTCATACCTTGCTGGTGGACATGTAACGTGATCCAATCGCTTTGGAAAACAGTTAGGTACTTGCTCAGAAAGTTAAATACAGAGTTAGCATGCAACATAGCAATCCCACTCCTAGGTATGCATCCAGGACAACTGAAGCATGTTCACATAATAACTTACAAAAGAATTTTCATAGCAGAATTATTTATAAATAGCCAAAATGTGGAGAGAATCCAAAAGTCATGAATTGACAGATAAACTGTGGTATACTCGTAAAATGGAATATTACTCAGCCATTAAAAGGCATCAGGTACTAATACATGGCACTATATGGACAAACCTTGAGAACGTTATGCTAAGTGAACGAAGCCAAACAGAAATGACTGCGTGGTACATGATTCCATTTACATGAAATATCCAGAACAGACAAACCAACACAGACAGAATGTAGATTAGCAGTTGCTATGTCTTGGAGGAAAGGAGTAATGAGATGACTACTAATATGTAGGGCGTTTATTTACAGGGTACTGAAAATATCCTGAAGCTAGACAGTGGTGATTGTTGCACAACTCTGTCCATATACTAGCAACCACACGTGTAATTGTGCACATTATGAAAGGCAATGTTATGGCCGGTGAATTATATCTCAATAGAAATATTTGTGACTCCCGAAAGACTAACATTTCAGTTAAATATATAGAACCCATAAATCAGTAGGCGAAAAGAACCCATTTTACCATATCTCTCTCCAGCCAAAGTGAAGGGGGTACATTCTATTAATACATCTTATTTTTTTATCTCTTCATTAACAAGTTCTGTTCTCATTATACATAACTAGTCTCCATTTCTAATCATACATAACTAGTCTCCATTTCCTTGTGCCTGTTTTCACTATTGTAACTACATAAACGGAGCACTTCCATGGTTTTTATAAAAACCCACCCACTCATTCAATCAGACATATCATTTCTGGAAGCTTCTTAGGTGCCAGGAACTAGGACACTCTGACCAACACAGCAGACAAGGTCCTGCCTGCATGGGCCTTCTATTTTTGTGGAGCACTCAGATGATAAACCAGCCAAACAGTATGTAATGTTACCTAACATCAGGAGGGAGGCGTATAATTCTGGAGGTGTCCCAAGCTGTGTCTCTCTCATGAAGAGTTCCCTCTTGCCTCTGAACCCAGTGGAAAGTAAACACTTTGAAGGAACTGTGAGGTCAGTAAGTGTGAAAAGAGGCATTTCATTTCAGTTTCATTTTGTTGGTTTTACCTCCTATGCTGTCAACATTTTTTTAAACACTATCCTGCAGCTGACATCAACCACCCCCCAAAAAACAAAAACTGAACCCGATGCCATGCAGTCGATTCCGACTCACAGCGACCCTGTAGGACACAGTAGGGTCTCCAAGGAGTTCCTCGTCTTAGGAAACAAATAATGGACACAAATAATTCCTGCTTATGAGAATCTGAAAGTTGTTCACTGTGGATGTGTGAGGGACTCAGTAACACTTGCAGAGATTCCATGTGGGTGTGGTGCTCAAGTGTGAGAATCGGGGGGAATGGACCCCATGTGCACTTTGCATCCTTCTGGAGATTATGATACAACAAACATTCCCTCTTCATTGTCCTGCATCTTGTAAGAGAACAGAGGGAATTGTTAGGCAGAACCATTTGAAAATGCATGGCAAGAAATTTTATTGAAACATTAAATTCAAAATAAAATCTTCCTATGTTTTTCAACCTTCCCTACCTCATTTCAAGAGGTAACTGGACTCACAGAGTTAAAGCCCTGAAACTTCGAGACTCTGAAGAGTCTGTTGTAAGAGTCTCAGCTCATTGCAGTAATCACACTGAGGGAACTGGAACCCAAGGGAAGAGTGGGCGTCAGACAGCAGAGACCTACACATTGGGAAGGGGTGAGGCCTGCTTCTCGATAATGCCCTGGGGTAGGTGGCAGCACCTCAAAGGGTAATGCAGGCACACAAGTAGACAAACCACGTTACGGTGTTCCCAGCCCTGCCAAGGTTCTCATGGTCCATCTGAGAATGGAAGCAGCAGAGACAATGCTTCTAGAGAGATCACCCACATAGGCTGAGGCTATGGGTGTGTTAAAGATCTCCAAACCTTGGTCCTTCTTTAGACCCCGGGGTACCTAGAAAATAAACCAACACCAAATATACCCCTGCAAAGAAGTAAGGTTAAAATTTTACGCCAATTTTGTAAGCCGAGAGCTCTGAGTTGGAATTCAGTTTATTTAAAGAAATATCAAGTTTTCTTGCACACATGAATTTGTGCTGATTCACTTACAATTCATATTATTCATTCATCCATGAAGTCAGCAAATATTTACACTATAACAGCTATATGTGAGACCCTATGGCAGTTGCTCTTGATGATGAAATGACTCAGAGAATTTCCCTCAATGCCTGGTGAGAGAAACAGCCAAGTTAACAGTTGTATCAGTCATGTATTGCTGTGTAACAAATGACCCCAAATTGTCGTGTCTTAAAACAACAACAATTTACCAGCTCACAATTTTTCAAGTTGTCAGTTTGGAGCTCTTCTGATCTGGGTCAGCCTCAGTGGCTCACAACACGGCTTCCTCATGTGTCTACAATTTGCTTCCAGGTAGCTGGGAGCCAGTTCAGAACATCAAGTCAGTGAAACCGCTAGATCCTCCCTCCATTGGTCTTCCATCATCTAGCAGGCTGGCCTGAGGATGTTCCCATGAGTTCTCAGGGTTTAAGAGCAACAAAAGGGAAAGTCTCAATGTAAAGTCTTTCAACTCTCTCATTTTATCAGGTTTTCTACCATCCCAATGTCCAAAACAATAATGTCAGCCCCAACTGAGGGATGGAGAAAGACTCCTACTGCTAATGAAAGGCGCTCCAGAGTCTCATAGAAGGCATGGGCACAGAGAGAGGATGAATGTGTAGACATTTCTTACATCAACCACAAAAAGTAAATGCAATTGTGTTTTATACTGTGGTAAAGGGTTTTGCAGGTACAATGGAGTAGGGAGCAAGAAGTGAACAAATCTACCAGGAGGATATTTAGGGAAGTGATGTCTGAACCAAGTTGAGAATATGATTGGATAGTGAAGGCGTGACAAAAGGCCCGGGTCCAGGAAGCCCCATGTCTTCTCCAGAGAGAAGTCTGAGGAGACAGGCTGAAGCCACTGAGGCATTTGGTACATTTGTGACCAGATGCAGATCATCTTTTGTTCTACTGTTTTCCAACCACTCGTCCCTATTTATAGTTTGGAGTCATACAAGAGTAGACCCTAGCATTTCCCTGTTGAAAATTTATTTTCCTCTGAGAAGTCATCACCACCCCAATGTTCTTAATTGCTTCCTCAAATGCTGTCTCCATTTACCAGCTCCTTTTCTAAATGGGCTCCAGAGTGAAAGCAGAGCCTGGAAGATGCACAGGTCATGGACTTTCCCCAAGTCAACTCCTAAACCTCCCATTCTGGCTGACCACAAACTCCTGAGTCTTAGCATTTTATGGTGAGCTCAGAAGCCCAATCTGTTCCAATGGGGTCAGTTCTCTTAACCACCATGCTTAACCAGAGAGTAGGCCATCAGATGGGATGGGAGAGAAAATCTAGTCACGGGGAAGAGCCTGTGTGAAGCCTCAGAGGGTAAGGAGACCTGAGAGGTGTTCAGAGTGGACATTGTATGACCAGGGCTGGAGAGACATGATTCCAAGAGAGTCAAATGAGAAGTTTTGGAGAAATCAACTCCTGGTCACACTGTAACGATTCCCTGTACTCTCTCTCTCCCCACCAAGGGATAGTAACGACATGGAGGGCAGAGAAAAGTTGCAATTCCTTTTTTATATCTAAGCCCCCTTTTCCCAGTCTGGGACTGGCAGTATTCAAGCTCCTACTTGAACAGTTTCATATTTTTCTTTTTGCTGTGTTTCTATTTAAAGTGGGCCCATGGAACTGAGCAATGTCAGGAATGATGTCACACAGGGTTATGGAAGCCATGCCATTCATGCTGATCTCACCTACTCTTTTGGAGAGGGTGTCGATCTAAGATCCTGTGGGAGAGCACCTGGAACTACTCTATCATGGAAATTCTGGACTAAACCGGGGTCCCCAAGTCACCAAACAGTCATGTATCATGAAGAACTGGGAAAAGGGATAAAGATCCTTCAGAACATCATTATGATTGCACATCTTCACCCAGAGAGGATGAAACAGTGATACAGAAGGAAGAGGCCTTTCTCTAAGACTCTAGATAAGGGTGAGAGGAAAAATTGTCCCAGATTGATGTGTGTTACGGAACAAAGGGTCTGGTTTCCACCAGAAAAGAGAGCCATGATAGGACAAGATAAAGAAATTGGGAATGGATAAGGTCATAAGGAGGAGCGTCCTGCGAAAGCATTTCCTGTCATTTGGTGGGCAATTAACCAAATTCTGATATCAACAAGAAATGTAGGAATAAGTGAGGGATCAAGCTACAGAATTCATTGGGAGTTCGAGAGCTTTCCAGGCACTCTGTTGTTTAGGATCTGTACCTGGTGGAAAGGAAGGAAGCCAGTGGACAACTAGGGCAGAGAGTATAGGATGGGGGAAAGGGTGGTTAGAGAGAAGCGTACTTATTATATTTTCTAATGACATGATATTAATGTACTATGTGAAGAATTAAGAAAATATCTCAGGAGGTTCTGGGAGTGAGAAGTTGAAGGAGCCCAGAGCCCACATCATTGAGGGCAGAAGATGGCTTGGAGACTCCTCCCCTAGATTCAGGAACTCCCCTTCTCCTATGTCTTCTCCCCACATCTCCCGAAGGGCCTAAAAAACCCTCACAGCAAAGAGAGCTATAGGATAGAATTTTTTTACATTCCTACTTTTCTTAACCTGAATTTTGTCTAGGATCTTTAATTTGCCACTCCTTTCAGGGCAGTTTTGTTGCCCTCTCCACTACCATTATTTTTGCTACCCCCACCACTACTCCAGTGCTGCCCTCCACTGGCCCTATTTCCTTTTGCTTCCTAGGTTTCTAACTGGCCTCTAAAACCCTCTTGAGAGATCCCCTGCTGCAACTTCTGTCACGGAGTTTGCACTCCACTCCCAAGATGCTTCCATCTCTTTCTTCCTTAACTCGCCAATCCTACCTTCATACTCAGAAAAATACAGACCCTTATGTTGACATATACAACCCACCCACACACACAGTTGATGTGGTTGTGTCTTGGCTACTGAGATTTGTACCATCGGACTCTCAAATATGGACATCTCTTTTGGCCTCACACTGAAAGAGTATTTCTCATAATGACATGGTGAGAGCTCTCTGTTCAGGGAAAGGCAATCTTAAAGGAGAAGCTTTAAATTATACATAAATATACAAATTTTCCTCTAAGTATAATTCTTTGAATAACAGGTCTTCCTTTAATGGCCACATAAACCAGAGACGCCATCAGCCTGAAACCAGAAGAACTAGGTGGTGTGCAGCTACAGTCAATAACTGCCCTGACAGAGGATACTAGCAAGTTATAAAAATGATGGTACCCTCAAATACAGCCCTTATACTGAAAGAAAAGACCAATATGAATGTCAGAGATACTCTGAAACTTGCTCTTGAACGTAAAGTAGCTAAAGGAAATGAAAGAAATGATGAAGTAGAAGAGCTGAAGAGAAGATTTCAAAGGGCAGCTTGAGAAGACAAAGTATGATAATGACATGTGCAAAGACTTGGCGTTAGAAAAACAAAAGGGAAGAACATGCTTGGCATCTCTCAAGCTAAAGGAACTGAAGAAAAAAATCCAAGCCTCGAGAGACAGTAGTGAAGGATTGTACGGGCAAAATATTGAACAACACAGGAAGCATCAAAATAAGATGGAAAGAATACACAGGGTCACGGCACAGACACACACACACACACAAAAGCATGGGTCGATGTTCAACCATTTCAGGAGGCAGCATGTCATCAAGAGCTGATGGTATTGAAGGAAGAACTCCGAGCTTCACTGAAAGCATTGGCAAAAAACAAGACTCCAAGAACTGACAGGTACCAATTGAGATGTTTCAACAAACAGATGCAGCACTGGCCGAATAATTTAGCCAACCGATTGGAAGAGATCCATGTTTGTGCACATTCCAAAGAAAGTGATTCAACAAAATTCAGAAACTATCAAACAATATCATTAATATCAAAACCCAGTACAATTTTGCTGAAGATCATTAAAAAGAAGTTGCAACAGGAATTCAAGTCGGATTCAGAAGAGGATATGGAATGAGGAATATCATTACTGATGTCTGATGGATCTGGGCTGAAAGCAGAGAATACCAGAATACCAGAAAGATGTTTCCATGCGTTTTATTGACTATGAAATGGCATTATACTGTGTGAATCATAACAAATTATGGGTAACACTTCAAAGACCGGAAATTCTAGAACACTTAAGTTTGCTCATTTGAAACCTGTACATAGACCACGAGGCAGTTTTTCAGAGAGAACAAGGGGCACTATGTGGTTTAAAATCAGGAATAGTTTGTGTCAGGGTTCTATCCTTTCATCACATTTATTCAATCTGTATGCTGAGCAAATAATCCAAAAAGCTGCACTCTATGAAGAAGAACGTGGCACTAGGTTTAGAGGAAGATTCATTAACAACCTACGATATGCAGATAACACAAACTTGGTGAAAGTGAAGAGGACCTGAAGCACTTAGCGGTGAATATCAAAGACTACAACCTTCAGTATGGGTTGCACCTCAACATAAAGAAAACAAAAATCTTCACAACTGGACCAATAAGCAACATCATGATAAACAGAGAAAAGATTGAAGTTATCAAGGATCTCATTTTATTCGGTTCCCCAGTCCACGCTCATGCAAGCAGCAATCAAGGAATCAAATGATGTATTGCAAATCTGCTGCAAAAGAACTCTTTAAGCTGGTGACAAGCACAGATGTCACTCGGAAGGCTAAGGTGTGCCTGACACAAGCCATGACATTTTCAAACGTCTCATACGTATGTGAAAGCTGGACAATGAATAAGGGAAACCGAAGAAGAAGTGCTGCCTTTGAATTATGGTGTTGGTGAACAATATTGAGTATACCACAGACTGCCAGGAGAATAAACAAATCTGTCTTGGAAGAAGTACAGCCAGAATATTCCTTAAAGCACAGATGGTGAGTGTTTGTCTCACATACTTTGGACATGTTATCAGGGGAGACCAGGCCCTGGAGAAGGACATTGTGCTTGGTAAAGTAGAAAGTGAAAAAGAGGAAGACCCTCAGTGAGACGGATTGACACAGTGGCTGCAACAATGGGCTCTAGCATAATAACAAGTGTGAGGATGGCACAAGACTGGCCAGTGTTTTGTTCTGCTGTATATAGGGTCACTATAAATTAGAACTGACCTGATGACACCTAACAACAACAATACCCTGTTCGGTACACTGCCTGTCTCTTAGTTTGCTGTACTGTGGTGGTTTGGATGTTGCTATGATGCTGGAAGCTAGGCCACCAGTATTTTAAATACCAAGAGGGTTATCCATGGTGGACAGGTTTCAGTGGAGCTTCAAGACTAACACACACTAGGAAGAAAGACCTGGAGATTTACTTCTGAAAATTAGACAATTAAACCCTTACAGATCACAAGAGAATACTGTCCAATTCACTTGCTTTGGACATGTCATCAGGAGAGATTAATCAGTCCTAGAGGAGGATATCGTGGTTGGTGAAGAAGAAGGCCAACAAGGCTGTAGGAGACCCTTGGTGACATGGACTGGCACATTAGCCATAATGATGGAATCTAAATTGCTGGCACTTGTGAGGATGACACAGGACCTGGCAACCTTTAGTTCTGTGTTACCTAAGTTCACCATTAGTCGGAGTCACCTCAATGGCAGCTAGCAAAAAATTACTGTTTGAGAGGAGAACTGAGATATGAACTTGATACAATATACCAAATATTAAAATGTTCAAAGATCTCATGTTTACCATGAATGAATAGGAATTGAAAATACGACTTTCAAATAGCTAGAAGGAAAAAGAAAGTAAGAGAAATTTCATCATTCCAATAAAAAAAAAAACAGGAAAGGCAGAATAATAATAATAAAAAAAAACAAACAGTGAATATGAAGTATAATATTGGAATTATGTCTAAATGTATGAGTAATAGCAAGAAAAAGGGATTAATACCTAAGGAAAAAACATGTACACTCAGCTTAGACTTGCAAATCCACCCATATCTTATTTATAAAAGAAAGTTAAAACATAATGATAGAAACTTTTAAATTATGTAAATGAAGAAATTTCTACTGTCTAATGACTACATGAACAACCCTCTGCCAGATACTGTTGATACAGAAATGATTAAGAAAAGATTCCTTGCAGTCTGGTGAGAGAAACAGCCCAGTTAACAAATCAGTTATCAATTGCTTGTATAACAAATGACCCAAAAATGAAGTGCCTTAAAAGAACAAGCAGTTACTTCGCTCACAGTTTTGCGGGTTGGCAGTTTGGGGTTCTTCTGGTCTGGGCCAGACTCAGCCGCTCTCGGCTGGGCTCCCTCATGTATCTGGAATCAGCCATGATGTCAGCGGGAGGGCAGAGGGTCTGAATTCTTCTCAGCGGGATTCTCTCTCTAATGGTCTCTTGTCATTTATTAGGGTGGCCTGGGCTGTTCCCATGGGTTCTCAGTGTTTGAAGAGCAGCAAGAAGGCAAGGAGGAGCCCTGGTGGTGCAGTGGTTAAGGGCTCAGTTGCTAAAGGAAAGGTAATCAGTTTGTACCCACCAGCTGCTCTGCAGAAGAAAGACATGGCACTCTCCTTCTGTAAAGATTACAGCCTTGGAAACCCTATGGGGCAGTTCTACTCTGTCCTTCAGGGTCACTATGAGTTAGAATATACTTGAGAGTGATGGGTTTCGTTTTTGGTAAGAGAGCAAGTCACGATGTGTCTAATTATATTCGGTCTCTGCTTCTATTGGTCTTTGTACTGTCCCAAAGGCCAAAGCAATCATAGATCAGTCCAAATTCAAGGACTGGAGGAAGAATCTTGCTCTTGAGAAAGGGAGCTATAAGTCATATAATATGTATGGATACATACATATTAGAACATGTGGCCATTTTTGCTATCCATCACAACATGTAAATGCAATCAAGTTTGTCCCTAGTTGTGGCAGAAGCGTTTCTTAAATACAATAGAGTGTGGAGCAGGGTGGGAAATTCTACCAGGTGTAGGGTTGGAAAGGCTTCCACCAGGAAGTGATGCTTGACCTAAATTTTGAAATACGAGTGGATGGTTAGGAGATTTTCTTTTTTTATATATTTCCAACCACTTGCCCACATTCTACCATCTGTCGTCTCACAAAGCGAGCCCTCTGCTCCCATGTTGACATCTTTCATTTTCCTTCAAATCCTCAGGCTCTCCTCTATCTACCAAGCACAACTTCCTAAACCCTGCCTTAAAATGTTTCAACAATTTGCTTCTTCCTTTTCTAATTGCCCCCTGGACAAAAAAGGAGATCAAGCAGAGGACAGTGGACCTTTCCCCGAGGGCTCTCCTAAGCCTCCCAGGCAGGTCTCAGTGCTTTTCTGTGATGATGTAATCCTACCCTTTTTAGTGGCTCCAAGGGAGAAGCATGTGGACAGGCCAAGAGGCTTCACACGGTTTAGAGTCAGGAGGTCAAGAGAGAGTGGCCTAGACACCACCACTGAGTGATGGTACCTCCAGGCAAGAGACCAAAAACTCCATTCTGCACGGATGGCTATGAAGGGTGAGTCTTTTGGAAGAGTTTTCTTTTATTTAATCAATAGATATATATTGGGTATCTCCTATGGGTGGGGTTCTGTCTCACTTTCTGGGACTGCCAAATATGAGGCAGACCTTGTCTTTGTCCCCAAGTTATTTACAACCCATTTGGAAGACACAAATTAGAAACTGAGCATCTCCTATGACTCAGTGCTATGATGGAGGATTACTAAAAGATTACTAGGTCCTCTGAATACATAAACCAGAAGCACAGACTGGGTACCTTGGGGGAGGAACCAGTCAACAGGAAGGGAGAGAATGTCTACTAGTCAGAGGGAACAGCCTGTGTGAAGCCTAAGTGGCAAAGGAGGCCTGAGAGGTGTTCAGAGTGGACATTGTGTTTCTAGGGCTGGAGAGATTTGATTCAGGGCCAGAGAAGAGGTTTGGGAGAAATAGCGACTCATTATACTCTTCTATTTCCTCAACTCACAGTTTCCTTCCTCTTAGATGTTGACTTCTTTAAGTGAACATTTCAATTCATTTTTAAGATATAATTTCCCTCCTCCCAGCCTCCTAGCCTCTCCCACAACAGTTGCCATATTTTTTCCTAGTGCGCTGTTTAGATTCAAACTGGGCCCTTGGAACTGAGCGATGTCAGCGATGATGTCACACAAGAGTTACTGGAAACCTTGGTGCTCACTCAGATCCTAACTGCTCTTTGGAGAGGTTGTGGCTCTGAGGTCTCCTGTGGGAGAGCGACTTTGGATACCAAATTACAAACGGTTCTGCCTAAATCAAGGTCCCCAACTTGTGAGAGTTTGGGACATCATCTCTACGTGGGAGGAGGAGAAACATCTTGCCGGTGACCATCCTTCGTGGTTCATCTTCACCCAGCCAGAATGGAGCGGCAATACATGAGGAAGAGGCCTTTCTCTAAGGCCCGAGGTAAGGGTGGGAGGAAAATTCAGTCTGTGCGATGGGTGCTGGGCAGCAAGGGGTTTGATTCACCCCAGAAACAAGGACCACAAGGGATCATCGAGGCTTTCACCTGAAAAAACTTCCTATCAATTAGTAAACAGTAAGAAATTATACTGTGAATAAATAAATGAAGGAATAAATATGTGAGTGAAGTATAGAATTCTACTGTCATCTGAGGGGCTTTCCATAACAGTAGCAGACAAGTCAGATTTGTGAACTCTCCTGCTTTGTTAGTGGAAAGAACGCAGGTGGGCAACTGGGGCAGTGGGTATAGAACCAGGGAGAAGGGTGGTTACAGAGACTTGTACTTAATTTTTTCATGAGAATGAATTAATATATCATGCGAATTAAAAAAATATATCAAATTTATCAGGAGGTTTTGGGAGTGGGTGGTGTGATGGAGCACAGTACCACACGTTCATTCAGAGTTCCCAGTCAATGTAAGCTGCCACAGTCCTCAGCCTGGACGCAGGCAGAAGAAGGTCCAGGAAGGCCCTGCCCCTCTAGCTCTAGGGATTTCCCTTCTCCTCCAAGGTCTCCTGACCATCTTTACCGAAGGGTTTAACATTTCTTCTAGGTAAAGACAGCTATAGTATAGATCGTTTTTTTTCTCTTGTAATTGCAAAGTTTTATTTTTTTAAATTGTGTTGAAAATATACATAAAACATAACTGAATAATTTCTAATGTATGAGTCAGTGATACTCATTACATTCTTCAAGTCATATAACCATTCTCAATATCCTTCTCCAAACTTTTCTACAACCATTAACATAACCTCAATGCCCCAGTGGAAAAACTTCCCCTTCCCCTGCCCACAACTGGCAATGACCAATAATCCTTGCTTTCTATATATTTGCTTATTTCATGTAAGTCAGATCGTACAGTATTTGCCCTATACTTAGGGCAAATACTAACTTACTCCATTTAGCATGATGTTTTCAAAGTCTAGCAGGAAAGAATTTTAAAATTCCAACTATAGCTAACCTTAGTTTCTGCTATCATTCTTAGTTATCCATTCTTTCACCGACTAGTGTGCCCCCGCCTTGTCTTCTTTGTTGCTGCCCCATTCTGCCCTTCAGTGGCTGAGCCCTGCTTTCTGCTCCCTCCTTGATCTCTGTATCCTTCTAACCAACTGCTGGCATGTTCCATCTCTGAATCTTGTCTCTCTCTCGAGCTTTCCCTCCATCCAACGCACCCGACCTAGCTCCATCTCTTTCTGCATCCTGAACTCTGCAGTCCTTCCCACAGATTCAGAAACATACACAGACCTTCAGGTTGACACAGACAACCCACTGAGACATACACAGCAGAGGAGGCTATGTGTTCTCCATCTGAAGTTCTCCCATCAAGGTTCTCAGATACGGCCATCTCTTTCTGCCTCACTTCATGTACTAAGGACTGGGCTTCTATTCCGAGAAAAACAATTTTCATCTTCTACTGTGGCTGGGTTAAGAAGGGTGCAAGGAAGAGGTAGACATGTAAGAATCATAACTAAATATACACATTCTTCTCTTTACGTATAACTCCTCTATAAAAAGCCTTTCAGTAAAAAGAGGATGAAAAGAGGTGACCATTGCTCTGGAGTATTTACCCTCCAAATTTACTAAGAATATCACCCGCATACAAAACATCAAGTCACACATTTATTATGAAGCTTCATGGGAATGAGGTCATTTCTAAGTTCCAAAGGAACAAATTCATTGGAATTCAATAAATGTGGAATTAAAGAAAAATAACTTCTTAAAAAATGAACTACCACAAACAGTGCCACTCGACAATGGAGACTTTGTCTTCCACAGCAGTGCCGCCAAAGGGTGGTGGGTCTCTGGGGAAGAAGAAAGAAACCATGAGGTCTGCAGAGGTAGAGGATGTGGTGATGGAGAGGCCTCCAGGGGTCCCTATGACCAAAGCTTTGGGGTCACAGGTGAGAATAAGGACCCTGAAAGCTCAACTAAATTAACTCTCTATTCTCAGAGGTCTCCATCCAAGAGGAAAATGCGCAAGAGTCAACAACATCCCATGAAAAAAGTCGAAGCTCCAGGCCCAGGAAGATTCCAAAACAATCTGAGAACTCTTTTCTGTCATCTTTCACCGAGCAGACCTCTCACTCCTCCAGCTACGGGGCTGCCCCAGGAAAGCCATGGGTCAGGTGTGCATATTTCACCAAGGTGCGCACGGTCAAGGGGGTGGCGGTCGCCTGGCAGACCAAAACCTCCTTTGACCCCGTGGGCAAGATGCCCCAGGTCTTTGAAGCCGAGCTCTCTGAAGAGAGCACCATCGGCTCTGCCCCCAGTCTGGCCAACACTGAGTCCCTGGTCAGCAACCTGGAGCCCTGGCAGGAGGGGCCCCAGACCTGTACCCAGGAGCCCACCGACCAAGGGGAGGAGCATGGGGAGAGACCCCGCACAACCACCCCGGTGTGGCTGGTGACCCGTGAGCGCGGCTTCCGCTGAGTGGCCTGCTGCCGCGTGTTCGAGTCCCGGGAGGCCCTGGTTGCGCACGCGGAGCATGGTGTGACTCAGGGCTTCAGCTGCTGGGTCTTCTTTGAAGAGCTGCTAGAGAGGCGGCTGCCACGCTCAGTCCAGCGCAGGCCCAGACGCTGACACCAGCTGGCCAGGCGTTGCCTGATGGCCGCCAAGAAGAGGGAGGTGAGGGAGAAGAGAGCGGTCTGCAGACGCCTGGAGGAGCAGCTGGAGAAGCAGAGAGAAGAACTGAAGAGGCTGAGGCACCAGCTGGACAGGCTGAAGAGGCAGGAGACCAGGCTGCAGAAGGAGCAGGCGCACCACCGAGGCCAGAGGGGGAAGCGCCTGAAGACGAGCTAGAACCCCGGGACTAGGAGGAGCAGGGCCTTTGGGCTGAAAACGTGGGCCCTTCAGGAGAGACCTCCATTCAGGTTCGTTTAACCCAGCTCCCCTGGAAGATCATACCCTCCTTCCCCCTGTGACCCCAACCCTCCCAACCCAACTGCACAGAGAACTCCAGCCCTAAGGGGGATCTGGATGGAAGAAGTCCCAGATAGCTGACCGCAGACACCAGGTCCCCTCAGAGGCTCCCCTGGCCCAGGAGAGGACAGGACAGGCCTCATCTGGATGGTGAGATCTTGGGACCCGAAGGATGAGCGCAGCATAAATAGGGAAAGGGAAATGGGATTTCAGTGGGACTTGGGAGGATTGGGGGGGGGCCCTGCTGAGGTGTGATGGTGAAGGGGGTGTCACTGAGTTCTTTGGAGGAGAAGGAATCAGAGAGATGGCAGGCTGTTGGGAAACATGTCTGCAGGTGAGCAGTGGACATAAAGCCCTAAACAAACAACTCTGGGTCCCTTCCCAGCAGTATAGAGGCAGAGATAGAGACAGGGCTTGGTAGGAGGAGAGGAGGGCAGGTTGAAGGAAAATGAACTCACCCCGGCCATGTCTTCTGGTCTCCTAGGGTGAATTTGGGTTTATGATTGGGATGCATCCTTTTTGCCACATTAGGGGAATGTAAGTGGGAGGTGGTGTAGAAAAATCCCCCTGGGTGTTAACCATTTCTGGATAAGAGTTGATCCAGGGCTTGCAGGATATTTCCTGTAGAGCATGTCCTAGGGTAAGGGGTAGAGCTTTGGAACTTTTCTTCTCCTAAATCAAGCTGTACATTCCGGTTCTTGACATGTCAAACAAACATGCTAATTTTTTTTTTGTTTTCCTGTGGTCAAATCTGACCTGTCGCGAGGTCAAAGAACTGGAAGAAAAAGGCCCTCTGAGGTGAAAGAACCAAAAGAGAGAACAGGCTTCAAAGCCAGGGAGAAGAGCGAGAACACAGGTGATCAGAGGTAATGGTGGGAAGGGGCAGATTCAGGCCCAGACTCAACAGTGGACAACAAAGCCCCAGTCTCAGTCACAACATCAAATCCCAAGTCTGGGGAATCTCTGGACATGACAGGGGTGTATCCATCTCTCTAGGAAATGAGACCACAAGTATCACAGGGAACCCCCCAGGGGCAGAGGAATGGAGGGCAGGGCCTCTAGGATGGGAACCTCCATCCACAGTCTGTCCTGTGTGTATTCCTCAGAGTGACAGAGACAGCTCCTGCGAGGCAGAGGGTCACAGGCAGAAAAGAACCAAGGTGTTCAGACCAGATAAATTCTGCAGTCTCCTAAGGATCCAAAACGAAAAATCAGAGATTCTCAGAGGTATCAGGGTGGGAGGGGTTGGCATTCCCAGGCTGGGGAGAGGCTGGCTGGGGAGGTGCTGGTTTCTGAAATCTTTTCATCAACATCTTTCTACTTAAAAGCTACCTTCCCAGTTGATGTCCTCTATGATCTAGGCTCAGACCTGAATGGAGCCTCGAATGCACAAAGGTGGGTTATCCAGTGGGGCTAGGCAAGGAGGAGGTGGAAGCAGCATATCCAGGAAACAGAATCTTCTAGAGGCGCATGAGTTACCCAGTGAATTGCACATGGCATCCAGCCTTCTACATTTAGCTGTAGACGTGTGCTTGCAAGACGTGTTTGAGGGGTAACTCTACTGACTTCCCAAAATTATTTTTGGTCATTTCCAGTTATAGAGACCAGAGGAACTCACTGGCTCCAAGAACAACAAGAAATCCACTGGATCTGATTATTACTTTCTGCGGTGTGCTCTCCTGCCAGTGATTCAAATCTTTTGTCTGTCATTCTGGAGAATTTTCACCTATTTTAAATATCTAACAAAACATGTTAAAATATACATATATCTATGATGTTTATGAATTTACAAAGCTCTGAAATTGTTTTTTATCACATTTGCAAGATCACAGATTTGTATGACAAAAAAATTAATGTCAGGGTCCCACCCTCATATGTAATTTGGTCCTGCTCCCCCAGGGTATCCAATGTTAATAGACACATGTGTAACCTTCCCTACACCTCTCTGCAGGGACACATATACACAGTCACAGGTACACAGGTATATCTGCTGGGGTGTTTACTTTTATGAAAGCCTGGTCACACTCCATCCACATTGCTCTCGCCCCTTATTTCACTTGATATTCTAACTTGATTCTCTGTAAGTCATTAGATATGGCACTGACACTATATTTTTTGATCTTTTAACTTACATGAATAATTTAAATAGATGATATCAATTCAGTACACTTTATCTGGACTTACACATGTTGTTGTCAGAAGCTATCAAGTCAGTTCTGACTCACAGTGGCCCTTTGCACCACAGAACAAAACACCACCTGGTCACGGGCAATCCTAATAATCTTTGCTATATTTGAGCACACTGTTGCAGCCACTGTATCAATCTCATTGAGGGTCTTCCTCTTTTTCACTGGACCTCTCCTTTACCAAGCATGATGTCCTTTTCCAGGGACTGGTCCCTCCCTCTTGATAACATGGCCGAAGCCATCCTTGCTTCTAAGGAATATTCTGGCTTTCTCCCTTTAAGACAGATTTGTTCGTTCATACATAACACTACTAAAATGGAAACATTATCATCCATGCTTTTTAAGTCCACTCTTCCTGCGTGTTCTACCTCTCCTCCCCCTGTTCTTTCCTGCAAGTGAATCCAAGGTAATTCAGGTTAACAATGTGGTAAGTAGTCTCTCTTATCCTTGCTTAAACAAGGACACAGACTTATACACACTCATAAACATAAACAGGTATCCAAGCATATTCAAACAATTGATATTGTTTAACCCAGATGTGCTCATTTTATATACACTTCTCTGCACCTAGATTTTTTCAGTAATACTTCAATAATACTTCACAGATATTTTTCCCACTCAACTACTACAACTCATTTATTGATGATGTAGCTTTACCATAAGTTATCTATCATTCAACTATCAATGTACAGTCAACGTTTGGTCAACACTAATAATAACTATCCGTTGTATACTACAGGATCTGTTTCTGTGCAATAGACTCCATAGAGTGAGATTTCCAGCTCAAAGTATGTTTTTAAAGTACAGAGCCATGGCCATGTCTTTCCACTAGAGGCTGTCCTAAAGCACCTTTCCAGCCATGTCTCAGGGTATCCTTCTCCCCACAGCCCAGCCAGCTATAGATGGTGTTGATTTTTAAATTGTGCCAGTTTCACTGGGACTTCGATATTTTCTTAACTAGCAGTGTTTTTGAGCAACTTGGACTATGTTTATTGGGCATGTGGATTTCCTGTGAACGATCTTTTTGAATTCACTGCTCATTTTTCAAGTGCTTAACTTTTATCCTTCTGTGTAAAATGGAAATTGTTATTAAGTCTTGTCATCTCCATTTCACATGATTTTCCAAATCTATCATTTGTGTATCACATTTTTGCAAGCTTTGTCCCCCAGAACGATCACTTGAGTCAGCACCGTTTATTAAATAAATATAATTTTCTCAAAATAGCGCCTTTGTATCAATGGTTATTGTGACTTCTTAGCAGATTTTGTTTCATTGGTCGACTTGTCAGTTTCTATGCTAGGTAATATCAATTTGTTCTGTTACCTGAAGAGGTAGACACCTGTCAGTATCCTGCTTTTTCATGTTTTTCTTCTCTATACCTTTTAAAGCAGCCGTAGTGTTGCAGTGATTAAGTGCTCATCTGCTAATCCAAAGAAGGTTTGGCAGGTCGAACCCACCAGGGGGCACTGAGGGGAAAGACCTGTTGTTCTGCTCCCATAATGATCACAGCCTAGAAAACCCTATGGGGCAGTGAAATGGGATCACTATGAGTCAGAAATGAACTCCAAGTCTCCTAACACCAGCAACATCCTCTGCTATCTACTGTACTATTTGTAGCATATGATTACTGTATACAATTCAAAAACAACTATCTTAATATTCCAACTGGAAATACATTCCACTTATATATTAGTTTTAGGGACCTCCATTTGATTGACAAGACTTCTCATTTGAAAATATGGCATATTTTTTGCGTATATTCAGGTTTCATTTTATGTATTTTAGTACATTAGTTTTCGTCATAGAGGTCCTTTGATGCTCTGGTCAAAACAATGTTTTCCTAAATATTTTACAGTTTTGAACACAGTTTGATCCAGTCAAGTAGTAGGGGAAAGAGAACGGTCTGCCCTTCTCACCCTTGCCAATTTGAGACCCTCATGTCTATACTGGAGACAAACCATTGATTTTGATGTATTTGTCTTTTATTCAGGTATGCAATTATATCATCATTATTTGAAAAATCTCTTATTATACTTATACTAGTTATTTAAATTTTCCAGTTTATTCCTTCACCTGAAAACTATGTTGAGTGATACCAAAATTTTTGTCTAGTTCCAAATTTATCAGAATGAGTTGAATATTAATTTTCCATTTATCTCACACCTGCTAAGTTTGGGGAGAATCTATTATGCCCCAATAGATAACTACTACTGTGACCTGCTGACCATTATTGGAATCACACACAACTTGTTTCTGACAGTTAAGTACTTCCACCTGGCCTCTGTGGAGCTGGGATCCCATGATTTGCATTGCTACTAGGCAGCCCAGCTCCCACTAACAACCTGAGCCTATAGACGATTGTTGCTGTTAGTTGTCATCAAGTCATTTCTGACTCATGACCACCCCATGTGGGCATAGTAGAACTAACTGTTCAATAGTGTTTTTAAGGCTTTCATCCTTTAGTAGCAGATGGCCAGAACTGTCTTCCGAGGACCCTCTGAGTACGTTCAAACTGCCAAACTGCCAGACTTTCGGATAACAGTCGAGCACTTAACTGTTTGTGGCGCCCAGGGACTCCCTACAAAGTATACATATTGGTAAGCTCTGTGTTGCTGGTGCTCCCCTCATCTCCGCATTCCTTATTCTTCTGATGAAATGGGTATCCTTCAGGACCTCCAAGAAATGGTCTTACAGAAGACTAACTCAGACATGCCCACATATTGGAGGCTTTTAATCACTCTTCCAACATCTGACACAGCAGGTCTGGCATTTCGATTTCAGAGAATGTGGGCCATTGACTTTTCTAAGCTTCCAAAAGCAATCCCACAGCATATTAAACCCATTTCCAGAACCCTTGCTACGGCAATAAATCCTTGTCAACAAACTCTCCTTGACCCAACTTTATATTAAACTCCCCTTGACTCAGCACCTTCAGCACCCACTCCTCAGCACACCCCCGTCCTGCTCACACAAGGCAGCCAGGTCTTGCAGCTCCTTCTGTGTACACTCCCTCCCCCCCAACCACAACAGCACTGCCTCCGGTGGCTATGCTGCTATCTGACAAATAAGTATCTGGATCTCAGGACTCTGCAAAGGAAAGTGTTGAAGGTGGACGGGGAAGGGGCGGAGCCAGAACATAAAGTATGAACATTCCAGAGGCTGAAATTAAATGAGCCCAAATCTCACAGCTGCACACCCGTTGTGGACAGAAATAGCTCCAAGAGAAGCCCTCTCTCATATAAATGGGATAGAAGGTGCGTAAAGGAGAGAGACGGGCAGGTGGGCAGGTGGGCAGACACCTGAAACTCTGGCAGAGGAGAATCCTTCTCTCTGACCAGAGTATGGAAGAACCAGATATTGTAGAGAAAGCTCCATTACATTTTCTCTCGCTCTGCTGTTAACTGGCACGTAGTCAATTCTACCTCAAAGGGTGAGACTTTTCAAAAGCAGATTGTCAGGCTTGTCTTCTGAGGCGCTTCTTGACAGGCTCAAACTGCCAGCCTTTTGGCTGGTTGTCCAGTGCTTTGGCCCCATAGGAAGAACCAGTCACTGATGTGCACAACAGAATGAGGAGATTGAAGCCCCACCATTCCCACCAGTGGGCCAGGAAAGCACTCCTTCAGAACTCAGAGAGCAGAAGAGAAAGAGAGAGAGGAGGCTGTGCAAGAAAGAGATTCTGCAGACTTCCTATGAACTCCTGGTTCACCCCCCAGATGCATATGCATTGCCCTGACCCTAAGAAGCATTATCAAATCCTTTAAGACCCGCAGTATGGGTTAGAATGCCATCAAGGTTCCATACTGAGTGGCGCTCACATAGATGAGACTTTAATACAGCTGCAAAGCCTTCAAAAATTGAACTAACATTTGAACCACAGAATACAGAAGATGGGTCAGAACTTGGACCCTGAACATAACTGGGTCAATTGACTGCTAAAAAAAAAAAAATTCTCCATAAAATTTTTGCAGGACTTGTAGTCTCGAAATCATAAGACACAGATTTTAAAATGCTATTCTAATCATTCTCCAAGAAATAACAGGGACACTTTTTAAATAAATGGAAAGATAATAGGTGCTATTTGCAAATGAAAATTTTACTTGTTGAAAGTACAATGGTAGAAATAAAAAATTCAGTTGATATTTTCACAATAGCAGAATGGTGATGACAGAGAAAAAACTAAATACTTGAAATAGATCAGTAGAAAATATCCATTCTGCAAACAGAGAGGAAAATTTGGAAAAAAATGGACAGTGCCTCAAGAACTAGACAAAAAGCCTATTTATTGGAACTCCAGAAGAAGTGGAGAAAATGTGTGGTGTAGAAAATATATTTGAAGAAATACTGGTTGAACAGTTTCCAAATGTGGTGAAAGACAGAAACTTACAGATTCAAGAAGTTCAGCAAACCACAGCAAGTTAAAGAATTCTATGCCCCAATACCGTATTTGCACAAAAATATTCTGTGGGTTATGGGTTTTTTGCCAACCCAGTGGGCCTTACCCCACATCCCAAGTATATCTGTAAGGACACTACTCTTTTTTTTTTTTTTTTTTTTTAACAGCAGCAAGTAAAAACAAAAAAACAGTGTACTGTACTCACAGACATACCCGGGAGGGGAAAAACAGTTGACACACACATATATATATATAGAACATGTGTTATTTGCATAAAAATACCATACATCATAATCAACTGCAGAATAACAAAGCTCAAGAAAATACTCAGGAAGGAGGTAGAGAGAAAACAACACATTTCACCTGAGAAAAACAATTTGAATGACTCTGTATTCACTATCAGAAGCCAAGGAAGCCAAAAAAATAGATTGTGAAACAACATTTTTTCAAGCCTGAAAGATGGAAATACTAACCCAGAATTCTATGTATCATGTATCTATGTATCATTACCTTCAGGAGTAAAGCACAAATAATGCCATTCTTAGGGGAAGGAAAACTGAGAGAATTCATCACCACCAGACTTCTAAGTGAAACACTACGGGAAGTACTTCAGGTGGTAGACTTGGAACTTCAGTTGTTATTTAAGAAAAGCAGAAAACGTGGAAACTATGTGGTTAATATACTACGTCAACACTGTAGTTATTGGACAACATGGCGCTGGACAAGCCTCTTCAGAAAGTTTTTCCAGTCTCTTGGAAACGCTTGGAAATACATCCTGGCAAATCATTATCAGAGAATGGAATTAATTTTGACAACACCTGAGGGATGTCTGTAGTCAAGCCTCGTGAATAAACTGGAAAATAAATTTTCTGACTGAAACTAAGGTGTGGTAACAAAAAATGAGTCTCACTTCCCACGTGGCCATGAGCTGGCTGTGAAGGCCAGCCTTCCCCAGAGAGGCATTTCAAGCACATTGGGAGCAATGGCTTCCTGTTGTTATTGCTAGGTGCCATCGAGTGGGTTTCTGAGTCATTGTGGCCCAGTGTAAAAGGAGAACTGCCCCGATAGGGTTTCCTGGTTTGTAATCTTAACGGAAGCAGTTCGCCAGGTCTTTACTCCTTAGAGCCTTTTGGTGGGTTCAAAAACCTAACCTTCGGTTAACAGCCGAGTGCTCAAACTTGGCACCACTTGGGATCCTTGGAGCAATGGCAGCACCACAGAATTTGGTAGAAACCTTCCCATAGGCCTTCTCTGAGAGGTAACCCCTTCCTTAAGGACCAAGTTTAGGTTTTATGTGTACTCATTCTACATAAAGTCTAGATAAGCATTACAGTGCTTCCTTGAGCAGAGAATATTGTATATGCCCTCCATAAACAAAATGTGTCAAGGGCAAAGTTTAATATTAAACCAAGGCATTTCCCGTCAGTCTTTACCTGAGAGGGTCTTCGTGAGAATTTCCTGAGACTCTTGGAAAAGGACTTAGTAGACACTGCTTCTTTTTACCTCTTCGCTCCTGAACAGAAACTGCTGCTAAGAGGTCATGTGTCAAGCCCCAAACGCCTCTTCTTATCCTGAATGTAAGCCGTGTAATAAGACCAGGAACTAGGCATTCAGCTGGGTGAAGAAACCCAGGAGTACTTCCTGTCTTCAACACCTTCCAGTTCCAGCGAAATCCTGTTACAAGTCACTAGATCAGCCCAGGAGCTGGAAGACTGAAATTCCTGGTCCTCTGACAACTGGGAAGGGCAGGGTGGGGTTAGGCAGAGCCTCCTTGACCATCACTTGCCCCAAGAGGCTCTGGAGGCTGCTTCACGTTGTAAGTCAAAGGCCCTTCCAGCCCAGGCACATAACAGCAGGGGAAGACTTTGTCCATTGAAAGAAAAGATGGGTACAGGAGTGGCAGGTTTTAGGGCACTCAACATTGGTCAGCTTTACGACTTCAGGACATCCTGGCCCATGGTTGCCTTCACAACTGGGCCTTTATAGCCTCTTCACCTCTCCATCCTTCCCAGTTTTCTCCCAGCACCATGGGCTGTGGCTTCTGCTAGTTTCAATGATTTCAGTATTTCAGTAGCTCCTCACCCCACTCAGGGCAGGCAGTTTTGCAGACTGCGGGACACAAATCCACAGTGCTGTTTACATGTCCTTCAGCAGAAACACTTCTGAGGGTACAAGTTGGCCTGACAGATTCTGAGACCCAGGCAGAGAGAAGCCCGGGGGAGGGTCACTGGCTTCAGGAAGTGTCAGCACTCTCAGGGTCATGTCCCTGGGGTCATGCCCAATTGCAGGAAAAATGAAGTGGGCTCTGAAGCTCAGCGTGTTGACCATCCAGTACACAGACCCCGGAGGCCTCTGGAGGATTCTGTCTTAGTCTAACCCAGCACTCGGGAAATCCTCACAGGGTGACAGCAGTGATATGCCTGAGGATCTTTATTCTAAAAGTCTCAAAGCAGTTGATACAGTCTTGAGGTGGGAGATGAGAAAGCTTGGGACCACCGAGAGAGGGTGGCAAAAGAAGGAAGCCCCTATCACTCCCGTTGTTCAAGTTTTTTTTTTTTTTAATTGCAACTGGGGCTCCAAACAGGTCTTTGTTGTTGAAGTTGTATTTCTCTGTGTTAATTTATGATCCTTAACTCAAATCTAGAGTTTCGAGCTCATTTTCATAATTCCTCTTTAGTCTGCGGAGACAGGAGTCTGCCTTCAGCCAGTGGTGAGAGTGGAGGAAATAAAGTCCCTAGTCCAGACTGGGGCAGGCTCTGCTGCTCCACAAACTAGGGGTGTGGTCCCTGGACAGCCCTTCTGAGGGCAGCACAGGAGGGGCGTCCCACCTGGAGAAAGGGCAGAGGAGGGTGGGAGATTGTTTGTGTGAGCAGTGTGGCCTCTGTGGCTTTGCCTTCTCCTCCTGGAAGTGCAACCTGGGGCCCTCCACGTGAGGACCCAGAGTCCGAGGGTGACCACAACTCTCCTACCCTTTCTGGGTCATCCTCTGGACCCAAGTCCCCATACGCCTCCTCTGCCCTACTATCCCAGCATAAGCACTGTGACTGGGCTCAGGGATGTACCATGGGTCTTGACCTCTGTAGCCTCAGGCTTCCCCTAGTTCTGGTGGGACCTGTGAGCCTAGCAGGTCTGAGTTCAGGGCAGGGCTGGGTGGGCTGGGACTCTGGAAAAAGGCTCCTGCAGCCAGCTCCTTCCTGATGCACGTGAGATTGTGGTGGGGCAGCCTCCGACCCCGCACCTCCCCTAGGCGCCCCTCTCCACACAGCCCTGCCCAGTCCCCTTCCCATCCAACCGTCTAACCACCTCCTCCTGCCTCCTAGTTCTAGAGGAGTGCTCTTTTGATGCTCATTTGTAACTGGCACCCCATGACCCTGCAGAGAGTCAATCCAGCTAATGACCTCAACCTGAAGTGCACAACTTTGAAACTGCTAGATAGGTGGGAAATGAAGAAAAAAAAAAAAAAGAGGAGAAACACTTAACAAGAAGAACGATTACAGAAAAAGTTATATGGGACTGTATTCTCACATCATGGACTCAAAGAGACTGGGTTGTATTTTTGTTTGCAAATAAGTCTTAGATAAGGGAATTGGTGCCAGGAATAGATGTAGAGTCTGACTTTGGAAAAATGAGGGAATATCTGGGATTGATTAATTGACGTGGATGAGACTGAAAATAGTGATAACAACATAACATTTAAAGAGGAAATCCTAGCAGCCTAGAACATGCAGTGGAAATTTTTCTAAGTAGCACCAGAAAAGACCTTTAATCACTACACAAAATGGTCAGTAGTTCAAGATCTCCCTAAGAAAACAGGAGGCCGAGACCACTCTCATTCAGGTTGCGGCAAACAGGCAAGAAACAGAGCATTTTAATCTTGTGCAAAGTCAGAAAAGAAGAGAAAAAGATGAGATGCTCCTCTACTTCATCCCTAAGGCTACTTTAATATTGACACCAAATTAGACAAGGATGATAGAAGAAGAGTTACAGGGCAAGCACGCCAAGTAACTGGGATGCAAAAACCTACATAAAATACTGGCAAAGGAAATCCAGCAAAGTATAAACCATGTAATATGCCATCATCAAGGGGGTTTATCGTCAGCATGCAAGCTTGAGTGAACACTAAAGATTTAATAATTTAATTCATCACATGCATAGATGGAAGAAGAAAAGACATGCTCATCTCAAGAGATGGGGACAAAGCAGTTGATAAAATCCAATCACACTGAGAGATAAGGACGCTGAGCAATCATGGACCAGAAAAGGAGTTCCTTAAGTTGGAAAAATACAACTGGCATGATAGTTCATGGTGAAATGTGGGACATTCTCTTTAAAATTAATTAGCATTAAAATAAGGATGCTTTTCCAATTTGAAGACTGGCGTCTGGCATCTTAAACGTTAGCAAGCAGCCATCTAAGATGCAACCATTGGTCTCAACCCACCTGGATCAAAGGAGAATGAAGAACACCAAGGACACGAGGTGATTACGAGCCCAAGAGACAGAAAGGGCCGCATAAATCAGCGACTACATCATCCTGAGACCAGAAGAACTAGTCGGTGCCCGGCTATAACCAATGACTGCCCTGACAGGGAACACAATAGAGAAACCCTGACGGAGCAGAAGAACAGTGGGATGCAGACCCCAAATTCTCAAAAGACCATACTTAATGGTCTTACTGAGACTGGAAGGATCCCGGTGGTCATGGCTCCCAGACCTTCTGTTTCCCCAGGACAGGAACCATTCCCGAAGCCAACTCTTCAGACATGGATTGGACTGGGCAATGGGATGGAGAGGGATGCTGGTGAGGATTGAGCTTCTTGGATCAGGTGGACACTTGAGACTGTGTTGGCATCTCCTGCCTGGAAGGGAGATGAGAGGGTGGAGGGGGTTTAGAAGCTGTGAAAAGGACACGAAAAGAGAGAGTGGAGGGAGAGAGCAGGCTGTCTCATTAGGGGGAGAGTAATTGGGAGTGTGTAGCAAGGTGTATACGGGTTTTTGTGTGAGAGACTGACTTGATTTGAAAATTTTCACTTAAAGCACACAAAAAAATCATTAAAAACAGAAGGATGCTTTCTATCATTATTTATATTAAATATTTAACACTGGAGGTCCAAACAAAACGACAACAAAAAGAAGGAAAAGCTGCAACTGCTATTATTCATAGATTACAGAAATGCCTCCACAGAAAAATTTCCAAACCATTGAAATTAATGCTAGTCAATCCTAAATATAAACTAAAAAATAAACTGCATTTCTATACATCGGCATCAAACCGACTCTGTTGTAGCTCTTAGTGAAAGCAGAGGACACTGATAAGGAAATAGCAGGATTTGGGTGGGCTAGACAAGGAGGGGAGAACACTATTTTACACCAGGCTTCATGTATAACCATGGGTATGCGTTAGTCATCTAGTGCTGCCATAAGAAAAAAATAACACAATTGGGTGGCTTTAAAGAACAGATATTTATTTTCTCACAGTTCGGGAGGCTAGAAGTAGGAATTCAGGGCATGGCTCATGTCTACTTCAGCTTCTAGCAGCTTCCAGCCACCCTTTGCGTTCCTGGCCTTGTAGATTATCTTCCCCTTTGTCTGTCTCCCTCTTCCCCTATTTGTGTCTGTGTCTATTCTGCTATTTTTATAACTCAGAAGGGATTGGGGTTAGGACCCACCCTACACTGGTATGGTCTCATAAAAATAATTTTAAAAATCCCCTATTTCCAAATCAGGTCACATTTATAGGTACAGTAGTTAGAATTTCAACATACCTTTGGGGTTACACAATTCAGTCCATATAGTACCCTCACCAGATATTCTGGACTGAGAGTAAAAACATGAGCAGCTGAGAGTTCTATTTTTTCTATATTAGTTGGCTATAACTTGTCTGATTCCACCCATATAAACTTTGGAGCAACTTATTATGAAGGACCAGACCAACCTTTATTAGCCATGTCCATTATACAGAAAAACGCACACATTCCCATCACTGAAGCCCTGAGAAATTCATCGATAAGGGTGGAATGGGGTTGGGACCAAGAATTGTTTCATGGCGTTGATAACATGGCATAGCTGTTAGACATCTACGTAGAGATGTCAGGTAATAATACTGACAGCTAACACTTACTGGTGCCAGGACTCTTGTGAGGGCTTCTCCTCTCTTAAGATACTTTCTCTGCATGATACCCATGTGAGGAATGTATCATTATAAGGCACATTTTACAGACGAAGAACTCAGTACAGAGAGTTAGGCTGACATTTGAATATAAGTAGCAAACCAGGAGGAGTTGAAATGGATGGAGGTGTAAACATCGCATCCTCAGATACAGACAGACAGCCACTGATTCACTGAGGCATCCTAGAGAGAGGGTGTCAATAGGGAGAGAGAGGACTAAGCACTGAGCCTGAGGGCACTCTGACATCTACAAGCCAGACAGATGAACGGCAGCCAACAAAGCTGTCTGAAGTCCAGTGTGGTTCCTGGAGCATGGTATGTCCTTTCTCTGGGCTGCATTTTACCAGTCCCCCTCCCACCCACACTGGGTTTCCCCTTTACAATGGCAGGGACAGTGGATACCTTTCACCACTGTGTCCACATGATGTAGATTATTCCTGGCACATGGAATCTCTCTAAATATTGACTGATTGAAAAAACAAAAGATGAAAATGATGAATGAAATCATAGTTTGCTACCCCCACGTGTCTGTCAGTTTGTCGTACTGTGGGGGCTTGTGTGTTTCTGTGATGCTGGAAGCTATGCCACCGGTATTCAGATACCAGCAGGGTAACCCATGGAGGACAGGTTTCAGCTGAGCTTCCAGTCTAAGAGAGCCCAGGAAGAAGGACCTGGCAGTCTACTTCTGGAGAGCATTAGCCAGTGAAAACCTTATGAATAGCAACGGAACACTGTCTGATATATGGCTGGAAGATGACCTCCCCAGGTTGGAAGGCACTCACAAGATGACTGGGGAAGAGCTGCCTCCTCAAAGGAGAGTCAACCTTAATGACATGGATGGAGTAAAGCTTTTGGGACCTTCATCTGCTAATATGGCACTTCTCAAAATGAGAAGAAACAGCTGCAAACATCCATTAATAATTGGAACCTGGAATGTACGAAGTATGAATCTTGGAAAATTGGAAATCATTAAAAATGAAATGGAATGCACAAACATCGATATCCGAGGCATTAGTGAGCTGAAATGGGCTGGTATTGGCCATTTTGAATCAGACAATCATCTAGTCTTCTATGCTGGGAATGACAACTCGAGGAGGAATGATGTTTCATTCATCGTCAAAAAGAACATTTCAAGATCTATCGTGAAATACAATGCAGTCAATGGTAGGATAATAACCATACTCCTACAAGGAAGACCAGTTAATACGACTATTATTCAAATTTACACACCAACCACCAGGGCCAAAGATGAAGAAATAGAAGATTTTTTTCAGTTGCTGCAGTCCGAAATTGATCGAACGTGCTATCAAGATGCATTGATAATTACTGGCTATTGGAATGCAAAAGTTGGAACCAAAGAAGGATCAGTAGTTGGAAAATACGGCCTTGGGGATAGAAATAATGCCGGAGATCAAATGATAGAATTTTGCAAGACCAATGACTTCTTCACTGCAAATACCTTCTTTCACCAACATATACGGTGACTATACACATGGACCTCGCCAGATGGAACACACAGAAATCAAACTGACTACATCTGTGGAAAGAGACGATGGAAAAGCTCAATATCATCAGTCACAACACGGCCAGGGGCGGACTGTGGAACAGACCATCAATTGCTCATATTCAAGTGCAAGCTGAAATTGAAGAAAATGAGAGCAAGTCCACGAGAGCAAAAATATCCCACCTGAATTTAGAGACCAACTCAAGAATAAATTTGACACATTTAACACTAGTGACCGAAGACCAGACAAGTTTTCAAATGACATCAAGGACATCATCCATTCTTCAGAAAGCAAGAGGTCACTGAAAAGACAGGAAAGAAAGAAAAGATCAAGATGGGTGTCAGAGGAGACTCTGAAACTTGCTCTCGAACGTCGAGCAGCTAAAGCAAAAGGAAGAACTGATGAAGTAAAAGAACTGAAGATTTCAAAGGGCCTCTCAAGAAGACAAAGTAAAGTATTATAACGACATGTGCAAAGAGCTGGAGATGGAAAACCAAAAGGGAAGAACACGCTCGGTGTTTCTCAAGCTAAAAGAACTGAAGAAAAAAATCAAGCCTCGCGTTGCGAAAGTGAAGGATTCCATGGGGAAAATATTAAACGATGCAGGAAGCATCAAAAGAAGATGGAAGGAATACACAGAATTATTATACCAAAAAGAATTGGTCAATATTCAACCATTTCAAGAGGTGGCCTATGATCAGGAACCAATGGTACTGAAGGAAGAAGTCCAAGCTGCTCTGAAGGCATTGGTGAAAAACAAAGCTCCAGGAATTGATGGAATATCAATAGAGATGTTTCAGCAAACAGATGCAGCGCTGGAGATGCTCACTCATCTATGCCAGGAAATATGGAAGACAGCTTCCTGGCCAACTGACTGGAAGAGATCCATATTTATGCCTATTCCCAAGAAAGGTGATCCAAACGAATGTGGAAATTATAGAACAATATCATTAATATCACACGCAAGCAAAATTTTGCTGTAGATCTTTAAAAAACGGCTGCAGCAGTATATCGACAGGGTACTGCCAAAAATTCAGGCCAGTTTCAGAAGAGGACGTGGAACCAGGGATGTCCTTGCTGATGTCAGATGGATCCTGGCTGAAAGCAGAGAATATCAGAAGGATGTTTACCTGTGTTTTATTGACTATGCAAAGGCATTCGACTGTGTGGATCATAACAAACTATGGATAACACTGGGAAGAATGGGAATTCCAGAACACTTAATTGTGCTCATGAGGAACCTTTACATAGATTAAGAGGCAGTTGTTCAGACAGAACAAGGGGATACTGATTGGTTTAAAGTCAGGAAAGGTGTGCGTCAGGGTTGTATTCTTTCACCATACCGATTTAATCTGTATGCTGAGCAAATAATACGAGAATCTGGACTATATGAAGAAGAACGGGACATCAGGATTGGAGGAAGGCTCATTAACAACCTTCATTATGCAGATGACACAACCCTGTTTGCTGAAAGTGAAGAGGACTTGAAGCACTTACTAATGAAGATCAAAGACCACAGCCTCCAGTATGGATTACGCCTCAACATAAAGAAAACAAAAATCCTCACAACTGGACCAACGTGCAACATCATGAGAAATGGAGAAAAGACTGACGTTGTCAAGGATTTCATTTTACTTGGATCCACAATCAACAGCCATGGAAGCAGCAGTCAAGAAATCAAAAGACACATTGCATTGGGCAAATCTGCTGCAAAGGACTTCTTCAAAGCGTTGAAGAGCAAAGATCTCACCCTGAAGACTAAGGTGCACCTGGCCCAAGCCATGCTATTTTCAATCACATCATATACATGTGAAAGCTGGACAATGAATAAGGAAGACCGAAGAAGAGTTGACGCCTTTGAATTGTGGTGTTGGCGAAGAATATTGAATATACCATGGACTGCCAAAAGAACGAACAAATCTGTTTTGGAAAAAGTGCGGCCAGAAAGCTCCTTAGAGGCAAGGATGGCGAGACTGCGTCTTAACATATTTGGATATGTTGTCAGGAGGGATCAGTCCCTGCAGAACGACATCATGCTTGGCAGAGTACAGGGTCAACAGAAAAGAGGGTGACCCTCAATGAGGTGGATTGACACAGTGGCTGCAACAATGAGCTCAAGCATAACAATGATTGTAAGGATAGCGCAGGATCAGGCAGTGTTTCGTTCTGTTGTGCATAGGGTCCCTATGACTCAGAACTGACTCGACGGCACCTAACAACAACAACAACAATCTCTGAATACTTTAAGGGCCTTCGTGTGTAAGAGGGAGAAAATATGATCTGAGTTGATCCTGAGACTATCTCTTAGTGTTAAAGAATGCTGAATACCAATTAGATAAAAAGGTTCAATAGCAAAGATCTCTGTTAAAAGATTTAAGTATAGGTTGAAGATTACTAGAAACATGCACATTTAATATTTCAACTATAGTCAAATTGCTAAAATTATATACTCCTTGCACACAGCAGAATATAATACAACAATTTGATGCTGTCTGTAAAATAAACAAAACATTATCATGGAAAAGGCTAATATTGAGTGAAAGGAGCAGGATATAATATTTATGTGAATATACATAAATGTGTGTGACACACATATAAAACCCATTGCCATGAGTCTATTCTTACTCATGGTGTTCCCATGTGTGTTAGGGTAGTCTCCAAATTTTCAAGGACTAGAATATACTTCTATAAGCAGGACAAAATTAAAGGAATATATTTAAACAATAAATGAACAGAAGTGAAAGAATTAAACCTGCAGAGAGGCTGCCCAGGAACCCAAGACTACAATAACATTGGTATGGAAAGCAGAATGATGGTGTCGGGAAGCCTGGTGGTCACCTGCTTCCAGCTCTAAAGAGAAAAACAAATAAACCAGGGGAGAAGGCAGTGAGCCAGAAGAGTGGGAGAAATCAAGTATTTCTCGAGTGCCAACTAAGGCTGAGCCTCTGCTGATGGCATGTAGTCCCTCATTTAAACCTTACAAGGATGTAATGGGTGGGATAGACCTTGTTATCCACTTTCATCATGCAACATTTTATTAATTTGAACAGTAGCATGTTATAAAAACAAATTAGAAAATAGAGAAAAGTGTAATAAAAGAATACGTCTCATCCATTGAGTACTATTATGTTGCCTCAGCAGCTGCTCATTGTTTTTGTTGTTGCAAACATACCACACAACCTTTGGTGACTGAACAACTGACAGTAATTAGCATTAATTGGCTGTGCAACCCTGCCCTTCATCAATGTGACTTTTCCACCACTGTTAACCAGAACTCAGTCTCCATATGCAGGAACACCCCTTTATTTCCTCCCTCCTGCCCCTGGTAACCCCTAATAAACTTTTATGTCTACACATTTGCTTGTTTTTGTAAAAGATGGGTTTTTGAATCTGAAAGTTCACGACAAGCCACAAGGGTCAATTCATGTGGTAGAAGTATTTACAATACATATATCCTACTACTGACTTGGGTCTGAAATACATAAAGAACAATCCAAAAAGAAAAAAGGAAAAAGAAAGCAGACAGTTTGATAGAAAAATGAGCAAATACTTGAACACTGTATAAAAGATTTCTATATGGCCAAGAAACATAGGAAAAGTGACAAACTTTCACTGGTTATCAGAGAAATTCTAATTAAAAGCCACAATGTGATACTATCCCCTACAGGCCAGAATGGCTAAAATGGAAAAGATGGAAAATACCAACTATTGGGTATAACGTGGAGTAACTGGAGCTCTAATCTACCGCTAGTGGAAGTGTAATTTGGTACAACCACTTTAAAAATGTTTTGTCCATATCTACAAAAGCTGTGAACATACATATATCCTAGGACCCAGCAATTCTACTTCAAGATACATACCCAGTAGAAATGGGTACATATCTTCACCAAAACACATACACTTCTCAACATCCACTAAGGAATGAACACCTTCCTTAGGAATGTCTAACTTTTAAAGCATTATTCTCTGTCTGTTCTAAGGTGATGCCCATATATGATGATAAGTTTACACAGAAAAGTCTAGAGCTTTATGTGAAATTCAGCAGCAAATCTCTAGAGGCTCATGTTCTCATAGCTTCTGTCGCCTCTGCAGCCCCTGCTTCTGTCTGTCCATCTGCTGGGCTGCACCACATGGAACCAGTTATGAAATTCAAGCCCATCTTACACTCGTCAAGGTCCTATTCACACAAAATTTGTATTAGCTTAAAAGAAAAGGTGTGTAGATAAGACACACAAGGGATTTAATTGCAGCAAAACAAACCTTAAAATGAAATGGCTGGGAATGGTGGGCCTCCCTTTGTAAAAAGGCGTCTCTGTACAGACTACGGGAAAATGCAGTTAAGATATGGGTCATGGGAAAAGGAGCGTTTGTAGCAATTTGGTAATTACTCAGACCACCTGTAAAAATGTTTTCATCCTTTTTCTCATACCTTACACAAAACAAAATTCCAGATGGATCGAATATTTAAAATTAAAATATGCAACCATAAAAATTTTAGAAGTGTTTATTTTCTTTTTATTGATAAAAGAGAAAGACTTTTTAAAAATCCCAAAATATGAAGGCTAAAACTGTTAAGATCTATAGATCTTTGGCATATCAAAAAGTATATGAAGGGAGTAAAAATACAGGCAAAAAGCTGAAAAAAAGTTTGCAGGCTAAGGATTTGAATAGAGATTTTTCAAAAGCAGATACAGAAACTGTCAACAAGCACAGGAAAAGAAGCGTAACCTCATTAGTCATCAGGGAAATGCAAATCTAAACTAAAGTGCACTATTATTTCAAAAGCAGTAAGATGGCTAAACTCAACAGGATGGACAACAAGTGTCGGCGACGATGTGCAGAAGCTGGAATACTGCTGGTGGAAATGTAAAATGATCCAATTGTTTTGGAAAATGGTTTGGCAATTCTGCAGAAAGTTAAACATAGAATTACCATACAACACTGCACTTGCACTCCTAGGTCTGTAGCCCGGAGACTCAAAAGCATGTTCACATACAAACTTACACAGAGTATTCCTAGTAGTGTTATTCGTAACAGCCAAAATGTGGAGAGAACCCAGATGTCATGACGTGACAGGATGTGGTATATTCATAGACTGGAATATTACTCAGCCACAAAAAGGCACCAAGTACTGATACATGCCACAACATGGACGAACCTTGAGAACATTACGCTAAATGAAAGAAGCCAAACACAAATGACCGCATCGTGTATGATTCCATTTACATGAAATGTCCAGAACAAACCAACACAGACAGAAGTAGATTAGTGGTTGCTACGGCTTGGAGGAAAGGAGTAATGAGGATGACTGTTAATACGCCTTTATTAACAAGGGCCTTTATTTACGGGGCACTGAAAATATTCTGAAGCTAGACAGTGGTGACTGTTGTGCCAAGTCTGCCCATATACTAAAAGCCAAGGTATTGTGCATATTTTCAAAGGCAGTGTTACGGCAGGTGAATTGTATCTCAATAGAAATATTTGTGATTCCTAAAAGACTAACTTTTCAATTAACATATAGAACCTATAAATCAGTAGGGAAAAAAAAATCCAATTTTAAAATGTCTCCCTCCAGAGCAAAGGGAAGGGGGTACATTCCATCCGTACAGCTTATTTTTTTATCTCTTCATTATTCAAGTTCTATTCTCATCTTATGTAACTCTAAATTATACAAATAATTGTCTCCATTTTCCTTATCCCTGTTTTCACTATTTAACTAAATAAAGACAGCAACACAGTGTTTTTTATAAAAACCCACCCACATTCACTCAAATCATTTTTTAGCACTTCTTAGGTGCCAGGTACCAGGATGCTCTGACAAACACAACAGACAAGTTCCTGCCCGCATGGGCCTTCTATTTTTGTGAAGCAGGCAGATGATAAACCAGCCAACCAGCTCTTAATGTAACCTAACATTACGGAGGGAAACATGTAATTTTGGAGCTATCTCAAGCTGTGTCTCTCTCACAAACATTTCTCCGAATCTAGTGAAAAGTAAACACCTCGAAAGAACTCTGTGGGGCCAATAAATGTGAAAAAGCCATTTCATTTCAGTTTTGTTTTGTTGCTTTCACCTGCAACCCTGTCATTATTTTTCAATAACATGATTATGGAGCTGACATCAAACTCCCACCACCCGCCTGAAAGAAAAAACCAAACCCGTAGCCATCGAGTCAATTCTGACTCAAAGACCCTACAGGACAGAGTAGAACTGCCCCATAGGGTTTCCAGGGAGCAGCTGGTGTTAGGACACAATTCCCTCTTATAAGAATCTGAAAGCTGTTCACTGTGGATGTGGGAGGGACTCAGTAACACTTGCAGAGATTTCCACGTGGGTGGGGCGCTGTAGTGTGAGCATCGAGGGAATGGACCCCATGTGCGCTTTGCATCCTTCTGCAGATTATGACACAACAAACATTCACTCTTCATTGACCTACATCTTGTAAGAGAACAGAGGGAATTGTTAGGCGGGACCCTTCGAAAATGCAGGGCAAGAAATTTTATTGCAACATTAAATGGAAAATAAAATCTTCCTACATTTTTCCCCCTTCCCTACCTCATTTCAAGGAGATTGCTGGACTCACAGTGTTGAAGCCCTGAAACTTCAAGACTCTGAAGAGTCTGTGGTAAAAGCCTCAGCTCACTGAGGTGATCAGACTGAGTGAACTGGAGCCCAGGGGAAGAGTGACAGTCAGATAGTAGGGTCCTAGACATTGGGAAGGGGTAGGATCTCCTTCTTGATAGTGCCCTGGAGTAGGTTACAGCACCTCAAAGGCTGATGGAGGCACATAAGTAGACAAAAGCTGTTATGCTGTTGACAGCCCCATCAAGGTTCTCATGCTCCAGCTGAGAATGGAAACAGCAGAACGAATGCTTCTAGAGAGATCACCCACATAGGCTGAGGCAACGGGTGTGCTGAAGGTCTTCTCCAAGCACTGGTCCTTCATTAGACCCTGGGAATTACTGCATATCTGGATAAGGGAGTACCCTAAAGGTAAGTGAGGTTAAAAACTCCCCTCAATTTTGTAAGCACGTAGTTCTGAGCCTCAATTCATTTTATTTTTTAAAAAATCATGCTTTTTTTCATACATGATTTTGTGTAGACTCGCACTTACAATTTGTATTACTAATTCATGCAGTAAGTCAACAAAGATTTCCTGTATAAACAGCTACATGTCAGACCCTAGGCCAGATGCTCTTGGTGATGAAATGACTTAGAGAAGTTGCCTCACTGCCTGGTGAGAGAAACGGCCAAGTTAACAGGTGTATCAGTCACGTATTGCTGTGTAACAAATGACTCCAAAATATAGTGTCTTAAAAAAAAAACAATTTACTAAGCTCACAATTTTGCAGGTTGTCAATTTGGGGTTCTTCTGATCTGGGCCAGCCACAGTGGCTCGCAGCAGGGCTTACTCATGTGTCTACAATTTGCTTCCAGGTCACCTGCGAGCCAGTTTGCCTCAAATCAACTCAGTGAAACCGCTGGATCCTCTTTCCAATGGTCCCTCATCATTCAGCAGGCTGGCCTGGGGTCACTCCCACAGGTTCTCAGGGTTTAAGAGCAACAAAAGGGCAAGACTCAATGTAAAATCTTTTCAATTCTCTCCTTGTATCATCTCTGCTACTATTCCAAGGGCCGAAGCAACTGTATGGTCAGCCTTCAACTAACAGGTGGAAAAAGACTCCTACTGCTAATGAAAGGTGCTCTGGAGTCTCATAGAAGGCATGGGCACAGAGAGAGGAAGAATGTGTAGTAAATGCAATTGTGTTTTATGCTGTGGTAAAGGGTTTCCTGGGTATAATGGAGTACAGAGCAAGAAGTGGACTCATCTACCAGGAGAAGATTCAGGGAAGACTACAACCAGGAAGTCATGCCTGAACCAAGTTGGGAATATGACTGAATAGTTAAGGGGTTAAAAAAGGCCGAGCATCCAGAAAGCCCCAGGTATTTTCCAGAGGCTTCAGTAAACGGGGAAGGATGGCTTGATGAGAAAAGTCTGAGGAAACAGGGTAAAAGCACTGGGGGATTTGTTACATTTGTGAACAGGCACAGATTATCTTTTGTTCTATTGTTTCCCTACCATTCCTGCCTCTTCTGTCCTTTGGGGTCACACAAAACAAGCTCCTACCATCCCCATGTTGGAACTTTTATTTTCCTTGGAGAACTCTCCTCCTTCCTCATCACCACCCCAACCTTCTTAATTTCTTCCTCAAATGGTCTCCCCATTTGCTGGTTTCTCTTCTAAATGGCCTCCTAAACAAAAACAGAGGCTGTCATGGGCTTTCCCCAAGTCAACTCCCAAACTTCCCATTCTGGCTGACCACAAAATTCCTGAGTCTTAGGGCTTTTTGGTAAGTCATAAACCTCATCTGTTCCAGTGGGGTCAGTTTTCTTCACTTCCACGCTTCACCAGGGAGAGTAGGCCAGCAGATGGGAAGGGAGAGAACATCTCCTAGTCAGAGAGCAGAGCCTGTGTGAAGACTCAGAGGCTAAGGAGACCTAAGAGGGGCTCAGAGTGGACATTTTATAACCAGAGCTGGAGAGACATGATTCCAACAGAGTCAAATGAGAGGACTGGGAGAAAGCAGCTGCCCATTATACTGTTATCATTCCCTGTGCTCTCTTTACCCACCAGGGGATAGTAACCCCTTACACGGCACGGAAAAGTTTCAATTCATTTTTAGTATCTAATCTCCTTCTTCCCACATTGGCACTAGCACTTCTCAAGTGCCTACCTGACAGTTTCATGTTTTTCTGGTTGCCGTGTTTAGCTTCAAACTGGGCCCATGGAACTCAGCAGTGTCAGCAATGATGTCACACAGGATTACGGAAGCCTTGGTGCTAACTCAGATCTCAGCTGCTTTTTGAAAAGGGTGCCAACCTCAGGTCTTGTGGGAGAGAAACTGTAGCTACTGAATCAAGGAAATTCAGGAGCAAGCCAGAGTCCCCAGGTTATCAAAGCTTCCTGCTGGGAGAAGGGATAAAGGTCCTTCAGACCATTATGTTTGGACATCTTCACCCAAGCAGGATGAAACAGTGACACACGAGGAAAAGGCCTTTCTCTAAGACTCCAGATAAAGGTGAGGAAAAGTTGTCCCAGATTGATGAGTGCTACAGAACAAAAGGTCTGACTTCCACCAGAAAAGAGAGCCATGGTAGGACAAGATGAAGGATTTGGGATGAATGGATAAGGTCATAAGGAAGATTCTCCTGAGAAAGCACATTCTGTCATTTAGTAGATAATTAACCAAAGTTTATTTTGTCAATAAGAAATGTAGGAATAAATGAGGGATGAAATGAAAGAATTCAATTGTAAGTTTGAGAGCTTTCCAGAATAGCTGCAGACAAGGCACTCTTTTGTTCTGGATCTGAACATGGTGGAAAGGAAGGAAGCCAGTGGGCAACTGGGGCAGAGAGTATAGGATGGTGGAAAGGGTGGGTTGCAAGAAGCGTACTTCATTATTATATTTTCTAATGAGATGGAATTAATATACCATGTGAAGAACTAAGGAAATTTCTCAGGAGGTTCTGGGAGTGGTAGGTTGAAGAGGCCAGAACCCACATCATTGAGGGCAGAAGAAGGGCTGTAGACTCCTTCCTAGATCCAGGAACTCCCCTTCCCCTCCTATGTCTCCTGCCCACCTCCCTCAAGAGCCTAACAACCCCTAACCACAAACATGGCTACAGGATAGAATTTTTTATTTTCCTACTTTTCTTAACCTGAGCTTCATCTAGGATCAGTCATGTATCACTCTTTTCAGGCCAGTGTTGTTGCCCTCCCCACTACTATTACCTCTGCTGTCCTCCTCCACCCAGTGCTGCCCTCCACTGGCCCAGCTTCCTGCTGCTTCCTGGTTTTCTGACTGGCCTCTAATACCCTTTGAGAGATCCCCCACCCCATCTTCTGTCTGTCACTGGAGCTTACACTCCCCTCCCAAACTCCTTCTCTTTCTTCCTTAACTCGCCAATCCTTCCCTCAAACTCAGAAAAAAACTGACCCTTAAGCTGACATATACAAGCCCCGCTCGCCCACACAGGAGGCATGGTTGTGATTCAGCTACTAAGGTTTGTGCCATCAGACTCTCAAATACGGACATCTGTTTCTGCCTCACGCTGAAGGACATGGTAACGGGCTTCTGTGCAGAGAAAGGCAATTTTAATCTCCTGGTGTAGGCTAGTTAAGGGTACGAGGAGAAGTTTTAAATCACACAGAAAAGTACAAATTACGCTGTCTCTTTAAGTATAATTCCTTCTGTGAAAATCCTTCCCTTAAAAGGAGGATGAAAACAAGTTACAAAGAGGAGACCGATTCTCCTGTTTCAATGTTTACACTCTAAATTTACTAAAAAAAATAACTTTCATAGAAAACACCTTTTAGAGAAACCATGTATTATCATGAAGGTGCAGAGGATGAGGTAACTCCCATATGCCACAGGAGCAAATTCACTTCCATCCAACAAACGCAAAAAAAAAAAAAAATTTTTTTAATGTGGCGATCCTCTGTTTATATTATAAACTATCACTGGATAAACCTTCGGCTGCTAACTAAAAGGTTTGGCAGTTGGAATCCACCAGCTGCTCCTTGGAAACCCTAAGGGGAGTTCTACTCTGTCCTATAGGGTTGCTATGAATTGGAATCTACTAAAAGAAAACTGGGAGTTTTATTTTTAAATCAATGTATTATAATTTTTTGAAAAACGATAGACTTTTGCTATAAGGTAGTACTATCACTGAAATTTTCTGGAGGAGACTTTATTGCCCAGAGTAAATTCCCTAAAGTATGGTCTGTGCCTGGGGAAGAAGAAAGAAACCATGGGGACTGTGGAAGTGGAGGATGGTGGTGATGGAGAGGCCTCCAGGGATCCCTAGACCAGAGACTTAGGTCACAGTTGAGACACCAGAGCCCAGAGGGCTCATGTAAACTAACTCTCCATTATTGCAAGTCTCAACCCAAGAGGAAAGTGTCACTCAGGGTAGAACATGAGAACAAAAAGCCCAAGTTCCAAGCCCAGGAGGATTCCCCAAGTACCAGCGAGGCCTTTTGCATCAGCTTCCACTAGGCAGAATTCTCACTCATCAAATTACTCCAGAGATCCATAGGTCAAGTATGAGTATTCTACCCAAGTGTGTAAGGTCAAGGGGTTAGCCATGGTCTGGCAGACCAGACCAAAACATCTCACACCCCTGTCGGCAAAAGGCCCCTGGTCTTGAGGCTGAGTTTTTGAAGAAAGTGAGTGCCATCAGGTCTGCCCTCAGTCTAACCAACACTGAGTTCCTGGTCAGCATCCTGGAGTCCTGGCAAGAAGAGCCAGGCACCTCCAGGAGCATCTGGAGGAGGAGACAGGGGCTGAACAGGCTACCACACCTACTGGTGCTGCTACACATGTCGGAGACCTGGCTGCAGAGGGTGCAGGCATGGCCTCAAGGTCAAAGGAGAAAGCACCTGAAGACGTGCTAGGACTCTTAGACTGAGAGAAGCAGGATGTCTGGACTGCAAAATATGCACCCTTCAGGGAAGAACTTCATTCAGGCTTCTTAAACCCACCTCACCTGGAAGATCCACTCTTTTAGCCTTGTGCCCCTTCCACGACCCCTCAAGTACATGGAGAGATGCAGCCCTAGAGCACCAGGGTGGAAGAAGCCCCAGGATAGCTGTCCAAAGACATGAGGTCCACTCCAAAGCTCCCCCCGCCAAGGAGAGAAGAGGACAAGACTCACCTGCAGATGAGGTCTCAGGGCCCTGAGAATGAGCACAATGTTTGTAAGGAAAGAGAAATGGGATTTCAGTGGGACATGGAAGTCTGAGAAAGAGCCTCTGCAAAGATAGTTCTAAGGGAGGTGTGATTGTGAAGGTGGGCTGGTCACTGAGTTCTTTGTAGTACAAGGTACCAGACAGAAGCCAGACTCTGGGGGGAACCTGCCTGCCGGTGAGCAGTGGGCGTAAAACCCTAAACCAATGAGAATTGAATCCCTTCCCAGCAGCTTCTGCACAGATCAGTGATGTTTGCTTGGTCTTTCTCTTTTCTGTGGTCTAACCTGATCTGTCCTGAGATCAGAGAGTTGGAATAGAAAAGCCTGACTGAGATGAAATGAGCAAAGAGAAGACAAGGCCTCCTAAATCTGGTGAAGACAGAATACAGATAACCAAAGGTGAGGATGGGAAGAAAGAGATTGAGTTCCAAGTCCCATCCACAGTATCCCAGGGCCTGGGAATCCCTGGAAGTGCCAGAGGTGTGTACTCCCTGGGAGATGTGACCCCAAGTGTCAGAGGAAGCCCTACGGAGCAAGGAAGGGAGGGCAGGGACTCTAGGGTGGGCACTTCCATACAGGCTGCCCATGTGAATTTCTCAGAGTGATCGTGACAGATCCTGAGAGGGACAGTTTGAGGCAAAGGAAAGTAAGTTTTCTGAAGAGGGGTGAATTCCAGTCTCCTGATAATGAAACAGAAATCCCGTCCTGCTCAGAGGTACTGAGTAGGAGGGATTGTGAATTCCCATCCTGCACAGAGGCTGGCTGGGAAGTTCGACTGTCTAAAGACAATGTGGCCAAAGTCTTTTTTATCTTTCAAAGATATATCTTCAACTTCCTGCAAATTCAATCCTGGAAAAAAGCCTAGAATATACAAGTGTGGGTTTTTCAGGAGAGCAACAAGGGGAGAAGGTGATAGTGGCATATCAGAGAAGGAGAACAACAGTCTAATAGTCCCTGTGTTACTTAATGAATCACACACGGTGTCCAGCATTCTTCCTTATCTGTAGACATGTAAATGCAGTAGATGTTTTAGCAATAACTGAATTAATCCTCACAGAATTCTTTTTGGCCATTTCCAGGTATAGAGATCAGAAGAAGTCATTAGTTACAAGAGCAAGCAATAATTCGCTGGTCTGAATTTTGTTCAGTTTCTGTGTTTGCCCTTCATAGATTGATAAAAGTCTCTGAATCTGGCATTGAAGACAGTGTTTTCTCTATTGTTATGGATTGAATAGTGTCCCCCAAAATGTGTGCCAACCTGGCCAGACCATGATTCCCAGTATTGTGTGGTTGTCCTGCATTTTGTGATCTGATGTGATTACTTATGTGTTGTAAATTCTAACCTCTGTGATGTTAATAAGGCGGGATTAGAGGCAGTTAGGTTAATGAGGGAGGACACAATCTACAGGATTAGGGTGAGTCTTGAGTCAGTCTCTTTTGAGATACAAAGAGAAGAGTGAGCGGAAATGAGAGGGACCTCATACCACCAAGGAAGAAGTGCCTGGAGTGGAGCAGGTCTTTTTGACCCAGTGTCCACGCGCTGAGAATTTCCTAGGCCAGGGGAAGATGGATGACAAGGACCTTCCCCCAGAGCCACAAAGACAGAAAGCTTTCTCCTAGAGCTGGTGCCCTGACTTCAAACTTGTTGCTTCTTAAACTGTGAGAGAATAAGTTTCTGTTTGTTAAAGCCATCCACTTGTGGTATCTCTGCTATAGCCACACTAAAAAAAAAACTAGATAACTAAAAAACACATATATAAAATAGTAAAAAAAAAAAAGTTTCAAATACACACACATACACGTATGATGTTATTAAACTTTAAAAGCTTTTACATTCTTATAACACATTTAACAACAGAGATTTGTATATAGAAGTTTTAATAAGAGCCTTTATCCCCACATAAGTATATTGTACCTGCTCCCCTGAAGTGTCCAGTGTCCAAAGATACATATGTACGCTTTTACACACTTCTTTTTGCCGGGACACATGTAAGTACACTCATTTGTTTGTTTTTATGGAAATTAGGTCACACTCTACCCATGTTTTTCTCTGAATCACTCTTCACTTGGTCAATATCATGAGTCAGAATCAGGCCAGGGGCTGACTGCAGAACAGATGATCAGTTGCTCATATTCAAGTTCAAGTTGAAGCTGAAGAAAATTAAAACAAGTCCATGAGTCAAAGTATGCCCTTGAGTATATCAAACCTGAATTTAGAGACCGTCTCAAGAATAGATTTGATGCACTGCACACTAATGATCGAAGACCAGATTAGTTGTGGGATGATAGCAAGGACATCATATATGAAAAAAACAAAGAGTCATTAGAAAGACAGGAAAGAAAGCAAACACCAAAGAGGATGTCACAAGAGACTCTGAATCTTGCTCTTGAATGTACAGTAGCTAAAGAGAATGGAAGGAAAAATAAAGTAAAAGAGCTCAATAGAATACCTGAAAGGGAAGCTGGAGAAGACAAAGTATGATAATATAATGTGAACAGATCTGGAGTTAGAAAACCAAAAGGGAAGAAAACACCTGGCATTTCTCAAGCTAAAAGAACTAAAGGAAATATTCAAGCCTCTAGGTGCAATACTGAAGGATTCTATGGACAAAATATCAAACAACAGAGGAAACATCAAAAGTAGATGGAAGGAATACAAAGACTCAATACACCAAAAACAATTGGTCGACGTTCAACCATATCAGGAGGTAGCATAGGATCAAGAGCTGATGGTACTGAAGGAAGAACTCCAAGCTGCACTGAAGGCATTGGCAAAAAAAATGGCTCCAGGAATTGATGGCGTACCAAATGAGATGTTTCAACACAGGGACGCAGTGCTGGAGGTGCTCACTTGTCTATTCCAATATATTTGGAAGACAGCTACCTGACCAAATGACTGCAAGAGATCTATATGTGTGCCCATTCCAAAGAGAGGTGGTCCAACGCAATGCGGAAATTATCGAGCAATGTCATTAACATTACATGCAAGAAAAATTTTGCTGAATATAATTTAAAAACAGTTGCAGCAGTACACAGACAGGGAACTACCAAAAATTCAAGCTGGATTCAGAGGAAGACATGGAACGTGGGATATCATTTCTGATGTCTGATGGATCTTGGCTGAAAGTAGAGACTATCACTAAGATGTTTACCTATTTTTGTTTACTATACAAGCACACTCAACTGTGTGGCTCATGACAAATTATGGATAGCTTACCAAAGAATGGGAATTCCAGAACACTTAACAGTAGTCATGCGGAATATCTACGTAGACCAAGAGGCAGTCATTTGAGTAGGGAAAGGGGATACTGTGTGGTTTAAAATCAGAAAGTTATGTGTCATGGTGGTATCCTTTCACCATACTTACTCAATCTGTATGCTGAGCAAATAATCTGAGAAGCTGGTCTGTAAGAAGAAGAACATGGCATTAGTTCTGGAGAAAGATTCACTAACAACCTATGATACGCAGCTGGTACGACCTTGCTTGCTGAAAGTAAAGAGGACTTGAAGCAGTTACTGATGAAGAGCAACCACTACAGCCTTCAGTATGGATTACACCTCAACATAAAGAAAACAAAAATTCTCACAACTGGACCAGTAAGCAACACCATGATAAATAGAGAAAATACTGAAGTCATCGAGCAATTCTTTTTACTTGAATCCATAATCAATGTCCACAGAAGCAGCAGTCAAGAATTCAAACAACGTATTGCATTGGGCAAATCTATTGCAAAAGACCTCCTTAAAGTGTTGTGAAGGAAAGATGTCACTTTGAGGACTAAGGTGTGCCTGAGCAAAGCCATGATATTTTCTATCACCTCACATGCTTGAGCAAGTTAGACAATGAATACGGAAAACCAAAGAACTGATTCATTTAAAATATGGTGTTGGCAAAGAATACTGAATATACCATGGACTGCCAGAAGAATAAACAAATCCATCTGGGAAGAAGTACACCAAGAATGCACCTTAGAAGCAAGGATGGCGAGACTTCGTCTCACGTGCCTTGGACATATTTTCAGGAGGGACCTGTCCCAGGAGAGGCTCATCATGCTTGGAAAAGCTGAGGGTCAGAAGAAAAGAGGAAGGCGCTCAACAACATGAACTGACACAATGGCTGCAAGAATGGGCTCAAACATAGCAATGATTGTGAGGATGGTTCAGGATCAGGCAGTGTTTCATTCTGTTTTACACAGGATCGATGGCCTCTAACAGCCACAACTAACATATGTAAGCATATATGTGTGTGTGTGTGTGTGTGTGTATACCCATTGCCGTCGAGTCGGTTCCAACTCATAGTGACCCTACAGGACAGAGCAGAACTGCCCCACAGAGTTCCCAAGGAGCGCCTGGTGGATTCGAAATGCTAACCTTTTGGTTAGCAGCTATAGCTATTAACCATTATGAGACTAGGGTTTCCATATTAAAAAAAAAAAAAAATTTTATATATATATACACACACACATACACACACATATATATATACACACACTCTTTTTTTTTCATATATATGTGTGTATATATATATTCTGTTCACCAGTTTTGCATCTCTAGAGATCCCAGGCTAAGACATTTGGTACCTACACTGGTTCCAGAGGAACCAAATCTTAAGGATGAGTTTTCTGAATTGATTCTCAAGTCTGGCTAGTCTTAAAGGCACTGATGACTGTCTCCAGTAGTAAATAGGCTATTGCTAATCCATGGTGGGAGGTGACAATAGAAATATGCAAAATACTACTAAACTGGATCAAATATTTGTGAGAGACAAGGCTCTGCCTGATTACATATTTGATACTTTTCTATAATTTTGTCAGAATAAGAATAATAAGGAAGCTGCTTGGTTGGTCCTGCTTTTGCTAGCCACACTGGTGAATGAAAGAAATGGACTCGAAGCTCAAGCACCACATACAAGATCTGAAAGATGCCACTTGTGCCCAGAAAGAAAACCATATTTCTTGTAGTAACAAGGCTAATGCTGCCAAAAATAAACTCAGATTCTTATCATAAGTGTGACTGAATTAAAGCACCAGCTGAATATCCAACCTCAAATGGTGTCTGAAGTTAGAGTGAGGGCACTGATTGGGAAGAAATGGGATCCTGAAACTTGGGATGAGGACATATGGGCAGATAGTCAGGAAGCGGGGGACAATGAACCTCCAATTTCTGTTGAATCGCTCTTCCTAACAGAACCAGACCTCTTACTCCCATCTGAAGAGATTCTCTAACTTTGCCGGCTAAGCCACCCTTCCCAGTAAAACAATTATCCCTTCCACCTCCATCTGATGAGATTACCCCAGCTGTGCCTGAAGTGTCTTGTTTGAGTTGTCTCCTGGGGTGGTGTCTGGGGCATTGCCTGGGGCATCACCTTAGGCAGATGCCTTATAAGACACGGCTGAACATCCCACTGCCACTGCCCATTTTTGCTTCTAGACCTATACCTAGACTTCAGTCCCAACAAGCCCCAAAAGGTGAGCTATGAAGTGTGACCCAGGAAAAGCTATGCTAAACTCCAAAAGAACTGCTTGATTTTTCTAATATATACATACAGAAACCTGGTGAATATGTGTGGGAATGGCTATTATGGGTGTGGGATAACGGTGCAAGCAACATAAAGGTGGATTAGTCTGAGTTTATTGAAATAGGCCCAGGAAGCATAGATTCTTCATTCAGTGTTTCAGCTTGAGAGGTTAGAAAAGGATCTCATAGTTTATTTGGCTGGTTTACTGAAGCATGGATTAAGTGGTGGCCTAAAATAAATCAAGTGGAAATGGCAGATCTGCCATTGTATACTGTAGGAGAAGGTATCCAAAGGCTGAGGGAAATTGGAATGTTAGAATGGATTTATTAGGCTGGACCCACAGACCCACACACGGAGTGCCCAGAGGGCTCTCTTTCTACCATAGCAAAGTGAGGTACAAATTTGTGAAGCAAGCCCCAGCATTATTGAAGACTTCTGTGGTTGCTATTTTATGTAAGTAAGAGTCCACAGTGAGAACTGCCCTAACTGAATGAAGACACCTGACTACAATGCAGTTGACTGGACCCCATGGTGGTAGCAGCCAAGTGGTGGCACTCCATCAACAAAGACAAGGTGGGTGTGGTTACCATAACAGACAGTAGAGTCAAAGCAGTAATCAGAATAGTCTGCTCACATGGATTTATGGCATTGGCTACTTAGTCATAATGTCCCTGGGAGTGAAAGAGCTGGGAAATGTACATCTCCTGGTACCTAGCGTCTTAGATATCTAGTGCTCCTGTAACAGAAATACCACAAACGGATGACTTTAACAAAGAAAATTATTCCCTCACAGTCTAGGAGGCTATAAGTCCAAATTCAGGGTGCCAACTCCAGGGGAAGGCTTTTTCTCTCTGTCACTCCTACGAGAAGGTCTTTGTCACCAATCTTCCCCTGGACAAGAAGGTTCTCAGCACAGGGATCCGAGGTCCAAAGGATGCACTGCTCCTGACACTTCTTTCTTGGTGGTACTGAGGTCGCCCTGTCTCTCTGCTCTTTTCTCTTTTATATCTCAAAAGAGATTGACTTAAAACACAACTTAATCTTGTAGACTGAGCCCTGCCTCCTTAACATAACTGCTTCAAATCCTCGATCATTAACATCATAGAGGTATGATTTACAATACATTGGAAAATCACATCAGCTGACAAAATGGTGGATAATCGCACAATACTGAGAAGCATGGCCTAGTCAAGCTGATATATACATTTTGGGAAGACAGAATTTAATCCGTAACACCTAGTATGCAGCTATCGACCTGTTAATGCCTTTTTCTCCATACCTGTTTCGAAGTATCACCCGAAACAGTGTGCCTTCTCTCTGACCTAAGTATATAAGGACCAAATAATGTACAGGAATCTCTGTTACATTTTCTCCATCTTACCATTATTTGGCCTCATACGCAGACCCAGTCACTTAATTGCGCAGCAGAATGAAGAGATTAAAGCCCCAACATTCTTGCCAGTGGACCAGGAAGGTAGCTGCTCAGACATCAGAGAGCCTCACAGAGACAGAGACCAGGCGGCTCAAGAGAGGGATACCATAAAGTTGTTTTTCATACCCCTCCCCACTCCCACAGTTGCATATGCTTTGCTCTGACCCTAAGAAGTAGATCAATCCTTTGAGAACTGCATTATGGGTTAGAACACCAACAAGGTCCCAGACTGAGTGACACTCCCATAGATTACATCCAAATATCACTGCAAAGTCTTCAAAATCTGAACTGACATCTGAGCCACAGCACACAGAAGTTGGGAAAGAACCTGCAGCCTGAACATAACTGGGTCAAGTGATTCCTAAAACAAACAACATCGACATTTTCTGTAAGATTGAAGTAAGACACAGTCTTGGAATCACAGACAAAAACTTTAAAAAGCTACTTTAACCATGCTCAAAGAAGTAACAGGCACAACTTAGAAAAATAGAAAAATACATAGAAACCATTCAAAAATGAAAATTTTAGACAGGAAAAACAGAAAAATAGAGATAAAAAATTCACTTGATCAGCTCTACAGCGGAATGCTGTTGACAGACAAAAGGATCAATGAGAGGAAAACAGTTCAACTGAAAATATCCAATCTGAAAACAGAGAACAAATATTGAAAAAAAATGAACAGAGCCTCAAAAAAATTCAAAAATATCTAACATTTATTTATTGGAATTCCATACGGTGTAGAGAAAATATGTGGTGTAGAAAAAAGTATCTGAAGAAATACTGGCTCAACACTTTCCCAATTTGTTGAAAGACATAAACTTACAGATTCAAGAAGCTATGCAAACTCCAACAAGTTAAACTCACATAATTTTATGCCCAAATGCCTCATTGTCAATTGTGGAATAACAAGGACCAAGAAAATAACTTCAAAGAAGCTAGAGAGAAAACAACTCATCTCACACAGGAGAAACAATTGGAATGACTCTGTATTCATCATCAGAAGCCATGGAGGCCAAAAGGCTGTGAAAACAACATTTTTTCAACACTGAAAGAAAAGAAACATTAACCCAGTGTTCTATAGGCTGTTATTTCCTTCATGAGTAAAGGAAAAATATTGACATTCTCAGGTGAAAGACGCTTAAGAGAATTCATCGCCACCAGACTTGCTCTAAATGAAACACTAAAGGAAGTTCTTCAGGTGGCAGGCTTGGAATTTCAGGAATTATGGAAAGCAACAAAGTGGAAAGTATCTTCGGAAGTTCGCCCTCCACCAAAGATTAGACAGGACTTTAAAACAAACAATAACACACGTGAAGAAAGTGTTTCTTAGTTCAATCATGTGTATGAGACCAAAAGTACAAAACCGGCCCAAAAGCACTGAAAAGAGGGCAGGACAGAACAGGAATCATGGCGGATGGAAACGGGGAACTAGAGCATAGGAGAGGAGAATATTGACACATCATGAATACTGCAACCAATGTCACAAAACAATTGTGTATAAATGGTTGAACAAGAAAGTAATTTGCTCTGTAAAGTTTCAAATAAAGCACAATAAAAAATAAAAAAAAGTGGTAGGTATCTCGGTAAACATATTATGCCAACCCTGTTGTCACTGCACAACATGGCGCAGGACTCCCCTCTTTGCAAAGACTTTCTAGCCTATTGCAAACACTTTGGAATGTACTCTTGGTGGCAAATTAGTATTAGAGAATGGGATTAATTTTGAAAATATGAGATGTCTGTACTCATGTCTGATGAATAAACTGGATAATAACATTTTCAGAGCGAAATGAGATGTTCTAACAGAAAAATAGGCCTGAATTCCCACGTGGGCCATGAGCCTACTACTCTGAAGGCCTTTCCCAGAGAGGCATTTCAGGCACTTCTAGAGCAGCAGGAGCGCTGGGGAATGCAGGTGTCAACCTCCCCCAGGGCCTTCTCTGAGGGGTAAGTACCTGCTTTAGTACTGAGCTTAAAAAAAAAAAAAAAAGAGCTTAGTGGTTCATAAATAGTCATTCTGCGTAAGGTCTTCAGGTTCAAGTCTGTAATCCAGCTGGGATTCTGTGTGTGCTGCATCTCTGCATCAAAAGAACATGCTTCTAGAAGCAGAATGCCAGGAGAGAGGCGATTGGGCAGTTGGCGTTGGGGGGTGCTGCGCAGACAGGGGTGCCCGAGGGAGGCACAATATAGTCATTCTGCAGGAGGTCTAGTCCTTCTGCACAAGAATTAGAATGCTTCTCAATGCACAATAGTTTACATGCAGGACATAAACAAAGTTACTGAAGGACAAAGTTGAATAGTAAACCAAGCCACTCCCTGTCAATCCTTACCTGAGAGGGTCTTCATCAGGACTTCCAGGGATGGAGAAGGAAACAGTAAACGCTGATTTATTTTACCTCTTCCTTCCTCAAGAAACAGGAACTGGTGTTAAGATGTCAGGTGTCAAGCCCCAAACTCCTCTTCTGGTCTGTATTTAAGCTGTATAATAAAACTGGGAATCAGGCAATCAGCCGTGAGCAGACAGACCCAGGAGTATTCCCAGTGCCCCACATCTTTGAGCTCCAGTGAGATCCAGTTCTTAGTCACTAGATTAGCAGAGGAGCTGAAAGACTGAAATTCCGTGTTTTAAGGCAACTTGGGCTTCAAGCAGGCACTTATTGCTAAAGTCGTATTTCTCTGTGTTAATTTACGATCCTTAACTCAAATCCGGACTTTGAAGCTCATTTTGATAACTCCTCATTAGTCTGCCTAGACAAGAGTCTGCTCACAGTCAGTGATGACAATGGAGGAAACAAAGTCCCTAGCCCAGAGGAGGGACTGTTCCCCAAATTTGGAGCAATGCCCCTGGGGAGCATCGGCAAGGTGCACTGTGGCCTCTGTGGCTTTGCCTTCTGCTCCTGGAACTGCACCCTGGGGGCATCCATATGCAGACGCAGAGTCCGTGAGTGACCACAACTCCTGCCCTTCTGGGTCATCGTCCGGACGCACGTTGCGATATGCTCCCTGCCCTCCTTCCCAGCATAAGTGCTGCGATCACACGTGGCAGAACCAGTTCCCAGGTCCAGGCCCTAGGTCTTGCCCTCCTTGGCCTTAGGCTTCCCCTAGTCCTGGGGGAACCCGCAAGCCTGGCGGGTGCGAGGTTAGCACCCGGCTGGGCGGGCTTGGGCCTGTCTCAAAAGGCTCATTGCGCACGCAGGTTCCGCCTCCTTGGAGTCTGCAGGCTTGCGGTGGGCAGCCCGGCATCTCCTGCCTCCCTCGGGCGCCCTCTCTGGGCAGCAGCTCCCCTCCCCCAGTCCCGCCAACCACCCAACAGTCGCACTGCCTGCTTTCTGCTTCTAGAAGCGTGTTCTTTTGATGCACACATGCAGCACACACAGAATCCCAGCTGGATTACAGACTTGAACCTGAAACGCACAACTTTAAAACTACTAGACTGGGGGGGGGGGGGCGTTGGCAGTGAAAAAAGGAAAAAAATTAAGAAAAAGAACAATTACAAAAAAAGTATTAGAAAACTGTAACCTCACGTTATGGACTCAAGAAGGCTGCGGATACACAACTGCGTAGATAGCATACTGTTGTCTCTTTCTTTGCAAATAAGTCTTAGATGAGGGAATTTGGTACCGGGAATAGTTGCAGAGCCTGACTTTGGGGAAATCTGGGATTGATTAATTGGCTTGCATGAGGCTACAAGCCCTGATAATAAATATTTAAAGATGAGATTCGAGCAATCTAGAACATGCATCAGAATTTTTTACAAGTAAATTAGCACCAGAAGAGGCCTTTAACCACTAAATAAAATGGGTCAGTAGTTCAAGATCTCCCTACAAAGAAAATGGCAGACCTAGATCGTTTCCAGTCAGGTTCCAGCAAACATGCAAGAAACAGTCATTTTAATCTTGTACATAGTCAACAGAGATTAGAAAACCATGAGACACTCCCCTAACTTGATCCTTATGGCTAGTTTAAAAATGATAACAAGTTAGAGAAGGATGGTAGAAGAAGAGTTAGAGGACAAGCACACTCAGTAACTGAGATGCAAAACCCTACATAAGATGCCAGCAAAGGAAATCCAGCAAAGGGTAAACCACGTAACATGCCATGATCAAGGCGGTTTATTGTAGGCATACAAATTTGAGTGAACATTAAAGATTTAGTAATTTCATTCACCACATGCATAGGTGAAAGAAGAGAAGACATATGCTCACCTCAAGAGATGGGGGCAAAGCAGGTTGATAAAATCCAATCACACGGAGAGATAAGGACTAGGACCAAACATGGAACAGAAAAGGAGTTCCCGAACGTGGAAAACTACAACTAGCATGATAGTTCATGGTGACGTGTGGGACATTCTCTTTAAAATTAATAAAAAATAAAATAAGGATGCTTCTATCATTATTTTTATTAAACATTTAACACTGGAAGTGTAAGCTAGCACAAAAAAAGTATAACTGCTATTCATAGATTATAGGACTGTCTCCATTGAAAACCGTAGAAAATATTGGAATTAATAGTAATCATAAATAAAAAATAAATTGAAATTTCAATGCGTCAGCATCAAGCGGACTCTGTCATAGCTCTTAGGTGAAAGCAAAGGACACTGATACGGAAAGAGCAGGTTCAGGTGGGCTAGACCAAGGAGGGAAGAAAATTATTCTGCACTGGGCTGAACTTATAAGCACGGGTATGTGTGTTAGTTACCTAGTCCCTCCATAACAAAAAATAACACAACTGGATGGCTTTTAAAGGACAGAAATTTATTTTCTCACAGTTTAGCAGGTAGTAGTTCGAATATGTAGTGGGAGGTCCTTCCTTGTCTACCTCAGCTTCTAGTAGATGCCAGCAATCATTTGTGTTCCTGGCCTTCTAGAAGCATCTGTCTTCTTTGTCTGTCTTCCTTTTCACCTGTTTGTGTCTGTGTGTATTCTGCTCCTTTTATAACTAAGAAGAGTTAGGCTTAGGACCCACCCTACATTGGTATGACCTCATTCACATAATAAAAGCAGGCCCCTTACTTCCAAACAAGGTCAGAATTACAGGTACAGAGGTTAGGATTTCCACATACATTTTGGAGGGACACAATTCAGTCCCTAACAGTCGACTTACCAGATATTCTGGATTGAGAGTACTCACATGAACAGCTGAGAGTAGTTCCAATTCTTTGCTACATTCAGTGGCTGAAACTTGTCTCAATGGTCACCCATAGGAATGTTGGAGCAATTTATTGTGCAGGACCTGGCCTACCATTCCTAATCATGTCCATTGTGTGGAAAAACACACACTCCCATCACCAAAGCCTTGAGAAATTCATCGATAAGAACGGAATGGTGGTTGGAACCAAGAATTTTTCATAGCCTAGATAACATGGTGCAGCTGTTAGATATCCACATGGAGATGTCAGGTAATAAAACTTCACCCCACATGGAGATGTCAAGAATAATACCAACAGCTAATGTTCATTGAGTACCTACACTGGTGCCAGGCACTCCTGTGCTTTTTCTTTCATGTTTGCTTTTCATGATGGCCATATGAGGAATGTATCATTATAATGCATAAAGAGGTCAATACAGAGAGTTACGCTGACATTTGAATATATGAGTCTGGACCCAGGAGGAGTTTGAATGGATGGAGGTATAAACCTCACGTCCTTAGCTACAAATAGACAGCAGTGAACTCACTGAGGCATCCTAGAGGGAGGGTGTCAATAGAGCGAGGAGCAGGCACCAAGCCCAAGGGTACTCGGGTATCTAGAAGCCTGCCAGGTGAACAGCAGCCAGCAAGCCTCTCTGAAGTCCAGTGTGGTGCCTGGAGGGTTGTCTGTCCTTGCTCTCAGCTGCATTTCCCCAGTGCTCCTCCCACCTGCACTGGGTTGTCCCCTTCATGACGACAGGGACAGTGTGTACCTTTCACCACTGTATCTGCATAACACAGACTACTTTTGGCTCATGGAATATACCGACTGAAAGAAAAATAAACAAACGATAAGTACGTAAAATCCTTCGTAGTTGATACTTTGGAATACATTCAGGGGCTTCATGAGTAAGAGGGAGAAAAACTGATCAGGGCTGCTTTTGAGACCATCTCTTAGGCGTAAAGAGTGTTAAACAATAATTAAACAAAGAGATTTAATGGCAGAGATGTATGTTAAAAAGATGTAAGTATACGTTGAAGATTACTAGAAACATGCACATTTATTATTGCAACTATAGTTAAATCGTTAAAAAGCATATACTACATCCACACAGAATATGATAAAGTAATTTAATGCCCTCATTAAAAAAAAAAAAAAAAACTTATCATGAGAAAAGACTAATGAAGAATGAAAATATCAGGATATAATATCTGTGTTAATACACATAACTGTGTGTGCTAATACACACATAAAACCAGTTGCCACTGAGTCAGTTCTGATTCATGATGACACCAGTGTGCCAGAGTAGAACTGTACTCCATAGGGGTTCCAATGGCTGAGTTTTCGGAAGTAGGCTGCCAGACCTCTCTTTCATAGCAATTCTGGGTGGACCTGAACTCCAACTTTCTGTCAGCAGCTCAAGATATTAACCATTTGCATCAACCAGAGACTCTAATATACATACATGCCAAGGTAAGTAAGATAATAGACATATCGGAACGTTAATAATTTATTCTATGCATCACGTATGTTTTCTGGTTATTTATTGCATACTTTCCCATTGCTTCCAAGTTTTTGAGGAATAGAATGTACTTCTGGAAAAATTCATGAGAGATTTTTAAGTAATGAAATAATCAACAGAAACAGAATGAGTAAATCTGTGGCAAGGCAGCCCATGAACCCAAGATTACAGTAACACTGGTATGAAAAGCAGAATTGTGGAGTCCTGAAGCTCAGTGGTCCCATGCATCCATCAGGAAAGAGGGAAGAGCAAATAAACAAGGAGAAAATACAGTGAGCCAGAGGAGTGGGAGCTCTCTGTTGTGGGCACAGTTTTCTCATGAAACTTTAGATGGACACAATGGGTGGGATTATCCACTTCCATCATACAAACATTTTTATTACCTTTGATTTTAACGGAACTATGTTATAAAAACAAATGATACAATAAAGTATAATAAAAGAATAAATCTCATCAGTGGACTACTATCATTTTCCCCAGCCACTGAGGAGGGCAGGAGACACACAAGGGAAAGAAGATGGAGCAGTGTGAAGAATCATGCTATGTGGGGAGGAGAGTGTTTCTGAGACAGGCCTTAGCTGCTACCACCTAGGGAAGTAGGCAGCCATGCACAACCAACTGGAAGAAATGGCACATTATTTCTGAGACCTACTCCAGCTCATAACAAATTATGGATAACATGGGGAAGAATGAGATTTCCAGGACACTTAATTGTTCTCATGAGAAACCTGTACATAGAAAAAGAGGCAGTCATCTAAACAGAACAAGGAATACTGCATGGTTTAAAGTCAAGAAAGGTGTGCATCACTGTTGTATCCTTTCACCATACCTATTCAACCTGTATGCTGAGCAAATAATCCGAGAAGCTGGACTGTCTGAAGAAGAATAAGGCGTCAGGATTGGAGGAAGACTCATTAATAACCTCAGATATGCAGATGATACAATCTCCCTTGCTGAAAGTGAAGAGGCCTTAAAGCATTTACTGCTGAAGATCAAAGACTACAGACTAACAGCCTAACAACTGGACCAATAAGCAACATCATGATAACGGAGAAAATGTTGACATCATTAAGGGCTTCATTTTACTTGGATCCACAATAAACACCCACGGAAGCAGCAGTCAAGAAATCAAACGACACATTGCATTGGACAAATCTGCTGCCAGAGACCTCTTTAAAGTGTTCAAATGCACAGATGTCACCTTGAAAACTAATGTGCGCCTGACTCAAGCCATGGTGTTTTCAGTCGCCTCATACGCACACGAAAGGTGGGCAATGAATAAGGAAGACCAAAGAAAAATTGAAGGCACTGGATTACGGTGTTTGCAAAGAATATTGAATATACCACAGACTGCCAAAAGAATGAACAAATCTGTCTTGAAAGAAGTACAGCCAGAATATTCCTTAGAAGCAAGAATGACGAGGCTTCATCTCACATATTTTGGACACGTTGTCAGGAGAGATCAGTCCCTGGAGAAGAAAGTCATACTTGGTAACAAGTGGCCACAACAATCGGCTCAAACATAACGACGACTGTGAAGGCGACAATAGGTAGTTTAACATACATTTTGACCCATACGAATTAAAATTTAAACAATTATTTCATGCCTTTTTGTAGCGGTTTTAGAATATACAATTAAAATAAATGTAAACAATTAATAGAAAAAATCTCTGAAAATAAAATTTAATTTTTTTAAGTCACTGCTCCATACCCCAAATCTAAATGGCTTGATATAAAGCACTGGTCTTTGTGATTCACAAAAAGCAGGTGCCAATTCCTGAACAAGAACCGAAGCGACAGGAGAAACTCCCCATGCTGTTAGAGCCCTGAGTATGGGCCCTAATCCAATAATCTGTCCTCATTAATTCCTTTTCATTTCATCTCTGTGAAAGGGGAGGGAGAAGGTGAGAGAGGGTTACATGTGCCTATTCTGTTCTTTAGCATCTAGTTCACTGCCAGGAACAAGTATTCATAAGAGTCTACAAAACATTAAAGTACAAATAAGGAGGAAAACTTCCTAGTATATATATGTATTAGGTGGCACAAAGAGTTAAGTGCTCAGCTACTAACTGAAAGGTTGGCAGTTTAAATCCACTCAGTTGCCTTGGAAGAAAGGCCTGGCAATCTACCTCCAAATGGTCACAGCTATTGAAAACCGCGTGGACGGCAGTCCTACTCTGAAAACTCACGGGGTCGTCATGAGTGAAAATCTACTCAAGGGCAACTGGATTGGTAATCTATATATGGCATAAATCTTGGGAAAATTAGTTTCTGAACATATACACGGCATACAGAATACACTGCACATTAGCATTATGTGCCAAAACCCACTGTCATCAAGTCGATTCTAACTCATAGTGACCCCGAAGGACAGAGTAAAACTGCCCCATAGGGTTTCCAAGGCTGTAAGTCTTCACTGAAGCAGACTGCCACATCTGTCTCCTGCAGAGAGGCTGGTGGGTTTGAAACACTGACCTTTCAGTTAGCAGCCAAGTTCTTTAACCACAGAGCCACTAGGGCTCACTGCTGTCATGTACAGTGATTACATAAGCAAATTCTGAAACAAACTGCCTGGGTTTAAATCCTAACTCAATTTATCAGCTGGGTGATCTGGGCACGTTACTTTACCTCTCACTGCCTCAGTTTCCCATTTCTAAAATGGGTCTTATTCAAAAGGTTGTCACGCAGGTTAAATAAAACACACAAGGCACTTACAAAAAGGCCTTACACACAGAATGAACACAATGAATGTTAGCTTTCATAATTATTAAGGGAATACAAACAAACAGCTTAGTTGAAGAAACTTCCATTGAGAAATAGTTGCGTTCCAAAATTCATGTGTAAAGTCATTTACATCAACTGTTAAAGTTGTATGTTTAGATTCAAGTGATTACTGAGGTGTGTTATGATCTTGAACAGAGTTCTGGGGACTATACAGGCTGACTCTGCATGTCCTTCTCCTGCACATCCATTCCATCTCCCTTGGAGCCCAGACATCATGTTATCAATTAAACCCCTCCCACACTGGTGGTGTACTGTTTAAGAGCTATGGCTGCTAACCAAAAGGTCATCAGTTCAAATCCACCAGGCGCTCCTTGGGAAGTCTATGGCACAGTTCTGCTCTGCCCTATTGGGCCGCTATGAGTTGGAACAGCCTCAGTGGCAATGGGTTTTTAATGGGTATGAGTCAACTCTTCAGTGCTTAAAGACATACCAAAAGCAACCACAAACACAAAAGTATAGTAAAAAGTTCTTATTTCAGAATAGCAAAGCCTTTTTCTAACACAGTGGTGAATTAGGGTGGACTGTGGATCAAGAGGAGGCCTGGTGGCATAATGGTTAAGAGCTCAGCTGCTAACCAAAAGGTCAGCAGTTCGAATCCACCAACTAGTCCTTGAGAACTCTATGGGGTAGTTCTACTCTATGCTATAGGGTCTCTATGAGTTCAAATCAACTAGGGTCTCTACGGGTTGGAATCAACTTGATGGTGACAAGTTTGGTTTGGTTTGGATTGAATTATGACCCTCAAAAACGTGTGTTTCAACTTGGTTAGGCCATGATTCCCACTATTGTGTAGTTGTCCTTCATTTTGTGATTGTAATTTTACTTTAAGAGGATTAGGGTGGGATTGTAACACCACCCTCACTCAGGTCACCTTTCCCTGGGGTGTGGCCTGCACCACCTTTTATCTCTCCAGAGATAAAACGAAAGGGAAGCAAGCAGAGAGTTGGGGGCCTCAGACTATCAAGAAAGCAGCACCAGGAGCAGAGCATGTCCTCTGGACCCAAGGTCCCTGCACCTGAGAAGCTCCTTGACCATGGGAAGGCTAAGGACAAGGACCTTCTTCCAGAGCCGAAAGAGAGAGAAAGCTTTCCCCTAGAGCTGATGCCTTGAATGTGGACTATTAGCCTACTTCAATGTGAGGTATTAAATTTCTCTCGGTTAAAGCCATCCACTCATGGTATTTCTGTTATGGCAGCACTAGATGATGAAGACAGTGGGTCAAGGTGGAAGGGGTGGATGAAGAACAAAAAAAAAAATGGACAAGAGAAATATAAGAATTCAGAGAACTGTGAAAATTTAATTCCTGAATATACTTTCTTTCTCCTCCCTATAACTGGAAGGACTTTTCTCATATACAGCATATATAAGTAAATCCTTGCAATATTTAAAACACTTAGATTTTTGTAAAACTCATTCTCTGAAAACTCATGGTGGCCCCATTAATTTGTGGCTTAAAAACAACTCAGAACTAAAAAGAAGCATAAATAAATAAATAAAGGCACTGCTGTCATTTGCGGGTGATGTTCTTTTCCTGCTATCCACAATCCACACACTCGGGAGTTAATTTTCCAGGGTCAGTGTTCACAGAGCATCCTCTTTCTCTTACCACCACCCCACCACCCTTAATTATTTAGAAAAGGCAGGGCCAGTCAGTGCTCCAAACATCAAGTTTTCTCTCCAAAATGCCAACTGGCACTTGGGGAGCAGGCTACATTCTCAGCTATCAGCACTTCCACTAGCCCCTGCACATAAGGAACATGTCTCCACTGAACTGTTCATTGTAATTTAAAAAAAAAAAAAAAGTAAAAAACTGTTTCTTAAAACCAAAAAAAAAAAAAACCAGGCATTTCCCTATTACCCACCCACCCCACTCTCCCACACCCAGTGCTCCCCTCACCACACACACACTCAAATATTTCATACCAAGGGTGTGTCCCAAGCACGGGGTCTGGCTCCACTCTTCTTTTACACCCCTTGGAGGCCTCTGGAGAAACCATACCTTTGGTTGGCAATTCCCTGAACCTTGCCTATTCAAGCTGGCACTTATTCAAAAAGGCAGGTGAGTCTTCATGTCAGGTTTTTAAAAGGAGTTTAAGAGGTGCCAGGTGATATGCCTACTCACCCTCAAGTTTCTCAAAGGTAATAATTTCTTGAGATGTTTACAATGTCTCAACTATGGGTTAATTAAATCCCTTAGGATGGTGGGCATAGGAAAATCCTCCATCTCAATGCCCCCCATTTTGAAAAAAAAGAGGGGGAATCTCCAAAATTACGAATTTGAATGTCTACATACTTGATTGAACTAAGGAGTAAGTTCCTCACGTGTGTTATTCTTGGTTTGAGCTTGGTGGTGCAGTGGTTAAGAGCTCAGCTGCTAACCAAAAGGTCTGCTGTTTGAATCCACCAGCTGCTCCCTAGAAACCCTATGGGGTAGTTCTACTCCGTCCTATAGGGTTGCTAAGAGTCAGAATTCACTGGATGGCAATTGGTTTGTTCGTTTTTCAATCTTTGGCTGAAAGGTGGACTTTGTTATCAATTTATTAAATCAACTGGTAATTTGCTGGATATTTCTCATACACGAACTTATGTCTTCAAATCCAGCCAATCAGGTTTAGGGAGAGAGAAACTTCTCTACCTTAGCCTCCCTGCCACTCCCACACCTTTTTCATTGATTTCCATGCCCTGTTTAAGTAACATCATTCATCACTTCTCACTGTCTAGGTTATCTGAGCCAATTCATGGCAGTCAATTCCACCTGAGCCCTAGGATACCCTCATTTACATGCTCTGCCCTGTTGTTCCTTCACCAATGGCTGTCTTCACATCTCCCCTTGAATATCTACTAGGCATCTCAAACTTAATGTGGTTCAAATAAAATTCTTGGTCCAAGTGTCTTATCTACCTTCCAGTCTTCCTTATCTCAGCAAATGTTCTCACTATCCTCTGGTTGTTCAGGACAAAAACCTAGAAATCATCCTTGATTTCTCTCCTTTATTCAAATCTTGCATCCAGTCCATTGACACATATTCTGGACTCTTGGCTCTACCTTAACATAAATCCTGACTCTATCCACTTCTCACTACCTCCACCTTATAGCCACCATCATCTCTTGGTTAAAACTGGACTCCGTGCCACCAATCTTCCCTCTTACAGTCTACATAACAGCATCATCTCAGTGACTTCTCATGGCAATTAGGAAAAATTCCCAAATCCTTCCCATGGTCCTTCATGATGCGGGGCTTGCCCACCACACAAACCTCATTTCCTAACAGTCTTCCCTCGGTTCACTCCACACTAGCCATGACTTATTTCCTGAGCTTCCTCAAACATGCCAAAACCCTTGGTTATTTAAGGGCCTCAGAAAAAACTCTTTCCTTTATCGGCAATATCCCCCCTCCAGAACTTCATACAGCTATTCTCTCCTTTGATATAGGTCAGTTATCTCCTCAAATATCCTGATCCCATAAGCCTTTACTAACTATTAATCTAAAACAGCTCACCCCACTCATTCCCTCACATGCAACTCTGTCTTATTTTCAAAATATTTAGCTCTCCTTGACGTTTTTTGTTAATTAGTACCTGTAAATGTATTTTTTTGTGGTTGAGAATATATGCAGCAAAACGTACACCAACTCAACAGTTTCTACCTGTACAATTTAATGACATCGGTTACATTCAAGTTGTGCAACCATTCTTACCCTCCTTTTCTGAGTAGTTCCTCTGTCATTAGCGTAAACCCACTGCTCCTTAAGGTTCCTATCTAATCTTTTCAGTAAATGTTGTCAATCTGATGCCATATAGACAGTCCTTAAAAGAGCATATGCTCAAGGTAGACCATTTTTATTAGTTAAGTAGCTAATGTTCTGGAGCCCTCGTGGCACAGTGGTTAAGTGATACGGTAGCCAAGCAAAAGAAGAGCAGTTTGAATCCACCACCTGCACCTTGGAAACCCTATGGGGCAGTGCTATTCTGCCCTACAGGGTCTCTGAGTCGGAATCAACTCAACAGCAACAGTATGGTGTTTCCTTTTTTATACTTCAGTTTTAAGATGATTCAAGGGAATGCTTTTGGTGTAATGTTTAAAGATTATCTCACGGCAATAGTTTCAGGAGATCATTCACCCTCAATGGCTCCAAAAAGTCTAGGGTTCATGAGAATTTTAAATTCTGTTCTGCATGTTCCCCCTTTTAATCAGGGCTTTTCTATGGACTCTTTGATCAAAATGTTCAGCGACAGTAGCCGGGAACCTTCTGGTTCTTCTGGTCTCGTGGCATGCTAGATGTCCTTTTAAAAAACATGAGTGGACGCTGGAGGTTATCAAATACTTATTTTATTACACCTATTAATATAACCACATTTATTTTTCCTGTACATATGGCAAATTATACTGATTCATTTTTGAATATTAAATTAACCTTGAATTCTTGGGATAGACCCAACTTGGTCATAATATATTCTTCTTTAGAGTATTGCTGGATTTGTTTTGCCTATTTCTTTTTATATTTTGCATCTATGTTCATCAGTGACATTGCCGTGTAATTTTCCCATCTTCTGCTGCTCTTGTCAGGTTTTGGTATCAATATTCATTCTACAAGCTTTATAAAATGAGTTTGGGTATATATTTCATTTTATATTGAAGAATTTGTGAAGTATTTCTTGAATATTTGGCAGAATTTGCAGGAAAAGCCATCTGACATGACGTTTTCTTTTTGAGAATAGTTTGAGCTCTAATTCAATTCTATTAATAGTTGTGGAATTACTTTTGCTTACTGTTTCTTCTTGAATCGTTGTTATTAACTTACATGGTATGATACGTTTGCCTACTTTACCTAAATTTCCAAATTTATTGGCTAATATGGTTCATAACATTCTCACATTATCTTTAAGTTCTGCAAGATCTGTAGTCATTTTCTTTCTAATTCCTGATATTCGTTATTTATACCTTCATTCTTTTTCACTTGATCAATCTTGCCTAAAGTTTGTCAATTTTACCAGCATTTTCTAAGAATCAACTTTAGTCTTCGTTGATCGTCTGTTGCATGTATTCAATCATTTATAGAAACAAAAATTCCTATGAATGTTTGTTTCTGGTTTTTTCCCAACATTTTGAATGGATGTTTAACTCACTTATTTTTCAAGATTTGTTCTTTCCAATTATATTTTTAAGGCTATAAGTTTCCTATATTATATTGTCTGTACTGCACCAATTTTTATATGCACTATGTTCATAATTGTTCACTTCAAAACATATTCTAATTTTCATTATGATGTCTTTTTTAATGCATAGTATTTTAAAATATCCAAGCACATGGAGATTTTGTATTTTCTTTTTCTAAGATGTTTTTTTTTTAAATTATGGTGTACTTACATAGTATCCTCTATATTATTGCAGACTCTTGAAATTTGTTGAGACTTGCTTTATAACACAGTATACAGTCAATTTTTATAAACACTATGTATGTGCATGAGATGAATGTATATTCTTTAGTGGTTAGATAATGCACACACATACACATATATAAATTTGGTATTTTTATAGATGTTAAATCTTCTGTATCCTTGATAATTTATGGACTTCTATGTTTCTGAGGAGTGTGTTAAAAATCTATTATGATGCATGATGTCAAAAGGAGCCCCAGTAGTGCAGTGGTTAAGCACTCAGCTCTTACACCTTTTGATTTGATCCACCAACTACTCCACAGGAGAAAGATATGACAGTTTCCTTCCATAAAGATTACAGCCTTAGAAACCCTTTGGAGAAGTTCTACTCCATCCTATAGTCACTATGAGTCAGAATTGACTCAACAGCACACAAGAAAAAATGTACGATGTGATGGAAACTGAGGAGTACAAAGCTCAAAGAATTGGTCCTACCTCCAGGGTCAAAGGATGAAGGACAGAGAAAACAGCAGAGACATCCAAAAGCTTGGAAAAAAGGAAGCTGAGAGGACGATGGTTAGTGGTTTAAGGGCTTTGAAGGGCTACCACATATACTGAGGAATCTGGAGTGCAATGTTCTTGCCTAAGGATGAAGACATGCTCATAAAGATCCTGACAAAGCTTTAGGCTTGCACCTCTGGTTGATCTTTGGGCTCCATAGGGGCAGGAAGTGAAGGCTAAGGCAGAGTTTTAGGCCCTCTTGCTTAGCATTGAAAGAACACGCCCATTCAGAGCCAATCTGCAAAGACTGGGATAATGTTACTTTTTCTTTTTGGCTACAAGCATTTAAAGAAAGCACTGTCAAGTCATGAAATGACTGCTGAGATAACAGAACAGAACCTCAGTGTCCACACATGAGAAGACATACAATCTTTGCAGAAATAGTTTGGAAACATCACTAAGCAAATGGATGACTGGCCCTCAACAATTAAAAAAAAAAAAAAAAGCAAACCCTAATGACTGGAGGGCATCTGATTTCCAGAGTTACATTATAATATTTAAGATATCCAGTTTGCAACACACTATTTTAAGTCATAAAAAGAAAAAGAAAATGATGGTTCATTTGTTAAGAAGAAAGAAAGAAGAGAAATGAACAGAAAGCATCCCTAAGGAAACAGAGATATTGGAATTACTAGACAAAGATTTTAAACCAATTGTCTTAAATTTCCTCAAAGACCTGAAGAAACCATAGACAAAAAAAAAAGGAAACCAAGAGAAGAATGTATGAACAAGTAGAAAATATTAATAAAGAAATATTATACAAAAGAACCAAATAGAAATTATAGAGCTGAAAAGTAGAATAGCTGAAACAAAATTTTCATTAGAGGAGCTCAACAGCAGATTTGAGCAAGAAAGCAGGAAAATGTAAACTTGAAAAAGCACAACTGAAATTGTTCTAACTGAGGAGCATAAAGGAAAAAGAATGAAGAAAATGAACAGAGCCTAAGGGACCTGCGGGACAACATCAAGCATACCAATATACTCATTAAGGGAGTCCCAGAAAGGAAAGAAAGATGAAAGGACAGAAAGAATATTTGAAAACGTAATGACTGGAAGTTTCCCAAATGTCATCTAGATATCCAAGAAGCTCAATGAACTCAAAGGACAATAAATACATAGATATCCACAGACAGACATAATCAAAATGTCAAAAGACAAAGACAGAAACTTGAAAGCAGCAAGAGATAAGCGACTCCTAATGTACAAGAGAGTCTCAACAAGTTTAACTGTTGATTTTTCATCAGAAACCATTGAGACAAGAAAATAGCGGGATGATGTATTTAAGATACTGGAAAAAAAAATACAGAAACAAAACTATGAACCAAGATGGCAATATCTAGCAAAACTATCTTTCAAAAATGAAGGCGAAATTAAGACATGCCCAGATGCACAAAACCTGAGGGAGTGTGTTAGCAGCAGAACTGCCTTATGAGAAATGCTACAGGTAATCATTCTGGCTGGCATGGAAGGACACTAGACAGTAACTGGAAGCCATAAAAAGAAACAAAGACTCCGTAAAGGTAACTACTTAGATAAAACAAAGTCAGTAATATTTTTATATCACGCCTCTCTTTTATTCACATATGATTTAAAGCACGAATGAATAAAAATACTTACACGTCTCTCTTAATGGACACACAATGTATAAAGATGCAATTTTTGTACCAGCAACGTAAGTAGGGGAGGTAACTGAGCTGAATAAAAGCAGAATGTTCTATACTGTTGAAGCTAAATTTGTATTAATTAAAAGAAGATTGTTATAAATATAAGATATTAATTGTAATCCTCATGGTCACCACTAAGAAGTTAAAAAATATAAGGAAAGGAAATAAGGAGAGGATCAAAATTGTACACGTGAAAAAAATCAGTCAAACACAAAAGTGGACAGTAGTGAAGAAAATGAGAAACAAAATACATATATGACCTACTACAAAGTAGAATATATAAGTCCTTCCTTATCATTAATCGCTTTAAATATAAATAGATTAAATTCACAATTGGGAACTTTGTTGGACCATGATTCTCAGTGCTTTGGCAGTTATGATGTAGTTTAGCAGTCGTATAACGATGCAATCACTTCCATGATGAGATGTGATATAATGCGATTACCTCCATGATGGGATCTGCTATGAGTAGCCAATTAGATGTAAGGGAGTTTCCTCAGGGGTGTGGACTGCATCCAATATAGGTGGACTTTCTGGCAAGGCTCTTGAGCTTTTGCTCACTCTGAATCCTGCAGCTGGCTCCTCTTCATCTGATCTCAAGTTTTTGGGACTTGAACTCTCAGCTTACCTTCCAATTTTGGGATTCATCAGCCTCCGCAGTCTGTGAGCCACGACCTGCCAGCTTACCTGCCGATCTTGAGATTTGTCAGCCTTTGCAGCCTGTGAGCCACAGACCTGTTGTATGACCTGCAGATCTTGAGTTCTGCAGTCCCTGCATCTGTGTGAGTCAGGAGAAACTACCAGCCTGACCCATGGACTTGAGACTTACCAGCGTCTACAGCCTCGTGAGCCATTTCCTTGATATAAATCTATTTATATATAAATACATATATATATGTATCTCACTGGTTTTGCTTCTCTAAAGAATCCAGCCTAAGATACCAATTAAAAGACAAACATTGGCAGAATGAATAAAAAAATCATTCAATTGCTATCAAGCTGATCTGACTCATGGTGACCCCTCCCCTCATGTGTGTCATAGTAGTAGTGACACATAAGTGTGTCAGTTCAATGGCTAATTTTTCAAAAGTAGATCACCAAGCCTTTCTTCCAAAGTGCCTCTGGGTGGACTCAAACCTCCAACATTTTGGTTAGCAGCTGAATGCATTAACCGTTTGTACCTCCCAAGGGGTCTATGTTTATTTCTGTATTACTTGTCTTTATACGATATACATACATACACACATACACACACATACATACACAGACACATAGACATCCATGAGTGGTTCATACAGACGCTTTGGACTTCATCTAGCAGGGCTCTAGTAATTATTCATAGAAAAGTAATGATACCAATTACAAATGCGTATTTGTCCATTTCCCCTTTCAGATTTATTAGTTTTTGTATTTTGGAGCCCTGTTGTTAAATATGTACACATTTAGGATTGTTGTATCTTTTTGGAGAAATAAACCTTTATTACGTTATGTCCCTACCTATTCCCAATAATACTCCTTTTTCTGAAGTATAATTTGTCTGATATTAATATAGTACTGCAGTAGAACTGGATAATTTTCAACCATTTCAAGAGGTAACATAAGATCAAGAACTGATGGTATAAAAGGAAGAAATCGAAGCTGCATTGAAGGCATTGGTGAAAAAACTATCCTCTCTCCACCATCTTCACTAACTCTGACACCAACTGTCCCTCACACAGCACTCCCTACTTCTCTGCCGGGTTCAATAATTCATTGCAACGGCCACACAGAGCTCACAGTCCATATTGATGATTATGGGGTTTATTAGGGATGTAACAGTTATAACTCAGGCTCAAAGACACTCAGAATACAGTTCTTCTATCAGGACAACCTCTTCCCTCCTGTGCTCATAGGCGTGCCTCTGCCTGGCCTTGGGCCTCTCTCCAAAGGCACTCAGCTTTCCTTCTCCCTGGGCCAGCATCTCCTATAGCCGGGTCCCTGTTGCTTGGTCTCTCCTGCCATGGCATCTTACCGTCTTCAGGGTTACAGCTTCCTCTCTCTATCTCAGTCTCCTGCTTCTAGGAGCTTCTCAGTGCAGGGATCTCAGGTCCATAATATATGCTCAGCTCCTGGCTCTTCTTCCTTGATGGGAGTTGAATCCTCCTCTTTGCTCTGGAACTGGTTCTCTTTGAAGGGAAAACTAAACAATCCTCTTGGTGAGCCACAATTACCCTATCACACAGTCCTGCCCAAGCACCAGGGTGGATGTTATAAGACCATGGCTAGAAAGGCCACACAAAGTAAACAATCACATCACAGTACCTTGGACTCATTTTTCAAGAGAACTATCAAAAATCCCATCGGAACGGATTGGTAAAGAACATAATCAATGGCAAGAACATTTTCATACTTATGTTTTCCGTATTTGGAAGAAATCTATACCGCTATTCTTATTTTGCCAATTCACAGGGATCACAGAGATTAGTGGTAGATATTGCAGTACCAGAAAACTCTCTGGTGAAACAGTCTGTGAGCAGTCTTACAAACATGGATATTCCACCAGAGTCAAAAGAATGACGTTACATTAATCATCAAAGAGAACATTTCAAGATCTAGCCTAAAGTACAATGTTGTCACTGATAGGCTAATATCCATACACTTACAAGGAAGACCAGTTTATATGACTCTTCAAATTTATGCACCAACCACTAATGCCAAAGACAAAGAAATTGAAGATTTTAAACAACTTCTGCAGCCTGAGATTGATCAAACATGCAATCAAGATGCATTGATATTTACTGGTCATTAGAATGTTAAAGTTGGAAACAAAGAAGGAAAAGTAGTTGGAAAATACAGCATTGCTGATAGAAATGATGCCAGAAATCTCATGAAGGAATTTTGCAAGACCAGTGACTCATCCACTGCAAATATTTTTTTTCACCAACATAAACGGCAGCTATACACGTGGACTTTACCAGATGGAACACACAGGAATCAAACTGACTACATCTGTGGAAAGAGAAGATGGGAAAACTCATATCATCAGTCAGAACAAGGCCAGGGATCGATTGTGAAACAGACTGTCAATTGCTCATATGGGAGTTCAAGTTGAAACTGAAGAAAAGTAGAATAAGTCAAAAAGGGCCAAAGTATGACCTTGAGTATATCTCACCTGTATTTAGAGACCACCTCAAGAATACATTTTATGTGTTAAACACTAATGACTGAAGACCAGGTGAGTTGTGGAATGACATCAAGGACATCACACATGAAGAAAGCAAGAGGTCCTTTAAAAGACAGGAAAGAAAGAAAAGACCAAAACGGATGTCAGAAGAGACTCTGAACCTTGCTCTTGAATGTCGGGTAGCTGAAGTGAACGGAAGAAATGATGAAGTAATAGAGCTGAACAGAAGATTTCAAAGGGTGGCTTGAGAAGAAAAAGTATTATAATGACGTGTGAAGATCTGGAGATGGATAACCAAAACGGAAGAACACTCAGCATTTCTCAAGCTGAAAGAACTGAAGAAAAAATTCAACCCTTGAGTTGCCATTAATATTAAATGACGCAGGAAGCATCAAAAGAAGATGAAAGTAATACCCACAGTCACTAAGCCAAAAAAAATTCGTCGACCTTCAACCATTTCAGGAAGTAGCATATGATCAGAAACCGATGGTACTGAAGGAAGAAGTCCGTGCTGCACTGAAGGAATTGGTGAGAAAAAAAAGCCTCCGAGAATTGATGGAATACCAACTGAGATGTTTCACCAAATGGATGCAGCACTGGAATCGCTCACTTGTCTAATCCCAAGAAATTTGGAATACAGCTACCTGGCCTATGAACTGGAAAGGATCCATATTTACGCCGATTCCTAAGAAAGGTGACCCAACCAAACGTGGAAATTATCAAACAATATCATTAATATCACATGCAAGTAATATTCTGCTAAAAATCATGCAAAAGTAGCTGCAGCAGTACATTGACAGGGAACTGCCAGAAATTTAAGCAGGATTCAGAAGAGGACATGGAAGGAGGGATATCACAGCTGATGTCATATCGATTCTGGCCAAAAGCAGAGAATACCAGAAAGATGTTTAAACCTGTGTTTTATTGACTATGCAAAGGGATTTGACTGCTTGGATCATAACAAATTATGGATAACATTGCGAAGAGTGGGAATTCCAGAACACTTAATTGTGCTGATGAGGAACCTGATCAAGAGGTAGACATTCAAACAGAAAAAGGTGATACTGCGTGGTTTAAAGTCAGGAAAGGTGTGTTTCAGGGTTGTATCCTTTTACAATACTTATTTAATCTGCAAATAATCTGAGAAGCTGGACTATACAAAGAACACGACATCAGGATTGGAGGAAGACTCATTATCAACCTCCATTTTGCAGATGACACAACCCTGCTTGCTAAAAGATAAAAGGACTTGAAGCACTTACTGATGAAGATCAAAGACCGCGGCCTTCAGTATAGATTGCACCTCAACATAAAGAAAACAAAAATCCTCACAACTGGACCAATGAGCAACATCATGATCAACGAAGAAAAGATTGAAGTTGTCAAGGATTTCATTTTATTTGGATCCACAATCAACACCCATGGAAACAGCAGTTAAGAAATCAAAAGATGCACTGCCATCAGGCAAATCGGCGCAAAAGACCTCTAAAGTGTTGAAAAGCAAAGACATCACCTTGAAAACTAAGATGCAACTGATCCAAGCCACAGTGTTTTCAGTGGCCTCGTATGTGTGGGAAAGCTGGCTGATGAATAAGGAAGACCGAAGAAGAATTGATGCCTTTTAATTGTGTTGGTGAAGAATTCTGAATATACCATGAACTGCCAAAAGAACGAAAAAATCTATCCTGAAAGAAGTATAACCAGAATGTACCCTAGCCTAGAAGCAAAGATGGCTAGACTACATCCTACAATACTTTGGACCTGTTTTCAGGAGGAATTAGTCCATGGAGAAGGATATCATGTACTATTTCTTTGGACTATCTAAGACCTGAAGAACAAAATCTCATGGTCCAAATTAATGTTTTTACTTACTAATTTTCAAATGTAGCCCTGGTGGAACAGTGGTTAAGAGCCTGGCTGAAACTAAAACGTCTCAACCAGCCTCTCCTTAGAAGCCCTACTGTGCAGTTCTATTCTGTCCAACAGGGTCACTGTTAGTTAAAATTTAATCCACAGCAATGAGTTATTTAATTTTCAAATATAAATTTTTTTGTGTTAATGTCTAAATTCTAAAGTAAATTTTCTTTTATAAACTTCCTGTTTTATAAATTTATTTTCTATTATTCAAATTTATTGTTATGGCAGAATCAAATTTAAAAAGTGACATAATTTTCAATCCAGGCAAAATGAAACGGCAATAACTAAGTGCAGTGCAAAAATGGATGCCTGCAGAAGATAAAAAGAAAATGATTTGTGAATCCCTGAAGACTATTCCAAAATTCGTTTTTAGAATGTAATAAATCAGCAGAGACTTCTTGCATTAAAGGTACGTGCTTAATGGGTGGGAATCATCCTACTAGTACCACTAGTGCTGAAATTAACGATGGCAATACAAATATAACAGAATTTGTTCTAAATTCTGCAACTACTTCTTGCTGTAGTAAAAAAAAAAAAATTAGTAGTGATCTAGAAAGTGAAACTAAGAATATTAAATTGTCACATCTGCAGACCCCATAAATAACAGAAATGCAGATCCTGCCTTGTGGAATAATTTTCTTCCAACGAAGTAAATTACTGGATCAAAAGAGGCCCAAGTGATTGTCAACATCACAGTTGTCCACTTGTAAATTTGTGTTGAAAATTCCTGGACGGTAAACAAAGTTCTGTAGCCAGAATTTTTTCTAGAGTGCAAAGTTAATGATGAAAATTATAAGAGGGAGTGGCTACTGCAATCTCCATCAGTCAGCTCCCTGTATTGTTTTGTTTGCAAACCTACTAACCAAACAAACAAACCCGTCATCCTCATTTAATTCTCGAATTGTTACAGATGAATTTAGCAATTGGTGCAAATTGAATAGGATCGGTAAACATGAAAATAGTTCAATTCACAGAGATTATGTTATCATATTTAAACCAAACACATTGTTCTGGCTTAATTTATGAACTGGAATCACAAATTAATGAACATCAGTATTGAAAAGCCATTTTGTAATGTGTCGTTGTTGTCCTAACAATCACTGAATGTGGACTATCTTCGTGAAAAAGAAATGAAGTCTTTGGGTCCCCACGAAATGGAAAATTTTAAAGTTGGCTTCAACTTGTTGCTCATTTGATCTATTTTTAGCAAGTCACATCTCAAAATACGGTAACACAGGAAAGGGCAATCCATCCTATAATTCTAAAATAATGTGTAAAAAAATTATAATCTTGTTAAGTGATGAAGTTCAATCAACTACTGTCAGTGAAATAAGTATAGCTCGATATTTTATTTTGTCTGTGGATTCCACTTCTGAGCCTTCTCATACAGGCCAGCTAAGTATTGTTTAAAGATCCGTATCTCCAACAGGTAGAAAACCTGTATGGTGATTTATCACATTTACTAGCTTAAAAAATCATACTGGTAAAGACATTGCAAAGCAAGTGTTTCATTAATTATGTGAAGTTTGCAAAATTGATTTTTCTAAGTGCAGAGACCAATCCTATGACAATGCTGCCATTACGTCACTGCATTATAAAGGCATACAACAGAAAATTCTGGAATGAAATTAATCTGCCATTTTCATACCAAGGTGCTGCACATTCACTTAATTTTGTAGGATGTATCACAACAGATTTTTTTTGTCCAAAAGCAATTGATGTTTTTTCTAATATTCAGTTACTTTACAAATTTTTTGCCACCTCTACTCACTGATGAGCTGTTCTTAAAACACATTCAGGCAATGATTGAGCATTAAAATGTCTAATACACATTGGGAAGCACATGCTATAGCAACAAATACAATTCTAGGCGCCACACAGAATATTGCTGAAGACCAGATACAAAAAGGAAACACCAAAACAGAAGCTAAAATCATCGCTGCCTTAGTCATCTAGTGCTGCCACAACAGATACCATAAGTGGATGGCTTTAACAAAGAGAAATTTATTTTCTCACAGTCTAGTAGGTTACAAGTCCAAATTCAGGACGTCAGCTCCAGGGGAAGGCTTTCTCTCTCTGTTGATTCTGGAAGAAGGTCCCCGTCCTCCATCTTCCCATGGTCAAGGAGCTTCTCAGGCACAGGGACCCTGGGTCCAAAGGACATGCTCTGCTCTTGGTAGTATGAGGTCCCCAACTCTCTATCCTTTCATCTCCTGAGAGGTAAAAGGTGGTGCAGGCCACACCCTAGGGAAACTCCCTGTATCTGGGATCAGGGAGGTGTTAAAATCCCACCCTAATCCTCTCAACATAAAATTACCATCACAAAATGGAGGACAACCTCACATGGCCTATCCAAGTTTATACACACATTCTGGGGGGACATAATTCAATTCATGACATTCTACCCTTTGGCCCCCCCCAAATCACATTCTTGCAAATGGAAAACGTATTCATCCCATCACAAACCAAAACCAAACCCACTGCCGTCCAGTCGATTCTGACTCATAGCGACCCTACAGGACAGAGTAGAACTGCCCCACAGAGTTTCCAAGGAGCGCCTGGCAGATTCGAACTGCCGACCTCTCGGTTAGCAGCCGTAGCACTTAACCACTATGCCACCAGGGTTTCCTCATCCCGTCATAGCATAGAAAAATCTTAAATCAAGTCCAAGTCCAAAATTCAAAAATCCCTCTTCATCTGTGAAATCTAGGACACAAGTTATCTGCTTCCTAAGGTACAATGGCATAAAAGGCACAAGCTAGACATTTCCATTACAAACGGAAGAATCTTGAGGGAAAGAAGGCATAACATGCACCAAGCGAGTCAGGAGAACACATCGCATTAGCCCTCAAAGACATTGCAAACCAAGTGTTTCACTAATTAGGCGAAGTTTGCAAAATTGATTTTTCTAAGTGCAGAGACCAATCCTATGACAATGCTGTGAAATGTCACTGCATTATAAAGGCATGCAACAGAAAATTCTGGAATGTAATGAATATGCCATTTTCATACCAAGGTGCTGCATATTCACTTAATTTTGTAGGATGTATCACAGTGGATTTTTGTCAAGAAAAATGA